>NC_143552.1:968750-1291666 GCF_054136105.1 Typopeltis vanoorti | reverse complement strand
TTTAAAATTTTATTTAAGAAGCTGTAATGCACCGAAAAACTATTGCAAACTGCTGGTTTAAAAAGATTTTGCCATCTTGATTTTGAAAATTCATCCCCTGAAATAAATTAAAAAAAAATGAACGTCAGAAAAATGAATTTCAGAAAAGATGGAGAGCGCACAATGAACGCTGGTGTGCTCTTTCCGCTCGTATCTCAATGCTTAAATGACCTGCAGATGTCATTTGTGTACACATTTCAATTAGTCTGTATTCAGTTGCTTAAAATGCGAAGGAATGTTCACGTCCCAAGAGCTTCATGTGCACTTCTCAGTCTCTTTCCATACCGACAAAGAAGTTTCATTGATTCCGTTCGTAAAATTTTAAGCGACGATATGCAACTTAAAACACGTGACTACAGAAATCTTGGACTGAAAACGATATACCATTGTATAGAAATCAAAGGTGAGCAGCGAAACAGTTGAGGAAGATTCTGCTATTAAACCAATCTTGGAACATGAATAGCTTGTGTGAGTGAAATCGGTCACCAGTCCTTTACATCACTCCATTAACTCTTCCTAAACAACATTCTTCTGTTAATGTTAACCAATAGAATGCTATCGATTTTTCATCATTATGGTAATTAAGCAGACTGTTATTTTACTAGGACGTTTACTAAGTTTATTAAGTTGCCGGACAAATCTTCTGACCATAAAATATTAGCTGATGATCAGTACTTTCAAACAATGCAGTATTCACATTAATGGCTGTTTAACTAATAATAATGTGGATAACGCATATCACTGGTTTCTAAATTACGCAAAAGTAAACTATTATTAACACATTAAATTCTAATTTATTTCTTTCAAAACAGATCTTTGGCGCGCGACTCCCGCCAAAATATATCCGTTTCATTCTTAAAATGAGCAATGAGCGAATTCCAACTTGCATATTAGATGCAAGTTGGAATTCGTCCCCTATCAACTCCTAATAGCTACAGAAGTGAGTGGTTGTCTCAAATTTCGTATTCTGTCTCTTTTTAACTCTTAGTTAAAAGACGCATCCGATTTGCAAATCCTAACTAGCGTTAATAAGTCTCATGTTAATTATTATTGGGAATAGATCGGATAATTTTAACGACATCGTAAGAATCTCCCACAAAATCGATTTTTACCTAATTAAGGCATCACTCTGTGATGTAATAATTAGGCCACTTTGATCATAGGACTGTCACTTCCCAGTTTCAATACGCATTAGCTTACTTCCCTTCCTTCCTTCCTACCTTGCTTTTATTCCACAAATATTGAAAGAGTTTTTAAAGTCAGGTCTTTGAACACGCTCAAACAAGTGCCTCATATTTACTTTTGTTTATTCATAAACTACGCCATAATTTTCTTCCGATATTCTCTCTCTCTCTCTCTCTCTCTCTCTCTCGAGCGACACTGAAGTCGAATTTATGAGTCAAGTTCATTTCATCATACGTGTAATTATGCGGTGTTAACCAATAACCCACTCACTCGATAACTTTCACCTCACGCTATTTGCGCACTAATTTGCTTCAACCAGCTTTTTTTTTCCCCAGCTCGAATCCATGAATATTTTGAATTACAACAATAAAAAAGGAAATTCTAGCCAGATAATGATTCTGCGCATGCAATAAACAATACTGCCATTTCAACAATAAAACAGTAAACTTAAAATACACCACCCGAAGGAAAGTCGTAACCAAAAGAAAAACTAAACACAAGGAAAAGAGAAATAGCAGTCCACGCTATCCTCCCACAGATCGAAAGCTGTAATAGTAGACATAAAAGAAAACGAAACAATGCTTGGAATATCGGAAACGATAGCCACAAAATGTGTCAAAAACTCCATAAACATTCACCACCCTTATGTAATCTCCGAGAGTTGGAAACTCCAAAACAAAAATTTTCCAGTCCTTTACCCTCAAATACCTCCATAAATCTAAACCTTACCAAACTCTGTACAAAAAAAGAACCAAAAGAAATGCTTAAAGAAAAAGGCCTAAATACCATCAACCTTCTTTCATCCTCCAAACAGGTTATTTGTTATACCGATGGATCATCAGACACCAATATGATTAATGGAGGCGCTGGTGTTCTCCTTCTACTCCCGAAAGGTGAAAAACTTTCAATAAAAGTTGGATCTGGGAGAATCGCATCTAATTTTACCAGCGAACTCTACGCAATAAATAAAGTACTAGAAGCCTACTTAAATCTATCATCATCTCAACAATCTGAAGGAATTATAATTTACAGTGACTCAAGATCAGCTATGGAGGCAATCAAAAATGGCAATACCAAGCTCACACAAGACATCCATAAACTCTTAAATCATCTAAAGTGTTTAGGTAAAAGTTGCATTTTACAATGGATTCCTGCTCATGTAGGCATTGATCACAACGAAGCAGCTGGTAAATTAGCAAAAGAGGCCAGAGAACTCAACCAAGAAACTCATATGATAACTCTTGCTGATGCCAATGCACTAGCAAAAGCTAAACTAATTCCATTGAAATCAGTGATACAACATCAAATTCCCGAGATCAATGTTGACAGAAGGACCTCCACCACGATAGCAAGACTACGAACAGGACATTATAGAGGAATGAAGATCAATACAGATGATACGAGAACATATAGAAACTGCAACAACTGCCCCAATACTGAACTGACACCCACTCACATCTTTACCTCTCCGGCAATTACAGCAGCCTTGCAAGAAATAGATCCTAATCCTGAACAACAGCTCTATACAAACAAAATCACAGACATAGCCAAAGCAGTACAAGGAGCACACGGAAACATCTAAGACTCTTCAAAGGACAAGACAACAACAACAGGTTGACAACTTCGACTTCAGGCATTTATTCTTGCAGTATCGATTAAGAACTTAATTATTGGGTCGGATGTGTAATGAAGCAGTTAGAAGCCAGGATTTCATTCATCCCCCCCCACACACACACATCTTAAATGTCTGATATCTATCAGTACATCTTATCACATTATTATAATGAAAATATGAGGTGAAATCACCGAAAGAAACTTGAAATTAGCCCCACTGATCCCATCCTTTATCACTCGACTCGCAGTTGGCGTTTTTGGCACCACGTTACGACCACCATAAACAGAATCGGTAGGGGGTTAAGGTAATCTCCATTGCAAACCCCATCGTGCAAGCGTATTCTCCTAAACCGAGTCTCACACTTTTTTGTTGGATTTCATTTGTCGAAAATCTTATTAAAATATAAATTACAAAACTCGAAAAGTCTCACATTTGTTTAGTTATCATATTAGTGTTTGTCCGCGCGGTTAGACTACTGGCTATGCGCTTCGCAACCCTATGCTTGGGGGGAAGGATTGTCCTAGGTTCGATTTTTGTCGGAGATGTGAGGAGCTTAAGGAGCTCAGCCATAACCAAGTTAGCCGGTCTTGGGCGTAGAGAGCAGATTTTTTTCCCCCAGTTTATCCTGGGGTTTTTCATCCCGCAAACCGGACCCGTGAACATACAGGATATAGCCATAGGACATATGGACGAAGACAGAAGAGGGGATGGGCGCCATCTGTCTTAATTTACATTAGACATTCATGGCTTAGCCATGAGTGACCCAGCGTTTCATTAAGGATTATGGGAGAGGGTACGATAGGATTAGGGTGTTTGGATGTTTTCCCGTAAATATTTTTTCTTAATTTCTCTCCTTCATGCAGGAGGAGAAGTATTAAAATTGCGAAAAGAAATTGAAATAACTTGAAGTCGGAGACGTTAATTCTCATTAAACGTTTTCTTCCAATGAACAGTTTTCTGAGTGCATCTCGACAATTAATTCAAACAACACTTCACCAAAAGGACTGCAATATGCAACAAACGAAAATCATTCCTATGGAAAAGCTAACTGGCAAATTAAACGCATCGGAAAGAAATTCTAGAACATTGCACTTTGAGATATAGAAGACATTTTATTGCCATGTTTCATTTGCCTCAGAAGAGGCACCGTTATGGTATCCTGGTCGCAAATGTACCTTCGGCGACCGGTTAGGAATTCAACATCGTCTGCGATGAGATAGCCATGAAGTATTAAACAGTAGTGCTTAGGGAGACCGTGGATCAGTGAATTCATTTCGTATGCTCTACCAATCGGATCCTTCGCATGAGTAGTTTAACGTGCTTGTAGGCCAACCTGGTTTTGAGAAAAGCTATCGGAGTAAAGCAAGACATATTCTTTCATTTCCACCCTTCCATCCGTTTTGTTTCGAACTGGAAAATCAAATGACTCTTTACATTCAGCTGGTATCGAGTTTATCAGCATTGAATCCAAGCCGACATGTAATCTTTTACACGAAAACGTTTATGTCGTAGCAAAATTTGATACGAAAATCCAACTTCATCAGGCATGTGAATGGAGGATATGACGAGTATTTAAGGTCGATTCAAAATATATCTTTCAGTTAAACTGACGCCACAGAAAAGATGAAATGGATGGAAATAAAATAATGATTCAGCTGGCAATATCTTTGCAAACACTCTCGGGGTAGTTATTTAATCCTACTCAAATCGACTTGCTTCATATTGGAGGATGCAGCAGGTCACTACGCATTTCTTAATGAATGACAAGCATTTCGGTTATGGACGAAAAGTTGATATCACCATTTAATGTACAGGAAATAACCCTGAATCTCTTTAGAATATGAATCGTTAATTTAGAACTTTCAGGAGAAAACAAACTATAATAGCGTCACAGCATTTAGTTTTGATTACAAATGAAAACACGAGCAGGCAGGCGACTTCGCATCGAATTTCCCATCGTCAAGGATTAGGAGGAGGGCCACACCCAGACCGGCTTCAACTTTAGTTTGATGATTTAAGAAAGCTCCAAAACTAATAGAGATCTAAAATCTATTTCGTTTTAGATCAAAACCACTTTGAATTCCATCCTTTTCTTTTGCTTCTCTCCTCGTTTTTGGTATCCACTTATTTATTTGCCCATCTGTTACCCATTCTTCTTTTATTTACTGGAACCCTTCATTTATTTTGATATTTTCTCTGATTTGTGAGTTCCCAATTTTGTTTGATAATGCTACGCTTCCAGTTTTTCTTAATGTCCTCATCTCAATCGTTTCATTTATTTGTATAATTTTTGTAGTTGCTGCACCTGTTTCTGTTACATGCGTTCGTATCATACTGGCCTGGGAAGTATTTTCCAGCATAATTATTTTAGTTTATTTGTGCTCGAATGAGAACATAAAAGGCACAGTTGAGGTAGATGATTGTTAAGGAATTCAGATATTCACTATCTTTTATTGCTTGTTCTTGCGCATTTGTGTAACGTCAGAGTTATTTAGTTCTATTCCGAAATATTTTATTTTACTAACTTGTTCACTTTCACCATTCATATTCACCTTCATCTTATTGGGGTTCTCTAGCAACTGGTTGATCTTCGTTGTTTTTTTTTTTTTTTTGCTGCTTTATGTAATTTATTTACTAATGTTTTAAAGTCGTTTTCTCTTCTGATACTAAAACATCGTCAGTTGCGTAGCTAGTCAAAGAATCAGTGTGTTAATAATTGGCCATTATCAACTTCGATACGCTGCTTCCCATTAAGTTAGTTATTCAAAATTTAACATAAAATAAAGGTGTCTTTACCGTATCAGAATATTCATAATTTACATCACATTTGGTATATCACATTTGGCACAAGCAGTCTACGCATGGAGTTACTGCAGGTGCAAACTTGTTTACTCAAGCATGGTTTAAAGGATAAACCAAATATAATTTTCTCTCTAGTTCAATAAGCTGATTAATGATGATTACGATAACATGAATTACTAACAGTAACTCACTTATTTCCTCCATTGGGACAAGAGCAGGACATTTTTCTCATTCAGAAGAGGTAGAAAAAGAGGAAGCACAGTTTTTCCTCCTGTAAACTCGGAACACGCCATTAGTAGACAACATACAGTGTGCATATAATAAAGCTGGGAGGCTTCCTGTGATTTTGCGACTCATTAACCTTATAATAAGAATTCTTGAATGGGGATTTATCTCATTATTTCACAATTACCTTATGAAGTATTATTTTAGCAAAAAATGAAATCTTTATCTGAAAAGACACTGTTTTAAAAATAGAGAAGCGGTAGTAACCCTGAGTCTACCGTTGCAAGTTTCACGGTCATCATTCTGTTCATAAATCGATATGCAGTGCCCAGAGATCAATAAATGCAACATTAGGATCTGCTGCATCCGCTTCCTAAATGTGTCCTCGTTTACACAGTAACATCAGTCGAGATCTCAAGGAAACGAAGATAAAAAAATGCATCCATGAATTCACGAGAGAGAGACCGTAACATGAAAGCACATTTTCCTTATTTACTTTAAACGAAACATAACTCATCACCAAGCTTCGGCATCGAGTTCAAAGAAAACTTACTTTGTGAGAGAGAGAGATCTTTTTTTGAAAGCAGCAAACCCAGTCAAGGAAAGATAATATTTGAACTAGACAATATGAACAGAGTAGACATCACTAATGCAAAATCATCACAATCGATGACATGATAATTAATTTAGAACTTTCAGGAGAAAACGAACTATAATAGCGTCACAGTATTTTGTTTTAATTGCAAATGAAAGCACGAGCAGGCAGGTAACTTCGCATCGAATTTCCCATTGTCAAGCATTAGGAGAAGGACCATACCCAGACCGGCTTCAACTTTAGCTTGATGAAGGTTTAAGAAAGCTCCAAAACTATTAGGGATCTAAAAGTAGAAGTTTTTCTCGATTTTAGTTTAAAAAATGCCAAGGATAGAAAATATTGGAATCACTTATATTAGCTTTATTTAAATATAATATAGAATTAAGGTAATAAATATAAAAGTAATATTAAGAATAAAATACAGAAGAGAAATACGCCAATTACATTAATACATGTTTTCTATTTATTAAACACTGATGAGGAAACTTTAGTGTATCTGCAAGGAAAGAAAAAATGTCAAGTGGAAAGTATTTCTCATTTGTTTATGGATTAAAGATTGTAGGAATGCATTCAGTGCTGATTCCACGGTGATATTTCTCATTTTCATCAGTGGAATAGACGTTAAATGCCAGTAAAATCACAACACGTATATATGTATATGTGTGTGTGTGTGTGTGTGTGTGTGTGTGTGTGTGTGTGTGTGTGTGTGTGTGTGTGTGTGTGTTCCTGAGTTTCTACTCGGTTGTAATGGTACGTTTTAAAGAATAAATATTTAATGACTTAAACCGAGATAAAATATGAAGTTTTAATTATAATGATACAACTAGTTTCAGCCTTTTGCAGCCTTCTTCAGGTATCCACTAAAGGTAGAATACATTAATAAAAATTGAAGTTACAAAGAACTGAGAATTACAGGCAAAAAAGGCAATACATAATTGACACAAAAACGTTGTATTTTTCAAGTTGTTCTAACGCGCTATTGTTTGTTGCATGCGAGCTTGGAAGTTCTCGCGAACGCCAGTATTGAACAACTGCAGGCATGGCTATCAGGGATGTTGTAACTCAAATTGCTGTTCAAATGTTCAGGATTTAGAAGGATTTCCCTGGACTCCACGATTTTCCTTTCAAACTCATCACTGCAACGGAAAATGTTTTCGGATTGACACAATTTTTTTTGTGTCAATTATGTATTGCATTTTTTGCCTGTAATTCTCGTTCTTTGTAACTTTAATTTTTATTAATGTATTCTATCTTTAGTGGATACCTGAAGAAGGCTGTAAAAGGCCTGAAACTAGTTGTATCATTATATTTAAAACTTCATATTTTATCTCAGTTTAAGTCATTACATATTTATTATTTAAAAAAAAATATATGCATATACTGTATATAGATAGATATATAAATTAAACCACTGTTAGCTATGAAGAGGGAATTCCATCAGAACATTCATCGACATGCTGTATTTTAAATAATAACAAACAATATTTACATTTTTAAACAGTTTTGAGATCATCAACTATGATCTAATTGCATCAACAATGCGCATACACACAAACACGCACATACATACGCATATATATCGGCCTATGAAGGTCGATTATCGTGGAGGTGGAATATTTCGATGTATTCGGACTGTTAAGTGAGCATTCAGTCGCGTTTTAATGATTAAATACAAAGTTTCATTTAAATTTGAAAAGAAAGATGCTTTTAGAGAAGATATTTCTTGCACAAAAAATAATAAATATAATGTGGTTCCAAGAAATCACCACAGGTAGACAAAATCAAAGAGCTTTGAATTGCTGTTTGTTATTACTATATATTGAGGTTAGAAACTCAACCCACTGTCACTGATCAGAAAATCCCTGATAATCACCTTGAATGGTCGCCGCTTTCAACCAAAACGAAATGAGGTGATTGAACAATCACCTCATTTCATCAATTTCAAAATTTCACCGCAAACATCAAAGATGGCTTCTAGAAAACACTTTAACATCAGTAGTCCCTTAAATCAGCTAAGATGAGACATTTGCAACGGGAAACGATGTCAGGAACATTTAGCAGTCTTACGAAGTATGTGCGCTGTTTCTTTTGCGGTGATACGTAAAGCTCCCATAATGCTCCTCAGTGACAAGGAATGCTTATAGGGATTTTAATTAAGTGATTACGTGCATGCGATGAACATGGATATTGTTCTGATAGCACGCAGAGGTAACGGATGACACAAGGGAAGCATATTCTGGACGATAGCCTAACATATACTGTGGACGTTTACATGTTAATAACTGATTACTTAGGTAGGAATTTAAGTAAGAGCTCGAGTTTCATGCCGCGAAATACAAACGGTACATAAATCCTCGAGTAAGCATTGCTACTAACGTATGTCGTCATTCTTATGTCACTTCGGCGACCTTCACTTCACGTCTTCAGTATGCAATCTGAAAAGTTAATTTCGTAGTTCCTTAAATAACTGATGGAGCAGTCAAGCAATTTAATTTACTGGAAAGGATACGCACTACTTCCTGGTGGAACGTGTAGATTTGCATCTATGCAGATTTCGAAGTGATTGTCTGAGAATATCGATTCTGCTATTAATGTACATGATTAGAAATTAACCTTACAAAGTCACTGTCAAAAAAAAAAAATTCTGGTTCTGAAGTGTGTTTGTTCGAAGTGCTTGCTTATTCAGTAATTCTGTTCACGGGCGTCAAGAGCTTGCAGAGTAAAAATGCCTAACGCTTCATTTTTCCAATACCTCAATAGCTGCAGCGTTTGGCCCCATCCATAATTGCATTTAGGTGGTCACATTCTGACTGCGGTTTGTATGAAGTGGGCCAACTTCGCCAGAAAGGACGAAATTTAAAGGTCGCTTTATTTATTGGCTACAAAACAAAATATTTTGTTACAAATGTATCGAATAACAAATAATAAACGGTAGGTTTTGCAGATAAACAATAATAATTGATAGATTAATAATTTTTATTACAATTTTAAATAAAACATTTGAAGTGTGTAATACTTTTTTTTCATTTCAAATTAAAGGACCAGGAAACTCTGGACTCAGTGTTGTTTGTTGAAGGGTTATTGCAATTAATAAAACATGAACAAGATTTCTTTCTCGTTCATGCTTTATTATATATATTTTATTAATATATCAATCAAAATCTACTCTCCTGGGTGAATCAGTTAATCCAGTTACCTCACCCTGAAATCAAATATGCATCCCTTCCAAGTTACCTTATGTCACCATGAAGTAGCTTGTAAGGTCTAAAGCAGGCGGAGAAATTCTACCACCTAAAGACTTTCACAAACATCCAAGCCAACGGAAGGATTCGAACCCGGAGCCTGTTGCCGGCAAACGAGCGGCCAGACTAATAGAACCAGGTTGCGAAATCATACTGGTACCACCTGTGGATAAATGGTCAGACACAAGGATCAACCAGCTGATCTATTGGACGAACAGTTCATTCAGTAAGTTCGAAACTGGTTTCATATGTTGTTTGACCAGCAACCCCTAGATTTTTATATGCGTAGACGAAAGCGAAGGAATGGTATTGGTTAATTAAGAATAGCAGTGCATGAAAATACTTACAGAGAAAATTAAATGAAGAAAGAGAGCAAAGTGAATCTGAGATACAGATTGGGTCATCAGTTAACTGGATTCCCATCTTCTGGAGTACAGAGGGAAGGATTTTGGGTGAATCTAATGTCATCCCTCTCCGTCCTTTAAACGTTCTTGGATGAGAAAAATTGTAAGAAGATCGGCGTTTAAACCATTTGTTATAGATGGCAGATTTTGAATGAAACTTGGATCGTTTGAACACTATGAAGTTTGTCAAATGACGATGGAGTGGAATGTCAGAAAAATTTGAAGGCAAGACTGAGGGATTGATAATGAGGGATCATTTATCAGAAAATGTCACCATAATACTGTTTTTAGTGATAAATTTCGGTAAACAATATTTTATAGAAAAAAAAAATTAAACCAGAAACTTACTTGCAGCTGATAGTTCGAAACTTTGGCATTTTTGCTTTGATTTCTATAACAGAGCGTGCAATTTTTCGTCTTTTCTGATTAAAATAATACTAAGTTGTGTACATGAAAACGCAGTATTAATTTAATAACACTGCGTTTAATTAAAACGAATTTCATTAAATAGTTCCTTACTTACTTTAATAAAAAGTTATTGCGGATTTCTGAAGGGATTTTAAATCTGCAATAGCTTTTTATTAAAGTAAGTAAGGAACTATTTAATGAAATTCGTTTTAATTGTGTGATGAAATTAATTAAGAATATTCCTTAATGTTAAATAAAGCTGAAATCGTTTGACAAAAATAAAGAAAATACGATAAGTAATATTTGAACTTCCTCTGAAAAAATATCTTCGCAGAAGCAGAATTCTGTGTGGACATTAAGCAACATAACGTTAAGTGAAATCTCGTCCTATTCAACTAAGTGTAAGGACACACACACACACACACACATATATATATATATATTCATTTTTATATAAACTGACTAAAAACCGAGAATTTTAACAAATTGAGATTTATTTGAAACGCAACATGTTTCGTCGGGATCGACTTCATCAGGCGTTAAGAACATAGAAAATTATTAAAAGACACTGAAAACATTGAGACACTCTAAAGCTATAATATTCGACTGTAAATTACAGTTATTATGAACTTGAGCTATAGTCCGTGTTAAAGTTCTATTGTTGTACACTTGTGCGTGTGTGGAACCACGCGATCTCCAGTATCTGATAGTAGAGCTGAAAGAGTCAGGCAAATTATAGCTGAGATTATTGTTCATATGAAGAAGGTCCAAGGTGATTTCTTTTGACTCGACAATGCAGCGTTCTACCTCATCATGGCAAATGTGTAGGTTTGAAGTTGTTGTCCAATTTATTTCATGTTAGCGGCTTTCGTTGTTCGTATTTATTGAAAACAAGACATGGCCTGATAGGGCAATTGCTCTGGTTCTCTTGTAAGCAATGTATATATATATATATATACACACACGAGAGACACTACTCGTACATCCTTCGGAAACGTGTAAGAAGTACGGAGAAAAACATAAGTAAATTCGTTTGCTCAGCTGATGGCGTTGAGTCCTACAAACGTCCTTCGTCTAGAAGTGCGCAATTCATTCTGTTTACGAAATTTCATTCTCACTTTATTTAATGAATTCATTCTCACCTTTTTTATTGCTTTAGAAAGGAAATCACTTTTATTTTCTAGAGTTTTCGAGAGTCAGAAAGTCAAACTAGAGAATGAGACAAGAGTACGAAATTTTAAATGAATTAAATGTAACTGGATGTTAGCGTCAAATCTTTCTGCTTTAGCACTCGGCAGCGGAATATGAGCCCTGACCTGTCAACGGTACTCTTATTCAGGCAACAGAAATGCGTTACTTGAGAAAGGTGCCCCAAAAGCAACAGTCGTCCAACTTACTTCACTAGAAGTGGCGGAAATTAAAAAGAATTCCAGTTATTTCCCTGAAGAAAATCCTTGAAATATTTAACAGTAGGGTACATTCTTCAGCCAACTGTGAACATTCGTGTTATGAATGTTCATAGTTCATCCCGTTAGTTTTCTTGGCCAACACAGCTATTAGAGTTAATAAGCTAAATATGACAAATCCACCCCCCAACCCCCAAAAAAAGGAAACTCACTGGTTTGGGATTCTGTTTATAGCGGAATCACTTGCAGCCGGTGGGTCTTTTTTTTTTTTTAATTTCCCATCATTCATTACACAAGAATCCCATTTCGTGTTATTTATTTAGGGAGAACGGAAATGTTGTGTTTATATTAGCTGACCAGAAACGGTCACCGATGTTCACGACTTATTTCTAAAACACGCAATGTTCTGTTTGTATCAGAACAGACTCTACAATGGCTAACGGGTGTTCAAGGCGTACTGCTAAGATGAATTTTTGTCCGATTGGAGGCCCGATTTCAATATATTGAAATAAATAAATTTTTTGTGACATTTTAAAATGTTGCACTGATGCCAAATTAAAACTGGGAGTTGGTCCAGTAACCTACTGATTAATCGAAGTCAAATCATTTGAAGAAAGAAAGGCAAACCAAGTTCTGTGCAATTATGATATTCGAAACGGAGCTGTATGGACAACAGACGTGTTGTTACATTTCAATTAACCACTTTCAGTTTTCAGAAACAAGATGAAATCGTGAACGTAAAGTCAACTTCATCCTAAAAGAGTTAATCAATCGTACCTTTATGGCACCCTTTGCGTGTAGAAAAACTCATCACAGGAATGGGAGTCATTGCTGTAGCATTCAAATCTTGCAATGACGTGAACGTTGTCATAGAAATCGAGTAAAACTACTTTTAAAGTTTTAGTTTTATTTCTCGAACTGATTGAGCCGCTGCTAGGTTTGAGCTAAGTGGTTAACAAAGGCAAAATGAATCAGGAAAGCGATACACATAAGATCGACAGGGGCTTTTAATTGGTTCGAAAAAATAATAATTAGGATTGAAGTGCAGAAACATAAATGAAACTTAATTGATGATAATTAATTCATCGCATCACATTCACAAACCATCTCATAACTTATTCGGCGATCTACAGTTGTGCATCGATCATTTCGCGTAGTTATAACCGTCAACGTATCGGGTGGTTTGGACATTTGAGGTGTGAAAGACGATAATATCTGTTGTCTCTTCCACTTCTGCACAGGAAACAAACGGGTGTGCACCTTCCTGATTTATAGAGGAAATGAAAGTCATTTTATTGCTATTGACAAGAGGGAAGATGCGAAGGAACGAATATACGATATCATCAACTCTACTTATTGGTGATTTCTACAAGGAAATGACGCAGTTTGGTCCCTTTTTATTGTTGTATCTGATGTGTCACGTTGCAATCGACACTCTTTGAGAGCAACTGGAGCATGTGCTCTAGATCCCCAACGATTTCTTTTCTGTACGACATAAAGAGAGAGAAAGAAAGAAACATATCGTGATAAAAAAATGGCAACTCTTTGACAGCATTCTGGTGTTCCTTTACCCCACTTTTGTTGACAAGTTGCAGCCATCCAGATTTGGCAATTTCGTCATTCTTCTTTTCCACGACAACCTCCAACTTACTAAGCCAACCATGAAGTTCGGATTTTTTTTTATCCTTGCAAATAACTTCACCTTTTGCTTTTGCTTCTCAAGTTGAATGAATGTCGAATATTTACTTCGATATGAATTCCACATGGAGAACGATGACCAATTATTTCATTGTGTTGACACCTCTGCTAATTTTGCGGACATTTAGAATACATTTCATCAGGAGAATGAAATTTAAAAAAAAATACGACTGAGTTGAACAAGTAAATTAATGGAAGCAGTAACACAGAATATTTGAAAAAAAAAAGCCGAATGGTGAGTACTGTTGTATTCATGTTGTATTAACAATGTCTGGCAACGCGATAGAAGTTTCTCCGGAGGAAAATAAAATAAAACAAATTAGGACTAGCAGTAGGTACAGAGACAAACTATCAAGTACTACAGTAGCACGCCATTGAAATGATCTGACGAAGAAATTGCATTTCAATTTCTTCTTCAGATCATTCAATGGGTCATCGGAAATGTTAACGCCAGATAAATGCAACAAACCACAAGATATATTCTCGCATACCATTTGATTATCTTTCAACATCTGGCGCACGGAGATCTCGGAAGCACTTATCTTGTTATCCATCATAACACAACGTGAACCGTGCGCGGTTCACTTTTTTAAAGCCATTCTATGCTACTCTGTTAATCTGTAATAACTTAAAGGACAAGCCGTTACAATTTTTTCACTCTCCTGATAAAGCATACTGTTATGTACGCGAAACTATTCGCAGTACATAACAGTATGTAGTGCGAATAGTTTCGCGTACATAACACAAATTCCACATGGAATTTGTGTTGGACTTAAATGTTTGATGTTCCCCATCCACAGAAGCCTCAGGAGCACAAATCCATTAATGACTTGCACTTTTTTCCAGTGAGACACCAAAGTTTTCAATTTGTTTTCAAACTTCATATTTGCTTCAATAATATTTTGTATTTTATATCTTTCTAGAAGTTCACCTATCAAAGCTGCTGGACTGATTCTTTGTAAAATGTTAATATTTTCCCTTCAGCATGAAATTCGTTTTTATCCAGCTCAAAATTAAATGGTGATTCCAATTCATATTCTCTCTACTGGATTGTTATGTCTTAAAAAGTAAACCAGTAAGTACTTACAGTAATTATGAGCTTTGCCTTTTTCGCAGATTTTCTCAAAACTTTTCTATACGTCTGGTATTAAATTCCTACTCTTTGTTTAGTTCCCCAACAAAGACCAACCTTTCCTCCTCCGTTTCAAATGTTTTCCGCTTTCTCGCGAAACGATTATGATTACAGCCATGCATGTTTGTTTTTCGTAGTCAACTGTGTTGTAAAAACATGCTAACATTCTGTAATGGGAGTGTGAACAACAGTTGCGCTAAGATTTGTTTTAAGATATGAAAGTGCACGTCAAGACAGATACCAAAGTACAGCGGTGTTCTTTTATCGTTGCACGAACACCAATATCGTAACAAGGATTAAAGAAATAGCTGGTTGGTGTCTAATGGGTAAAGCCTTTGCTTCGCTACGAACACCTGTTCTGTTGGCATTCAGCTGTGACATGGACGTTTCTGCTGGCCATTACACGGTAAATGATTTATCTTTCTTTTTATGGGGGAAAAACGAATGTAGCGTAAAATGTTTCCTCTCATTTGCGGGATTTCGTTTTTGTCTATACCGCATCAAGAGAAAATGCACTAAAGCAAACCGCTCACGGGCAGAACTGCGAAAGATTTGAAAAGATTTTTAATGGAAATGTTTCACAATGTGTATCAATATTCCTAGAGCATCTGTTGAAATAGTTAAGAAATGGTTACGAAAGCTAAATACATATTAATTAAATATAATAATCATGAGAAGAATTTTAAAAAAAATTGCAGAGTATTTTTCTACCCACTGCAGGGTGAAAGCCTCTCCCCTTGCTGGAGATTTTTGGATCTACTATTCCCATGGTAACCCAGTCCATATTGGGAGAGGACAATCACAAACATCCATGCCAACGTGGGACTCGAACCCGCACCCTCTTGGTTGGTGAGCGGCTACGCTAACCACTAGGCCAACCAGGCCAGAAAAATGAGATAAGTCATTATCAATTAGCAAAAGAGATATAAAATGCGAACACTTCAATATGAACTAATCATAGAAAAGAGGTCTGAAGGATTCGGGTTATTAATTTGTAGGATACTTATTTGTCTAAAGAATATTTTGATAACGACAGGCGGTATGTTCTAAAATTACGAAGGAAAAATTAAGTGCAATGAAGCACAGCCTCTTTTCATAAACAGACTCATTAATTAGTTTTAAGAGTCAGTGAATAAAATGAATCTGGAAAGTCATAAGAACGTAATGGCTAAATCTTTATTATAAGACGATTCTAGAATGGCAAAAGTAGAATAAAACCGGCCAGCAATCCGCTATTAGAAAACTAAAATCCACCTACAAGATACTTTCTGATTATCGCGGTAGATTACACATGATGCTTAGAGTAAATCTTTAGAGCTCTGTCTAGGTTTGTATCCAAAGCCTTTTCTAATTTTTATTTTCATGGTTTCTTCCGTTAAGCTGGTGCAAAGCTTCGCAACAACTTTCCACAGTTTAATCGAGTGTCCCCTCCCCCACTTAATTAATCGCACCTTCAGTTGACTGCACCTCTTTCTTAAATCCTTGTACAATGTCTTAAAGCAGCATATCATGTTTTGCATGCAATAAAGAAAAAGATAAAATTAAATTTAAATTCTAATTAAAATTAGACTAAATTAATAAAAAATAAATTTAAGTACAGAATTAAAGTATGTGATCATTCCATCTGTGTTGTCTATTGAAAAAACAACTTTCCCCTCCCCAAATAATAATCAGGACTGATTTAGTCCTGATTTTTATTTGGAGAGGAGAAAATAACTGCAATCAAATCACGAAAAAAAATTGTTCTTTTCATTTGCTGCATTTCTTTTGATACTTCAAGACCGTCGTTCATCATTGAGATAAATCTACTTAAATCTTACTTTTAAATCTCTGCTTCCTTCTCTTTGCAATCCTACCCTTAACTATCAAAAGAAATCTGTCGATGGACAAATTCCGTTCGGAATTTATTGCTGGGATAAAGGCATGTAAGGGATGGACGAATCCATAGAAACAAAGAGACAGTTATGGGATAACTTAATTCATAATCTACCGTTCGCCATTACACAGATGGGCCGGGATTGTTTCCGAGATAAATTACCAGCATGTTATCTCTGTGGACTCGGATGAGCAATCCTCCTGTGGACAAATCTCGTGAGTGCATGGGAAAGTAGGATAGGGTTACAACATCTTTTCTTCGTACGATCAACCAAATGTCTTTCCACATATTTCATTTGTATTGTCTATCGATTGCTAATTATTTCTAATATGCACATAATTGGAGCCAAATATAGAGATCAGTCACTGATAGTCAAGAATGGGTTCCGCATTCACACACCTTTCGTCCGAACTAAAGTATTACACAGCCAACATCCTTAAGGCTAGATGTCCTTGAATACAATAACAGGTACATTATTACCTATTTCCTAATGTTTGATGCGAATTAAATAAGCAATTGAGAAATTTTTGGTATAAATGTTGACAACAAAACGCATATCGCGCTTGTATGCAAAAACGTGAAATTATCAAACTCTAAGAATACTCGAATAGCCGAACAAGAAATAGAGAATAAAAGGCAAGGATAAATAAATGCGCTTATTAATTGTTATTTCTTTTCGACAGGATCTTTTCTAATCTATCGAATCTGTATGCAGCAGTGAGGACAGCTCCACTGAAGAGGGAAAAAAAAAAGGAGAACAAATAAAGTTTATTGCGCATCTCACATACTTATTGAAGCAGAAAAACGACGTACGATCATCACCTAGTAATCCGAAGATAATTTGCGGTGATCATAAATCAAATAAGATAAATCGTATTCAATCACATTCATTTAGTAAGCAAGAACTTTTAAATAACAACCTGATTTGGATATGAAAAAATAGGAAAAGGGCAAAAGAAGGTTAAAGAATTTTATTTTTTAAAGTGCATAAGAAGATAAATTAGAATAAGCCACGTGACAGCGCAATACCCCATTTTTTTAACTCGTTCATTCTAATTAAATGACGAAAGAACCGTCATTAAATTACTAAATTCACGTGCGAGTGCTGAGTAGCAGTATTTCAAAAGAAGCACGTGAAATTTAGGCTGCTTTATCAGGTGAACATTGTGGTGTCAGTCTTCTTTTGATGAACAAAACAAACTCATAAGAAGTGAATTTCCTTTAATTTTGGAAGTGGATTTTCAAGCTGTTAATATTAAACAGTTTAATTAAAGTGGTCTTGTAAGTTCATAAATAGTTACTAATGAAGAATATAAATTAGAAATCACGCGTTTATATTTATTGGATATATTTTCTTTTAAGTGCATTGAGTTTTTACTGTTTGTCATTTCTTTATATTTAATCAGTCATTCAAAAAGTATTTTCGAATTTTTAATTGTTTATTGCAGTTTATTATTCTCTCGGAAATATTAAAATATTTTGTTAAATTGAAAAACTATGTATATGTGATGATGTCGCTTCCATTCGAAAATAGATTTCATTGAAATGAGAGATTGTAATTTGTGAATATACCAATGAATTGAGCTTCGTTTAAATATTCATAGAATGCAATTCACAAATGACGCACTTTTCTACCATTGCTGCTCAACAGTTAAAATCCTTACATATGTGATATTTAGGCCGTTTTATAAATACTTATGTAGAAAATTGTTGAAGAAATGTAACTCATTCAGATAAAATATTTATTGAGGATTGTCTGGACAAGTACTGAGTTACAAGAAAATTAATATCAACCACATCAGGATGTCTAAGATTCTAAGAAATGTCTAAGGATTCTATTGTACTCTCTTCCAATTTCTCAAAATGTATTCGATTCCTACACTTCGATATTTCAGCACGGCACAGATGGAGATGGTTTGTCTAAGAACAGTCATCACTATTTATGTCCACAATAAAACACTTTTTTTTATCTAAACAGATAAAGGTCTCTGGATGTTAATCGTATTTGCATATTTAAATATGCAGATTTAAATAATTAAAAAAAGCGAAACAAATGTTTTGCTTTGTAATTATTCCCAATTACAGGTAACGTTGAGATTCACTAAGTATGGTGATGCTGAATATTCAGCAATGTATGCACTTGCAGCATAAAATAGACGAAATATTTAATTCAAAATGAATCAGTATGGCAAATTATTAGAATCAGACAACCTAAGCCTCAGTACATCCTTTTTGTGAGTTTGGGATTTACACAAAACTTGCATTATTCTGATTGCTTTACAATGATTACTTGTTTGTTTTTGCATATTTTATTCATCATATTTGTTCAAAAATAAAGAAACAGTTAAATAAACAATACTAAATAGAGAAAATGATTGAGCTCGGATGTATAACTGCATCATTCTCTATTTAGTAGCATTCCTCTACTCAGAACTCATCTGACCTTCTTCAGCAAGCGTTGCTAACGAAAGAAATTTTCCCTCAGTAGAGAGTATGATGAAAAGTAATTCAATTACAAGAGTACTCATTCAAATAAACAATGCCTACCTGAAAATGCTAAAGGATGCAGAATTGTACCATACAGTGTTAAGTTAATTTAATCTCATTGCGATAGCTCCACTGATAAAAAAAAAAAGCAGAATTCCTGAATTAAAATAAATAAACATTCATATTAGTTACCGGAATTTTTACCGAATGAAGGAAGCACAGCGCTGGATTTTCAGAGTTTAAAAACATGCAAAAAAAAAAAAAAATTTGTATCACCACCATTCAGGTTTTAGAGGTATATCGCCTTCCTCAAGAACACGGGAACTCCTACTGTGATTTTCTAAAATTAGCAGCTCTGTTCACCCTTACCGTCTTTTTGTTCCAAACCCTAAGCATTACACTGAAATGCAAGTTTTTCCAGATAACTGAAGTTGTGATAAATACAAGGAGGAATCACAAAATAATGTATTCTCTGAGAGGCGCTTTTTTAAAAAAAACACATTTTTTTTAAAAATGGAAATGTTGCTCTTCTTTCTTACTTGAAAGAAGAGCAACATATCGTTATTTGAACATCACATCGACACCACGTTCCAGTTAAAAGATAAATGCCACTATAGCAAAAACGAACGCCTAACAATGGGCTCGTGAATATCTACGTTTTAGCTGAGATGAACGAACGAATTAATTTTTAGCTAAGCTGCGTGGATGGTGGATTCATAATTATCTCAGATGAGCAGAGCAAATTACAGGTCTTTGTGGTAAACATTAAACAACACTCATCCAGGCCATTTTAGAATAAGCTACGGAGTCTACAGAAACCACCGTACAGAGGAAGTGTGCGTTGAAGTGTATTTTACGTGCAAAGCGTCGCAAACAACTGGTGCTGTTAAATTTCCTACGCGATAGCGAATAACATTTCGAGAAAACAGGAAGAAAAATTAAGCAGAATTCAAACACCTCAGCCTAATCTTTCCAAGAAAGGGTTTTAATAAACAATGTTAGAGATTTTCCTAAAAGAGCTTCACCTTACACAAATAAATGGACTGAAAAAACAGAAATATATAGCAGCAGGAATTAAATTCGATCCATCACAAGCAAGATCTCGAAAATATTGCAGGTCATCGCATGATGAATAAATGATTTATTAAATATCGCATTTCCTGCAGTTGGCAATTTAAATTTATTCAAATCATTTACTAAGTAAGACGGTTCAAGCCAATGGAACATTACTCAGTTTGCCCATTCGGAAGAAGTGTTTATGTTTGGAGGGGGGGGGGGGTGAATATTGTTTGCAATGTTGAACAGTTAGTTCCAAAATCGATTGCATGGTCGTTTCTTCAGCTGCTGAAAGGATAAAGCAGAAGCAAACAGAATAGCATCTTGAGCGTTTTATTAATAATCTCACATCGCGAAAATTATTTCTCATTGCAAATGAGGTCATTTAGTGCAAGTCGGTATCTTTGTCGTAATTAAGTTTAATTTGCTGCACAGAAAATATGAGGGCTTTCATCGACCGACTGCAAACGACTTGTAAATGTCACCTTGCTTTTCATGTTATCTCATATATGAGATAACCTTCAGGTGATCGAATATTAAAAAGCAAAATGAATCTCGATTTCAATGCATTCACTCTATACGATAAGCGCTACTTTTATTCCTTGTATGAATGACGTTGTGTTTTAGATATAAGAAAATAAGAAAATTGACTGGAAATTAAGGTGACCGGCTACACAATACGTTTCTCAACAAGATGCGATTTTATGGCAGCTTACCAAAGAATGTTCCGAATTCATTTGATATTTATTTTGGTGGATCCATGAATTATGTACTGTATATATTTTAACGTCCTTCTTATATATATATATATACATATAGGACGTTAAAATATATACAGTATATATATATATAAAATATTCATGAAAGACTGCATATTATACTGATTTGCTTCCTCAGTCTTAAGAAAAGGCTGGTTATATTCCACTAACTCGAGCCCTACCCAAGGGCCTATGCGTTGTGGAAATACTTTGTGAAAATGAAAGCTGTGCCGAACAAAGCGGCCTTTCCAGCTGCCCAATTTTGAATCCATCTAACTCGAGTGCTTCTAGATGTTTTTTCAATGTTTTAGGGATGGCGCCTAAATCACCTATTATTATGGGAACAACTTTCGTTTTCTTTTGCCAGATTCGTTCAACTTCGATTTGCAAATCGCGATATTTTGTATTTTTTTTCATTTTCTTTGTCGTCAATCCGACTATCTCCTGGTACTGATCTTTCGATAAACTTAACACCCTTGTTTTCACTTTTTTCAACCACTGTTATATCGGGTGTGTTGCATTCCAAGCTTTTGTCAGTCTGGATTTTGAAATCCCAGAGTATTTTAGCTTTTTCATTCTTAACCACTTTCTGGTGAACTTTATGCTTCCAATAGTCTTTAGATACTTCAAACCCATACTTTTTACATAAATGCCAGTGGATTATAGCTACGTTATAATGCCTTTTATGGTACTCAATTAGTGCGATTTTGTTGCATCCACTTATGATGTAGTCTACCGTTTCTTCATTTTCTTTGCACAATCTACATTTACTGTCTTCTTGAATTTTTTGTATTTTTGCCTTCATAACGTTGGTTTTAATGGCCTGTTCTTGTGCTGCAAAAACTATCGATTCTGTTTCTTTCTTTAGTGCTCCATTTCTCAACCATTGCCAGGTCAAGGTGCTGTCAGCGCTGTCCTCTATGCTGTGAAGGTATTTTCCATCTTTCAGTTCTCACTTTTACTTCGTTGGTTTTGTATTCCAATTTTGACTCCATGGGTTTAAATAAGCCCTCTTTCTTTACCTCAATTAGAATTTTTTCCGTTGTTTGCTGCAGATAATCATTTAAATTTCGTCTTTCTTCTTCAATAACTTGCTTCACTTGTAATAATCCTTTACCTCTTTTTTTTCGTGATAGATATAGCCTATCAATGTCACTGCGAGGATTGAGGGCATGATGCATTGTCATTAATTTTCGAGTTTTTTGGTCTAAATCTTCCATCTCTAGCTGGGTCCATTCAACAATGCCTGCTAAATATCTCAGAACAGGTATGGCCCAAGTATTAATTGCTTTTATCAAATTTCCAGCATTAAGCATTGACTTAAGGAGTTTTATTAATCGTCTTATGTATTCTGCTCTGGTTCTTTCTTTGATCTTATTGTGCAGAATTTGTGATGCTTCTAAAATTCCCAAATATTTGTAGCTGTCTTCGAATTTTATTGCCTTGATTATTTCACCATTGATCAGCTCGATTTCGTTCATATCTTCAAACTTTCCTCTTGTTATTCCAGCAGTTGCACATTTGTCTAAGCCAAAATCCATTGATATATCTTGACTGAATATGTGCACAGTGTTAAGCAACGATCCGAGTTCATTCTTGATTTTGCATACAGCTTCAGATCGTCCATGTATAAAAGGTGAGATATCTTTGCACTCTTTTGCAGTTTGATAACCATGAGCAGTTTTATTTAAAATTCTAGTTAAGGGGATCAGTGATAATATAAACAATAGAGGAGATAATGAGTCTCCTTGAAAGATACCCCTTTTCATGTTTACCTCTCCAATTTCTTCTCTATTTAGAACCAACGTTGTTTTCCAGTTTATCATGCTGGATTGCAAAACGTTTTGCACGTTTTCGCTAATACCGAATAGTTCTGTGCATTTTAAAATCCAGCTATGAGGCACCAATCAAACGTTTTTTTATAATCTATCCAAGCCATATGAAGGTTGGTTTTTCTACGGTTGCAATTTTTAAGAATCATTTTATCAATCAGCAATTGGTCTTTTGTGCCTCTTGAATTTTTGCTGTTACCTTTTTGCTCAATTGGGAGAAGAGAATGTGTTTTAAGATAGCTGTATATTTTATCAGCTAATATGCCTGTGAGTAGCTTAAAAGTTGTAGGCAGGCAGGTTATTGGTCGGAAGTTTTCTGTGTTTGGACCTTTTTCTTTGTCCTTATATATATATATATATTCCTCACGGATTGATGTTTTATGACGCTGAGTGTACACAAGATTATAATAACTAATAAAAGTGTAGGCATTGCTTCAGCAATTGATACTGTTTTATGTCCTCTGACATTAAATGTCGGAAGATATAAAATATGTCTTCCGACAAATACCACATGGTTGCTCTGCTGCAGGTATCTTCCGCGATAATTAGCACCCCAAATAAATCAGAGGGAAACGAAAGCAAACCATTTCGGACAACATATCAAGATATAACACAAACTCGACGAATACTAATACTATCTACTTTAATATTAAAGTATAGTACCGAAAATAGAAACAATAAATCGGAAAATTATTTCAACAGTGTTTTGGAGGGCCTCATATACAACAGCCAATAACCAAACCCTCTATGTCGATGCACAAAATCCTCAGCATAAAAAATCTGAATTACTAAGGAATTACTTCAACAATACCTATCGTAACAAATGAATGCATTTAGAATTATCTATTGCAGGTTAACAAAAAAAGTAACTCAATATAAATTGCGAATAAAAATAAATTGTAAAATTAAAATGTAAAAATGGCTGTTTAACTGTCTCAATGTAAAACTGTAACTGTAAAATGTTTTCGTTAGGATTACTATTAATTTTAACATTATTATGATTAGGACAATGTAATTGTATAATTAATTTTAATAACATGTAACAAAATGTACCTTACACTCACGTAATTTCTTTCAAAGATAATGAACTGTGTTAAAAAATTAAGAAAAATGTCTTTAAAAATCAGATCGTAAACAATTACATCAACTGAATACTTAAACTGACCAATCCTGTAGAGGCAGTTTTAGGGATAGATAGCGGTTCTGCTTGGTTATTTTTGCTGCCCGTACTTGATGAGCATTAAAGAAATTTAAAATGGCATTACTAGAGAGAGAGAGAGAGAGAAAAAGAAAAAAAAAGAAAGACGTTTATACAATGTGACATTATATTTAAGCCAAACACTAGTTGTCTACAAAACCAATAATGCATTAATACTCTCTGTTGGCAAACAGTTTAGAAAATAAAAAAAAAAAAAAATAACAGGAACCTATTTCTTCCTCGGAGGGGAAGGGGGAATAAAAATTTTAGACCGCAGTGACGTGAGAAATCATAATGAGGAAAGCTTTGTAAGAGGAGTAGACGAAATGTCACAGGTGATGACACGTTGGCTCTTCGTTCTCTAGATTAGAAGACGAAGAGTAAATGAATATTAGCAAGAGCTGAGTGAAATTTTATCAGATAAGAGTAGAAAGTATGGTCAGTTTTGGGGAAGATTACTCACGAAAACAACTACCTGAAAAACGTATAAGGAACAATATGTCTAGAAGAATGTGTAGCGAATGCATGAGAAGGGTACGGTTCATTAATAACTGAACTGCACCCTTCTGAAAGAATCAAACGTTTTGCGTCACTATTCTTATTCAGTTTCGGATGCTCATTTAGGAAGGGGGAAGTTCAACGCTGTTTCCTAAATTTGGTAACATTAAGGACAGTCTTGGTTTAAACAGAATCTGCTTGCGAGAGTGCCAGTAATCGTGAAATATCGAAGGACTGAAGTTTACTGTAGTGAATTTCTTTTATTAGTCATTCAGGCCATTGCAATACTTCGTTTACTGATTGATTTTGTTATAACGGTGTAATAAATTCGAGTGTATATTGCGATGCGTCGTCATGCAGGTCAGATGTCTTCCTAAATCGATATGACACTTGAAAGAGGAATGAGAAATTAAGGCAGAATAGAATGACTTCTTAAAAGCTGGAAGACAGAAACAGATTCAATGCTATTACGATTATGTGGAGTTTAGTATCAAGTAGATAAGTGATATAAGTTTGATGTTATTGAAATATTGAAGATAATACAATAAAGTACAGACGGTGCCACACCAAAGGAATAATGCAATATATTTTGCCATCTGGGATGGGGCAACATATTAAACATGTTGAAAAACACGCATATAAAGTATTTCTTCCGTGTCTATCGGTTTACTAACTAGAACTTGATGAGCTCAGTCACTGTTGAATGATTGGAAAAGTTTCTACTGTGAAATGTCTGCGATGGAACAAAAGACACTCAAGAAATAAAGCATTTAAGTATACCTATTCACAATAGTTTCCAAATTTTGGAAAGAGAACGAAATTGCATGCTAAACATCTGCCCTGCCCTCCCCCCCCCCCCCAAATCTGTCGTGTCTTATAAAAGAGATTCTTTCCAAACCTCGCAAAATGTTAACTTTATAAATTATAGATTAAGTAGCTGTAAAATTTTTAATAACAAGGATGCTTGGTTCATATTTAACTAGAAAAATATGCATAACTCATGCATATGTACAGGATCAAAGTGAATAATAAACAGATTTAAATCGTGGAAATCTTGAAACGATGATGTTCCAATACCACCATCATTGATGTATGAACGTTTCTTTTAGGCTTACACGGTGATCCGAATGCATTTTTGAAAATTATGGAGTCAACTACCGTGTTTGAATAAAAACTTTAGTTTAATATAACTAAAATCTACATTCGACGTTTTGCTCTTTATGTCAAGGTCATCTTCTGGAGCGTACAACTATACACAGAAAACAAGCTATACTACAATCATACTGGTTTGTTAAAGACACTGACCAACCGCTACCACAATTGTTGGCCTGACCTCTGATTAAAAAAAAAAAATATATATATATATATATATATATTGTACATCAACGCTAGAGTCCTATTATTAGTGTTATCTGTTGGTTGTAGAACTACATTGGGCACAACAACAAGTATCTATCTATATACATATATTAACATCATGTATACATTCCAAGCCAGTTGGTATGCAATGGTTTCTAATGCTAGCAGAGAATTGGCTAAAGTCCTGATTTATGCTGGATCTTATATATTAGGTAGGCTGAATGTGTGCCATCCTGATCCTTGGAATTTTCACGCCATCTTTGTTGTTGATATTTGCGTGGTTTATCACGATTTCGCAGGCTTCCTTAAATTTCCTTTCGTACCAGGTTTTTGTGCGGTGTAAAGAGCGGTGCTTTTCCAGTTGATTTGGTGTAAAGTGTTGAGTGCGTGGTCTGAGAGGCCTGCTTCACCATAATGGTTATATTTAATGTGTTCTTTCTCGCGTATAGAGATTGTCCGTCCTGTTTCACCAATGTACTGTAAGTTACAGGTGCAGCGGATGCAATAGACTCCAGGATGTGCTAATGGGAGGAGAGGATCCTTAGAGGAGTTGAATATGCTTTTAAGTTTAGTGGGTGGTTTAAAGGTGGCATTGAGGTTATAATGTTGTAGGATTCTGTTGCTTTTTTCTGATAACCCTTTAATGTATGGGAATCTAGCGTTGATGTATAATTTATATATATATATATATATATATATATATATATATATATATATACATACAGTATATATACATATATATTATTTTTATTTTTTTATTTTTTTTTTCACCAGAGGTCAGGCCAACAATTGTTGTAGCGGTTGGTCAGTGTCTTTAACAAACCAGTTTGATTATAGTGTATCTTGTTTTCTGTGTATAGTTATAGGCTCTAGAAGATGACCATGATATAAAGGTCGAAACGTCGAATGTAGATTTTTGTTATATTAAACTAAAGTTTTTATTCAAACACGGTAGTTGTTTCCATAAGATGTATGAACGTGTTTATTACGAAAGAGCACAATAATCGCCACTTTTGAGTATCTTGGCAATATTGATATTAATGTCTTGGTATTAATGGCAATATACAGCTGGATAAAAAGCATTTTCTTATTACGTAAAAGACTGATATGCTTGGGGAAAACATTTTGAGGCATATTAAGGAAGGCTACGTAATTCAAATCAGGGAAGATAACAACGTGCAGTGTTTATCTCGAAGGTATGAGACAGATACTAGATCACACCGCACTACGCCTGGCGGCGGGAGCATTCTGAAATGCAGCCAAGAAAAGGGTTATGTTCTAAAAGAATCGTAAGTTTATATCACACAAATTCAGAGTAGAATGAGGCGGTAAATTATTTTTAAATTCATGGAGCCGTTCTGCAGGACACATGGTTGCAATGATAAACCTTATTGCTATACCCACAGCAATACTAAAAACATTTTCTAATGTGAATGTAATGAGCAATTTTATTAGGGCAATTATTTACACAAAGTGGGTTGTTTGGAATTGCGACTCAACTCGCTAAAGCTCTGAAGCCAGTTTTAATTGCGTGAGGGCTTTCGTAGGTTTGCCTGTGCCTCCGAGAAATTTTTTGAAGAAAAACCTTTTCCCCTTAAAACACACATGGTCCTCGAATCATCATCCGCGAAAGCTTTCAAATGTCAATATAATAGCAAGCTTACTATATTTTTCAAGACTCGACATTTCATTTGAACTCGAAAGTCAACTGTGAATTCGAAAGACACCAATACAACTAAATTATTGTTTGGTGTATTTAGGTAGCAGTGTTACATGAATGCACCAAAAACGACTATTTGTAACATAAACTGGGAATCAATGACGAGTTCCAATGCATTTCAAGTAATATTTTTAAAAACAAAATAGCGTAATGAATGAGACTTTTTAGTGAAGCGGGTTACTTTTACGGATTGCGGACAGGAAATTGAAGCCAAGAGTAGGGTATTCAGTTTCTCAATCATGCGTGGGAGGAATGTTGCGTTTTCCACAAGGAAAAATCTAATCCATCTCCGTACCAGATTGCAATTCCCTTTCAGTTGTGATAATGGGCTTGCGCCAAATACGAGCCTACTTCAGTGCACGCTGGAATCGAAAATAGGGCGGAATTTTCTATCCGCACGTTATCAAATTCGTGACGCAATAATTTTAATATTTAATTTTTACTTCAGTTAAAAACGAATTAATTCCACATGATTTTGATAAAAATGACAAAATGGTTTCACCTTATGTTCCTATCCCAGTAGAGAACAACATCGCAGTTTCTTTTAATCTAAAGATTACTTCCCGTCATTGGGAACCAGCCTTCACAATCGTCTGCCACCTGTCATAAAAATGGATAATCCTACTAAATTTCCAAGAGAAAGAGTGCTTATAATTTAAAACAATCATTCCATGAGAGATGCGATTCAAATTTACCGACAATTTCTTAATAAATGAAAGCCTCTTTTCATATACTCGAAAGGAAGTTCCCATTGTTCTCCTTACATACCTGCCCACATTCACTAAGGTTCTCAACCATTTCAGTATTCTGAAGTCCTTTTTACATGCAACATAAAGGGCTGTAAGGAAGGAGGGTCTCCGTTAAAAGAGCTCTTAATAAAGTGAAAACATTCAATGCAGTCTTGGTGATATACAGTATATTCTTGTGTACTACTGAAGAAATGGGCCTTCGTTTAGTGGCCCAACATCGTAAAGGTTCCCATTAACACGAAATTACATAACCCCAAGCTATTTTAACTCATTTTCTCTTCTTTGATCCCAGCTGAGTACATATCGCAGTCTTTTGATGAATGCAACAACGTAAGATCACAACTGAGAATGGAAACATACTTGGCGTCATTTAAAAGCGCCGTTTAGACGGTAATTTAAGCTTCTTAGAAAACTAGTCAAAAAAAGTTTCCATTACTCAACATAAGATATCCTCGGTAAAATGAGAAGAAAAACTTTGTCTTCCAAGTCAACGGAAATTATCTTTTCATTAGATGCATAGAAATATTCGTCAACACTTGCTCATAAAGAGGAAGAGCATTCCGATCTATTCAATGATAAATGCAACTTCTCTTCGAAAAGCAGATATCTTTCGTAAGGCACACTGAACTACACACACAATTATATAATTGGGTCTCTTTAATAGTTTGTTTCGAGATAGGTATATTAGGAAAGCAGATTTCGATCAATAGTTAGTGGGGTATAGTTTTTTTCTTTTACATTCCAAGAAAAGGCAGTCATCTTGACTATTAAAATTACAAAATGAATGAGTGTTTGAAACAAAAAAAATATCGACGAGATAAAGCTTGAGGCTAAATTAAGTTACATCTCGGAGACAATTGGCATACTGAACCACTCAGCCACCGAGGACTGTTATTCAGTCTTGCACTTTGTTTTGTTAATAAATCACTGCAACACGAAAGGTTGTAAACGTATTGATCGGACAACGATTTTTTCTATTTTTATTCATTATTTGTTTATTAATTTATCTTTTCAGGAAACCCTGCACCAGAGACCAATCGTCGAACCTTTTTGAAGCTTCCAATAATCAAAACAAAAGTTTCATTGCCCGATGCAAGAATAATCTCATGCCTAAAGGTAATTGAAAAGCATTCACATCTACAGCTGGATTCAAACTTGCGGCCTGTTGGTTGGTGAGTTGATATGCTAAGCACTCGGCCAGCAAAGTTATTTAGTGTCCCTCTGTCAACACTCTGAAATGTTTGCTGATTGCTCAATTAAGAAATAACTGAAATGGTTCTCATTAACGAGCTTGCAGTTTCTTAAATTTTGCAATAATATTCTTGTAATAAGAGAAATTAGCACATTTTGCAACATACGGTCAAGTGGCCTCTGTGGAATTAGTACTTTGACATTCCGTAACTCCAATTGGGCAGATTTCATTAAAATTTGAAATATCACAAAATTGATCCAGTTGCCTCAGTTACTTTAAAATGAATGAATTTTGGTGGCAACATTTGAGAAACGATTCAAATTTATAGTAATTATTCCTCTCCGGTTGAATAGGATCCAACTAAATGTAGGATTTAACGTTTTCACTAGAACTTGCGAACTTTGGTTTTCATTCGCGCTAGTGTCGTGGAAATATTGTTAGGCAAAGTATACGAAATCCTCTTACAAATAGCAGTAAAGAGGCCAGAAATGTCTTTGTTGAATTTTAAGAAAACTTTACAATATGGGAATTCTAGTTGCTCATAAGACTGGGTTTGGGCAATCTTCAAGAAGTTGCTATCATTCGCCTAAAGTAAGGGGCATACGGATCCGATTTAAATAAAATCCGTCTGCTCACTTTGAACTTATAAGAGTATCAAAAAAAATTAAGTAATGGACATCGGGAAATTTATGAAAAATTTGTAACAAAGAAAGATAGAAAATAAAATTATAATCAAACATAAATCTGCATTTTTTTATATTAATAAGAATACTAAATATTTTTAATAAACAGTGTTCGAATTAATAGAGAAAATTCATTGATATAGTAAACATCTTAAGGAGAAAAATATGATATCTCCCTTTTCAGTGTATTAACAATCCACCTGAAGTTTGTATGCAAAGATCACTTTTCGAAGTACTTAAGTGGATTCAGTTCTCTTGCAATTTCCTCTGTCGTAAGGTTGAAGGAGTAATATTTCCAATCAGGCCACCCTCATAGCTCAGTGAAGTAGCGACCCCAAACGCTTTCCAGACCAGGGCGACATTCCCACCTTCATACAAGATGCAAACTAAATGCGTTTTTCCTCTGCGTTAACTCAGTTGCAACAGAGTAAGAGGAGGAATGTCCGGAAAAGAAAGAGGAGAACGCTGAATGTAAAATGCGAACTTTTTGTTCTAAATTACTTTATATACTAAAATTACTTTATACACTTACTTAAAAAAAGTATTTGAATACTAACCACGAACGAATTGGATTTTTAAGACAGAGGGGATGACATTAATGTAAAGAACCAATTCAGGTCTGTTCTTTTGGAATTTTCATCGAATAAACGAAAGCTTAAAAGGCAAGTTTATTGCCTGTCAGTTACTTGTGGTGGTTGTTGTTCGCAAGGAAAGTCCCCAAACCAGCCACATGCGCATGAAAGCGAGTAACGGATATTCATTGTAAATTCACCAACAAAGATTCTTTGCCTCTTTGATTGGATTCAAACCAATGCTTGCTGCCGAAGGACTTCTTGTCACCAACTGAGGTACGAAGCTGGCAGGTTCTAGTAAATGAAACTCGAAACGAAGTAATGAGGTGGAAATTTGGAGTGTTGACAATGGATAAAATGAACTTTTAAGTCTTGATCCACTAACTAAGAATGAAATAAAGTTAATTGTTTGCCTAAAGATATCATGAAATTGAAAAATAAAATCAAAGACACGCACTTTTTAACTTCTACCTATCACTTTCAACTTAGAAAGAATGTAGACAAGAAAGCCGACGAGTATTCAGAAAACAGCGGCAGATCACATCCGGTGCAAACCGTAAAGCTATTTGAGCGGCGACTGTGCGTTTTAATGACCTCATTACTCTTTCCCCAACCGCTTGTAAGCCGGTGATATTTGCTATCGACGTGTCCAGTGAGGGCACAACTCCGAATGCTGTCAGCGTTGTCGTATTTCAGGAAATTACTCGCATAATTACCGGAACACAACCGTCGTCGACTCGAGATATCTCGTGGAAACGGTTCATAATCTACAATGGAAAGACCTGTTTATGAACACGACGGCTCCGCCTCACGGTATAATCCACAAGCGTTTATTCTGTTTTCCACTTATAAAGCGTTCATGAAACTTTTCATTTTAAAATAAATAAATATTGAAAGATCGTAATTTCATTATTCATAATGAAAGTGTGTTATAATAATGAAGGAAATATAAATCTTTTGATGTTTAACTGCCAGTAAGCGGAACTCTAAGAACTCGGACTAAGATCTACGAGTTTCATACCGAAAAACTATCGGCAAATCCAAATGTAAGTGGTTACCACTTGGTAGTGCAACACCAAGGCGACTCGAATCAAAGGTGGAGCAAGCTCCCTCACTATCCTTGATATTTTCTCATAATGTAAAAACACAGCCCCTACGGGATGTAATACTGTAATTACATTATGAGGAGAGGCCACTACCCGCACCGGTTTCAACCTTTTTTGAGGTCTCATCAGTGAGTAGGTAGACCTGGAAGATAACAAGGTTTAAGTGAAAAGAACTTACTTCACTATACGAATGCCATAAAGGTGTGCCTGTATATTATAACATAGGATATCAAGGATGGTGAGGGAGCTTGCTCCACCTTTGATTCGAGTTGCCTTGGTGTTGCACTACCAAGTGGTTACTTACACTTGGATTTGCCGATAGTTTTTCGGTATGAAACTCATAGATCTTAGTCCGAGTTCTTAGAATTCCGCTTACTGGAAGTTAAACATCAAAAGATTTATATCTCCTTCATTATTAAGGTTGCCAGAAAAATAACCGTTTGGCTTTCAATCTATGAAAGTGTGTTATATTGTCGCCAAATTCTGCCATATATTTCTCTCTTTCTATTCCAGCAATGCGGTGAAAGAAAATAAGCTTTGCCTTCCCGTTTTATTGCTGATTTTTGTGAGCATTTGGCGATATCGTTTGCTTTAGCAGAAACTTGCCTTTAAAGTTCGGTGCAAGACAAATCGCAGTCATAACATTTCACGCAAGCCGAACGCTTCTAACAATGGAGAATAAAAGTCGATTTCTAACAATGAAATAAAAGCAACCTTGAAAATTATTTGCATAGTTCACGTGGAATTAAAGCTCGAGAAAGTGAGTGTTCTTGAATTGTATACATTAAAAAGGTTGAACAAAAGTATTCCTTTTTCACAGCGATCAATAGTGTGTTATTTTCTAAAGGCGAAATGAAAATTCCTCAGCGAGTACATTAAACGAAGTCTGTGAACCATTTAACATCGTTTACACGCTAACAATCTCAATTCCCCTTATGGAAACACGATTAACGACTGCACGATGGAATCTTCCTGTAAGTGCTGGCTTGAGCCGTAACTAACGTATAATCAGAGAACAACTTAGGCACAATGCTGTTAAGAACGTGATTCAGAAATAGAATTGAAGTGTTCTAACAAGTTTGAGAAAAAAAATAGTAAACAGAAATGAGAGGATCACACACACACGTCAGTATACATCTAACGTCTTGCTGCTAGATATTAAGATACTCCGATTCTTGGTCTGAGCTTTTCCAACCTAACATACGAGTATCACGAAAAGAACAAAATTTGATTAAAAATACTCAAATATTCTTGCATGCAAATGCTTAAGAACGATCAAGATTTTATTACTCCTGTACAAAAGACAGGGAATTATAAATTCTGCGCTGTTATCTTTCTGCAACAGAAACTGAAGAAGATTAACTATAAAAATGGTGTTTTTGGTTTTAAGGGTATCCGCTGATGGTCAGTTGATGACGAGATCATTTTGATCAATGCCAATATGGACGCATATTCCATTGAAGTGTTGATGGAACGAAGAAACAGAGCGCATACGAAGAGGGACGAGAAATAGGAGAATTAAACACCGTGAATGAGTTTGCTGAGGATGTGCAATTCCGATTGAACTGAAGATGAAATAATTTCTGTGATTTAAGAAGTTCCTATGGGCCGAATAAAAGCCATCGTAGTTTGGATTTTTTTGGGGGGTGGGAAGATTATATAGGCTATTGCAGAATTACTGTAGTTTAATCAATTAAAAAGTAACTAAAATTTTGATATTAACCGTACTTTTTTCTTCCTAATTTTTGAAGTTCGAAGAGGGATGAAGAGCAGTTAAGTGGGACGTATTTAAACGAAATTTAGCCGAAAATAGGCTTAAAAATTTCAAACCTAAAATCGTTAGGAATTATGTCAACTCAGTCAAATGTAAAAGGTATATTAGCAGCCAGACTCTCCAAAAAACAGTGAACCAGTGAAGTCTGTAGAAAATTAACATGTCAATACATGTTCCCAACCGTTAATAAAATTACTGTACGACAAGTCTCTTAAATAGCCAGTTTGGATTTTTTTGAAGAAACTGCAGCTTATGGAGTAGTTTCACGAAAACCGCTAAGAATTTTCTTAAGGATGTGCTCTAAAATTAAATTCAGGCAACGAAAAGGTACTTTACAAAATAAAACGCAATTCTGTTTCTGTACGTAATATGATTTTATTGATATCCTCTTGTCTTAATATTTCAGGCATGCTTTAAGTGTTTTGGGAGATTAGATTTTTGTGGTCTTAAAAGGTCATTAGCGCATTCAGTAGCTACATGGCATGCACATTCAAAATAATCTTTTGGATATTTCTCAACTTCAGATATTGGCAGACGAAAACAAATCGTTAAAATTAAAGTTACACAATGTCTTTCGCGATTATTACTGGAAACCTGCACTTCCATTATTCTCATTGGATTGATTTTTAGCTTTCCAACACATGATGTATTCAGAATTATCACATAAGCTATTGAGTTACAGTCTGAATGACAATTCACAATTAGTGAATCGAAAACACAGCAGAAAACAAAATGACCAGACTTAGGATGGAGCAGCTCAGTCCATGATGCATTTTGTACTTAATACACACACTGTGGAACAGTCTTCCCCTTGACGTATTTCCCAAGGAATACAACATACAGGCTTTTAAATCAAATGTAATAAACTAGTTTCTCCTTTCCCAATCCACTACCCATATACGGTACTAATATACTATTGGTTGACCAGCCAACCTCTCGTATATGGGCTCAACATAAAAAAAAAAAAAAAAAATATATATATATATAAATAAAAAACGGGAATTTGAAATACACTTTATTTTTCCATCACAAAGTGCATGCGCAAGAAGTGAGAATGGCTCCTGAATATTTTAATGAGAAGAAAGTTAAGAGTTTGAACTGCAAAAAAAAAAAAAAAAAAAAAAAAAAAAAAAAAAAAAAAAAAAATTACCCGCTGCCTATGAAGACTCAATCAACTATGAATTAAACGCAGGTGACGATGTTTATAAAAGTTCAAGAAAAGGAGCAAAACTGTGTTGTGTTTCATCAGAGCGAGACGCTTACTGAAAAAATAAATAAAATAAAATAAATAAAATAAATAAATACTAGTAGCTGTTGAACGCCATGTGATTATCTCTAATTAAACACGAATGGCAAATTCCAGTTTAGGTTATTGTTAGTATGCGTATCAAGAAAACACACACTCCACGGTCCAGATGAATAGATTAGCAAAAACACAACATCGCTTAAATTTTTTTCTTTTTAGTTACCACTGTTTTCGGTTTTATTAAGAACCAACCATGTTTTTGACATGTCTGTGAAGAACTTTCTTCAAAATTAATAAATGCAATTTCCAAGAGGATTTTTTACAAGGTGACAAAGAGGTGAAACGGGAAAAAATAATGGCAAGTAAATAAATAGCATATTTCTGGAGAACTTGGAATGCTATTTGCCTGTCACTTTCATACCGACCCTTTGTTCCCACCTAACACTGATGGATGCGCTGGGGTTTACTTGAATTATCGAACAACTCCCCGCGATAAATTAATCTTTTCAATTCTCCGCCTCTCATTTAAATCGAGCATCGTCTTAGGAAATAATAATTCAATTACGGTAAGTGGCATTTGCTTCTGTGAATATAAGAATGCGATTTCTACGGATATCAGTTGATGATTTATAAATGGAAAGAATGTTCACATTAAAATAAAAACATTTCCGTTAACGATCCACTTCCTGCTGAGTTTGAAGAGGGGAAAAATCTGTAAACAAAATGAAGGGGGTTAAACATGTCTGACTGCTATCAAGATTTCAGTTGATTCTTGGTTCGCTTTGTTTACGGATGTAAATGAACCTAAAAACCCTATTTTTAAACTATGAACCGGAGTAATATTTGCGATTTTTATTGCGTTAAAAAAGTTAATAGCTGAATTTTTCTGTCAATTCACAAAACTTTCTAGACTAATGATCGGTTATTGATGTGCACTTTATCCTATAAATAAGTACCCTCACACAATTTTGGCAATCAACATTAATATTTATTTTCTTGTCCTTTTGAATACGAGAACCGATATTGGCGAATCATCTCGGTTCAAGATTCACTATTTGAGTAGCAAAACCTTTCAAAATTATACTACAAATTATTTACACCGGTAGAAGATAAAAACGCTCTAAAATAGATTTGTTGGGATAATATTTGTGACGTCACAATGCAGTGCTACTGTGAAAAGCGCCTTTATTAAATGAATGGTTGCATTCAACTCATGGATTATGTTTATCAGTACTACGCTTATATCTATTGTGTATGTAAAAAATGGATAAACATTTGTATTTTTCAATAGCTTATAAAATTAACTGTGAAAAAATGGTTTTCGTTAAATTATGACATCGTAAAACCATTTGTCCAATGTGATCCGTGGTTTAGTGGTATTCATGTTAGTTAAATTACTGGAAAAATTAAAATACTTTGCAACGAATTCTCAAATTTTGCAATGCGATTTCGGTAGCGACATGATGTGTTGCCATAATGTAAACGACTAAATTAGCATTCGATTGAAAAAAAAATAAATGAAATAGAAGAAAGAAGTACTCTCCAAACGGTTCCTACATAATATAAGGCAACACGTTTGTAAACTATCCACAAAGAACGTCTGAGATATTAAACCGTAACGGGAGGTGGAGGAAGCGTGGTATCTTGGGATATTGGTGGATAAAGAATTGAAGTTTCAGGAACGTATTGCAAAAATAATAAAAACAGCGCAAAAAATGCCAGTATACTAAGAAGGACACTGACAAGTAGAGATAAGGATTTGGTCATTTCGCGGTACAAGGCTTTGACAAGACCACATCTGGACTAGTGCGCATCGATTTGGTCACCTGCGTTCCTAAGTGAGAAGCAAGCTGCTGAAAGAGTTCAGAAGCGAATAACAAAAGCAATATCGGGACTGTGGAATACTGACTATGAAGAAAGGTTGGGAGAATATAAATTACAGAGTTAGTCAATAGGCGGAAGAGGGGCGATATGATTGTGGCATAAATAATTTATGTTAAGGGGTACTTATCAAATAGATACCCAGGATATTTTTCAAAGGGTTTAAGGAGGGAAGGGGATAGAGACAAGAGGTCATTCTTGGAAGTTGTATAAAGGTGTGATGCATGGCTTATTTTTCATGGAGAGTGGTTGACGAGTGGAATTTATTGCCAAATGAAATGGTGAGGACGGAAACATTGAACCAATTTAAGTTGAGGTATGATAAATATTATCACTGTTAGAAGGCATCTTACTATTTCTTCCGTTGATGAGGCTTGACTCCAGGAGGTGTTTGTATAGTAATAATAATAAGTAGACTCCTTTTACAGATGGCGTTTAATATCGTAACTTTAAAGCATGCATCAGCTCACGCTGTGAAAATGCATTTTTATCTTCATATCAAGCGGTAGTTTTTGTTGTCCAATTTTAACTGAAATTGCTTTCCCGAGTCTTAAATATTTCATTAAAAGCAGTCCATGTGTTACAGATATGACGAAGAAGGCACGTATCTTGCAAATATGCTCAATGAAGTACGAGCACTCATGAGCACCGTCAAAGAGAAAATTTTTTCTTTACTATGTCAGGGACATACGTTTGGTTTCAGTAACCGATAATTGCTGGGAGTCTGGAGAATGTGTGGGATAACGTTTATTAGATCATGGTGGATACGGAAATAATATGAATGTCATAAAAATCTGCACTGAATTAATAATAGTATCCTGTCAAATCTCATAATCCCAATACGTCAAACATAACAAAATTTGATTGATTAAAAAAAAGCGAAGCAAAATATCTAAAATAAATAATAACAGGTCATGTAATTTCTGGGTATAATAAATATTAAAAGCGATAATTTACTCTTGAAACAATCCATTGCGATAGCGTTCATTCCTAATGAGTTTATTTCACCTTATTTATCTAATCTTGTTTCACCAGAGGGAACAGAACATGTGAGTCTGTTAAAAACTCCTTTATCATGCAGAATATAATCTGAAATAAATGAACGCAACTGCATTTAAAATTTGTCAAACCTCCCACACACACACACTGATTTTTTTGCAATCATCATTCTCGAGAAAACTTTCTTACAAACTATGCGGTTCTATTTCATGAATGTTAATAAATTTCTGGCAAAATAAGGAGAAGCGAATGTCTTGTTGAGCATTGCTGGTTAAGTCCTTGCAAGAACAGAAAGAAAGATCATCATGGCGGTCACGAAATAGCCTTTCTTAAGGAAAACTGCAGGTTTCCAGTAGAAAATGTGGAAGAAAAATCTGGAAGGGAATTTGAAAGTAAAGACGTGTAAGCGAAGACAGTGATTTTAATAAAACTTTATTGCAATGGAGTTTCCATAAGTAATTTATTACATAATAAGGCATTGGGGACAGTGCCTTAGAATTCGATATTACCATAAAAACCGAACAGGGCGTTAGATTTAGAAGACTGTCATAAAATTAAGCCAATAAACCGTGCAGGCTAAAAATGCATAAAATGTCGTCCATTTTGTATCAGGAGTGCAACCGAAAGTAAACGTTCTCTGTTGCGATGGCTCTTTTATTCTACTGACAGCGCATCGCTTTTATGTGGAGAGCTATCGCAACAGAGAATGTTTACTTTCGGTGCACTCCTGATACAAAATGGACGACATTTTATGCATTTTTAGCCTGCACGGTAACTGAAAGAGACTGTCTTATTGTATACTTCTCAAGCTAATCTCCATCAATTCTCGTTTCGATACATTTTCCACTCTGTCTATGAAATTTTTCAAATGAATCAGCGGTCAAAACGTGGCTTCACAATGTATGATGACCTATGTACTAAGCATGAATTATTAAGCTTAATGTACGCCATACCCCCTTATATCCACGCCTGCTTTTCTATGAAGAACTGGAATACGTGTTGACATCGGAGTAGATGTACGCAGCATTTTTAAAGCCTTCTTTCATTTCCTAAAAATAAAAAGTTATAATCTGTAAGGCATCTGTTTCCTGTCAAAGCAGTCGATAAATCTTAATCGATTCATAAGATTCATTCATAAGCTCATCCAGAATGGTGCTTTCGGTTCGATGCACATTTTGAACAAGTTCCGGCATACGCATCGCCTAAGACCGTTCTGTTTATACTTCATTGTATCGGTATGTACTGTACACTGAAATACGAACAGTGAATTTCCCATCGGCGAGGCGTCAGTTGGCTTAAATGTTAATTTCTCTTTTTAAATCTTTTGATATACGCAGTGCATAAGTGGATGCTATTTTATACAAACAGAAACCTGTTCTTTTAGTAATTTTTAAAAGCTTATCTAATCAAGTCTTAATTTTTGTGAATTTTTAAAAACATTACACACGCACTAGTACCTTTTTGTAAAATTTTAAATGAACAAATATTGAACTAAATCAGAAAAGCAGTTTTTGTGATTACAAATATACGACCTAACATTTAACCATTAAGAAAATCATTCAGCTGCTGAGCCAAGGGATTTCGTGATGTTGAATTACATGCATCTCACTTGTAATCATTCCAACTCTTTTCTATTAAGACAAAGTTTTTGGGAAAGGTTAGTAATGGCTTACAATAATGAAAAGTTCTGCACGCAGTATCGTTATTCAACTGAAATAAAACGCGTTCGCATTTCATCTACGCGAAAGAATTCTTGCGCATTTCATCAGTTTCTCCCTCATATTCTTCCGCAGATGCCACATTCCCGACTAGGACGCCGAGTCCTTAACAAACCTGTCCTGCCCTATTTCAACTGAGAAGAGCATTTCACACCACAGGATGAGGAAAGCATCCCTAATATAATAGAGAACGCCAGAAATATCTCATCTGATATTTCATACGTAAACGCACATTCACCCAATGGAAACATTTTATTTTTATGTGATGTCAGTAACATCGTATGGCACTTAGATGTCAAGCTATAATCCAAATGTTTACAAACTGCCATCAGATGGCACTAGTGCAGCGAGTACCAGTTGTGAATACAACTTTCGCCTTTTATTTCAACAATTTAGTTTGTTACTGAGGGATAAAGCATTCAAATCTTCTTCACCATAACAAAAGAGTGACTTTTTTTATTTATTTTATTTTATTATTTTATTTTTTTCTGTTTCAGGATTTCTAGCAGCTCTGCTGGAAATCCTGAATCAGAAAAAATCAGCTTTATTGATATTATTATTGTCAGAATAAAGCATTTGAAAATTGATGTCCTTACTAGATTCTGATGGTTGTGTTACTTTCAATCTTTTTTTTTTTATTGTAATTTAAAATTAAATTTTGAGATAATTTGTTGTGTTTTGTAAAGACATTCTCTTTATACACCTAACGGAGACAACGTGGCAGCCTTTATAAGTAATTTCCCGCTTGTATTTACATGGAATGCGTATGCCAGCCGAGAAGTTTGGTGCGTGATTGAAAGCTGGCAGAGAGGGTGTTCGGTATCAGGGTAACGAGGAAAACAAGAGAGCTAATGGAAGTTTAAGAACGCAGATTGGAGAAATTTTGTTGTTAATTGTTTTACATGACAGTCGGAAGAACATTAATAGAAGATTCCGAAAAGGAATCGTAGAATTGCGAGTCTTTAAACTGCAGGAGTTGAGGCTGTCAACAAGTATTTAATAAAGAAAGACGATATTGCAGTCCATGTTCTAATTGAATGTTCGAGGAAACGCTAATTGGAAAGTTTCATCTTCTGTCTAAAGCAGTGCTTCTCAACCATCGTGAGACCGCGTTCCAGTAAATCCTTTTTTTTATAAGACGAGGGGCCCTGTCCCAACAAATTTCCTCGTAAATACCTTTCCAATTTTTGGTTTAAAGCTCATACATTAAACTAACGTAAGTATTAATTATGGCATAATCATAAAGAGTATTAGTACTTATGTATACGGTGTGGCATGTCGACATATATAATACTGTACATTTAAATTAGTTATTAATCACTGGTGAAATTTGTAGCATATTGTAGTTTTCTCAGGCCAACATCATTAAATTAATTTGTGCTGATTTTCATTGACATATCCCATTCTGATCACCAAAAATTTATAATATTATTATAAGAACTTACGAGTGAATGCAGACTTGTGTGCTGGTAGTTTTTCCTACTTTTGTACATCCCGGAGATCGCTTTGTAGGCTGGAGGTGAATGAATCACTATTTGTTTCGTCACAAACACTTTCAATACGAGATTTCTTAACACCAAAATTAAATAAAGTCCCTTGTCTCTTATTCATATTAAAATTTAAATCTCTAGGCCTATTACTTTTAAAAAATCACGGCACTACGGTCTCGAAACAAGCACTTACACACTGCAATGCGAACTTGCAAAGAAACAGTATTCAGTATTACTAGACTTGAGAACCGGATACAGACTGCCTTGATCTTCAATTTTAGTGGAAAAATTTTCTTCATACTTCTTTGCTGATTGTCGCTGACATTTGCAACAACGCAGATGTTATTTCGTTCAGTTTTGAGAACAGAGAATACGCCGCCCGTTGTTGCAATCGGCTTGCGCAATTTTTATGACCGGTTATAAACATGGCATTACCTTTCCCGAATGTTGAAAGATTTCGATGTCTGAAAATTCCCGATAATTCATGAATACCTCCATGTTTAAAAATACGTGGCTTGGTCACTGACATTTATTACGCAGGTGTTATTTAGGCGTTCTGGGTCTGAGCTTTTCAACACATTCACGAATATTTCCACTATAAAATATAGTGGAAATATTCGTGCATTCTAAAAATGCATTCTAAGCATTTTTTTATTCATAAAAAAATGCTCAGAAAACTAAAATGACAAATTCCAGGAGAATTTGTCATTTTAGTTTTCTCGCGGCCCGGTATAATTGACGGCAGAGCCTGGTACCGGGCCACGGCCCTGCGGTTGAGAAACACTAGTCTTAAGGACACGGGATTACTATTGGAAAAGCGACATGTGATATTTGAAGCTGTAAAGTGGTTTAACATGTAGAGCTCAGCTTAGACCTCTTGTTTACAAAGTATTAGAAGAAACTTTTTTCAGAGAAAGAAGTTTATTCTACAACTTATTTTATTCTTACCTCTCTTCAAGAGGTAAGAATATTTATACTTCAGTGAGACAGGAGGAATGATATTGTATGCTGCAGAAGGGAGATAAAAAAGAAATGGAAAAGAAGAAGAAAATGTTATATTTTCGAAAAAGGATCTAACAAGGAAAATGACTCTGATGGACGTTTTTGTTGTGGAAACAAAGTGTTTAGACGTGATTACGTGCATAGCAAACAATCCAATAATAGAATGAATCAGAGAATGAATGATTTCAATATTTTTGAATAAGAAAATCTCTAAGGTGTGGATTTATTTTAGAAGGCGTTGGATCCGGTTATTTTCGTAGTTATGTAATTTTAATTGGAATATATGTATTGTTTAAGTTTCATTAAATGTGTATGTATGTATATATATATATATATATATATATATATATATATATATATATATGTTGAAGATACCAAGCTATTTTAAACCTGGTTATAGATATATTATTTGGTTTTGAGCAATTTTCTAGATTCTGAAGGAAATACTCGTAGTTAATAGTTATTACACCAATCGGAATTGCATCCTTGTGTAATTAATCACTAATCGGTGTAAAAATCTTTAACAGAGACTAAACAGCAGAGCGATCTCCTCTCCAACTTATGAACATCGTACACTCTTGGAAATGTCTTAAGTTGAATTTATTTTTTATTTCATCAGATATTTTTAAACTCGTTAATGAGTTTGAAATAAATTAACTTAATACAAAGACAGCAAAATTGAAATCTTCGAAACTATTTAAATTAATCGAATAAGATGTTCTTTTTTCTTCCTTCATCGAAAGAAATACTTTAATAGTTCGCAGCTCATTTCTAGCGGGTCAACTCCATGAATGCCTTTGCAGTGTTCATAAAAACTATGCATTCATTATTCTGATTCTTCATCCAAATTACTAAAGAGTGTTTCATTTCTTCTACGGTGATCTCTACCCCCCCCCCCCGTTTTATTTATATTATTTTCTTATAAGTGCGCATCGAACCTAGCTTTCACTGTGACTACAACAATCTGGAGCTTTTGCTTGTCTTTTAAAACTGCTGCAGCGGTTAAAACAAGTGTTTTCAACGCGATATGTTTTCCAGCGATGCACCGTTTTCCAGCTGCTTCCTTCTGTCCACTTTACTTTCTTTTGACATCAGTCGAAGTTTTCGCAGCTTTTACAATGACTACGCCTCAATTTGTTTTCCATATTTCAACCCTAATAAAAAATAAAACGGTATGCTTACTTATATAGCTCTATTTTCATCATCCTTGAAATTCGCGCAGGCTGTTAAAGTCTGGAATATGCTCAGCCAGTGAAGAATATTCCACGTGACATACGAAGGGAATTACCGACGCGAGCGTTTTCCATTACACATCGTAAATTATCGGTTAACTTCAAGCATCCTAAATTGTTTGTAGGCGCGCGATTTTCTTTCTCAACGTGAATTTGGAGTTGCAATTCATTAGTCGGTGCGATGTTCGTAGACAAGTTCGAAAGTTAAAGTTCCGAAGTGGTGATCTGTTTAATCTGCTAATAAACGATGCAAAATACTTTTTTGAACATTTCCAGAGAAATTCTTTCACGGAAAGAATACCCTTGAGAGAAACTGATTTCGTGTTTTTAATCGGTTCATTCTCCCCACATCACTCACTCTTCGGTCTCGCCAGATGTGCAGATTGCTGTCTTCTTTGTCGGAAAAAATTCTAAAAAATTCTCTGTCGGAACCCCCCCCCCCAGACGTATCTCAAGAATAATGCAGTTAACCGAAAGACTCGCATCCAATGCTTGTGATAAGCGAATGCAGAAACACAAATACGGGATTGCTCGAGTGCCTTATCAATCGGTCGCTTTAAAAACTCACGCGAGTTTGTAAAGCGTACTGAATTCAAAAATGTTCCGAACTAGTAGCGGGGTCACGAGGGATTTTCGTCTTGAAACTAATATCAGGATAGCTTAAAAGAAGGACTAGAAATATGGAATTATAGCTATTCGACTAAAACGAAGATTAATCTAGCGGCGTTCTATTTTACTTCTACAAGGGAATTAACGGCACCCTCCCCCAATTCGTTTTTCAAGAAAGATTTTATTTTAAAAAATCTACTTGTCTGTATGTAATGTGAATGTAATTTCAAGGATTTAAACTGTAATAGCGAAGTGTAGCAATCTGTAGAAAGGGGAAAATCTTTCGTTATTCCCTTGCAAGATCATACTCGACGTGGTTTAGTTTAAATATTGTTTGCATTTTATTGATATTTCTTCATACTGAGGGCATCAAATACGAGAATGATTCTAACAAAATATAACTTTTTTTTTCAGTATAATAAGCTATCTTAAATGTGTTTTCTTCATTGTTCTAAGAAATAGCTGACTTTCGTGTAAGATTTTAAGCATAAACCATGAAATTTACCAACATTAACCTCTTAGTCCACATTTGAATCGACTCCATTAGAAATGACAAATCAAATTTGTCAATAACTTTTCCTGGGATTGTTCCAAATGCTCTCATCGCACTAATTAATGTGGGTGAAATTAGTTCATTTCATATCAGCCCAAAGATAATCACTCTAAAAGATTGTTATAACATTTTCTCAGTTATAATTTAGTATTACTTAAATTATACTGTATGAGATGTATTCTAGGTGTAGTCGTGTAATCCATGGAAGTTTTTGGCATTTTAGTGTGGCCGGCTTGCCATTCCTCTGCCACACCCTTTGGTCCACGGCTCCTTATTCTTTATTCGCAGCAACCTGTTGGGGCTTTCCCATTCGCCACCCAAGGGACGCGCCTGGTAGGAGTCCGGTCTCCACAATAATAAACTCTCCATACCTCTAAAAATAAAATTATGTAATGCAATTATAAAATCCTCAAGAAGAACCCTCAGAAATATTCAAGAAGACGGAGATACGAAAACTGGAGGCTTTCGAGATGAAATGTCTCAGAAAAATAAATAAAATAAAATGGACAGAAAAGGAAACAAATGAAACTGTAAGATAGAAAATAGAAAAGATCAAAAGAAGACAACTTCAGTGGTACGGACATGTCGAGAAAATGCCACCAAAAAGCTACCCAACCTCGTTCCGTATGCAAGATTAGAAGAAATAAGAAAAAAGGGAAGAACTAAATGGATAACACCAATAAAGGTTAACTCCGGATTGAAAACCTATAGACAGCTCACCAGCCAAGCGAGAAACCGAGACACCTGGAGGTTGTGGAAACACAGAAGACTCAACCCATCCCTGATGGAAGAGGACAGGAACTAAGTAGATTATCTTCCCACACCCATCAGATTTTTTTTATTATTTTTTATATATATTCAAAGAAAATTCAATAGCTGTAGCAAGTATGAAAATGCATAGAAATGCATTGTCATGACGACATCACGTCCATCCCCTTGCGCACTAAGCATTTCCGTTACATGCACGTATGCTTCTTAGCTGTAATTTGTGTCGCACGCCAGATTGTTTCACGATTCGAACTCCGATCCTTCCAAATACAACTTTGATTTTTCCAAATAAAATATGGGGTCGTCCATATGGGAGAAGTCTCTTCATGTGTTGTCGGCATACTTATGTGCCATTAATTGGCAATCAATACATTAATTATGACAATGCGAGTTTAGTAGAGATAATTAACATATTTGTAATAAGAGGAATTTCTGCAGTAACTTTTATAGTAATAATAAAAAAAAAACGCACGTAAAGAGATGACATTTCGGATGAGTTCAAAAGCCCTGCGATAAACTCTTAAAGAGTTTTGAAAGCTTGCGGCACACTATTAGGAAATCGCTGGTAGTAGGAAACTGAACGCGAGGGTAAGAAGTCATGGAAACGGTGCAACCCTAACAGGAATGCCCTTCATCTACATTCAGTGTAAGAATCGTTACGCTGATCAATTTGGTTGTTGATGATAACAGGGGAACTTACGCTTTCACGCACGATGCCCTCTCTCTTCGCAATAATGAAGTGATGAAAACACGAGCATTCACGAAAAATTCATGTGATAAAGTGATCTTTTGGTAGAAATGCTTCAGTGTAAACATGGATGGATGCAGATGGCAGGGAAAGGTTTTATTGTTGCATACTTAAACAATAGAAACTCACCAATTGAACGTTCCTTGTATTTCAAGTTACAAATATTTGGAAGTTTATTTTCTAATAATAACGAAAAAAATTTTTTTTCAGTCAACCATTTACTAAATTGCTGTTCTGGTTCAAACCCAAAGAATATAACCTTTAGAAAAATGAACTATTAGTCTTTTAGATTAAAAAAAAAAGCACCGCGTTAACATGAAATGTAGACGATGAAAGAACTAATTCGAGAAGTTGGAGTCTTAAACGATTGAGGTCATCATGTTTGATGGGCAAAGTACTAAACTTCTCGAGAAAGAAGCAATCAATCATCTTCAAATAATCACCGACGAGCAGATTTGTCGATTCTTGAAATGGGCCTAAAGAAACAGTTCGTAAGTTCTTCTAGAATGTTTTTTTTTTTTAAATAAACAGAAAATTATCAGACAAATAACAGCTAACTTATGCGTTTCTTTCAGGGAATTCCCGCTACTATTTTATAAGTTCTATAGGTCGTCGTACTTGGAGTTCACCCTGCAGGCGGTTTCTCCGAAAACTGTTCAAGTCTCGTAGGGTGGAGAAGGCAAAGTGAGGGATACAAACAAAGCAGGCAAAGAAATTCAGAAACGAATTATCTCAGGGGACAGAATCAACGAACGAAAAAAAGAATAGCACTGGAATCTCTGGAACTGATGTTCGAATCGTTTGAACTCACTTCAGAACTATCTTTCGACACCACTTGATGACATCATCATCGCATGTGCACTGGGACAGCGGACTGCAGTTTAGTAATTTTCCAAATTCTGTTCGCCCTTTCTAATTCTACTCATACTGGAAGTCAGAACTGAGAATGAGTAGTGTGTGTGATCTCTGTCGTACTTTACACTACTTCGCAAAGGATGCAGATCCCATCGTTGCCCTTCGTGTACATTTCACGAAATCGTGACACGGTGTGGAAGAAAATAAACATTCTACACTGAAATACCAATATACGAGTGACTAATCAGAGAAGAAACTTTTATTAAAACTCCATTAAAAAATTAAAATATTTTTCTTTTTTTTCCCCCTTGTCACTGCCTGCTTATCTGATCGAAAATTATTCAGTGGATTGTCCGCTCCTTATTCCCGTGGCATGTTTGGATCCCTCCTCTCGTATGGGCGATACGTATTGACTACAGATCATAGGACGGATATTTCATAAACCTTTTATTTTCACAGTGTTTCTGTAAGCGAATAAGAAGATGCTCTTTTAGAAGGATTGCAAGAAAACTGACCTCTGTATTAATTTTTTTTTTTTTTTTTTTAAACCGAAAATGAAATTCTGCTTAAATACAAATGTTGAGCAAGACTGGACTCTGTACTATTTACATTCCTTCTGAACGACGCTCTGGTGTAAGAAAACATATCGACTCTCTATAAACCAAACATCTTAGTCTCATTACTCAGAATTTCGATGAGTCAGTGTAAGGAAAACAAATCATTCCTTCGGTTAGTCATTTGGTAAAATCTCCAATTTAGGAAACGCAAATCCGGGCACTCTTTCACTCGAAATGCGTTCCCCGTTTCCAGAGAAGCAAAAGTCCTCAAATAGTCCGCATTCCTCGTCTTACAATTAAACCACAAGCAGACAGCAAAACAGAACAATCTCTGGTAGGCCTGCTGTAAGCACCTCACACTTCCTTCCCCTACAAAGTTGTATGATAATTCAGAAATATTCCCCCCAAAAGGAAGCCATTCACTCTCCTAGGGGACATTTAGTTTCCTGATAAACGTTTCTGAAAGAGTTTTAGTAACCAATGTTTTATTCCAGGATTAGACACAGAAATGATCTCCATTTTTATATCCAAATCATTATTTCTTACGCTTCAGAAAACCAAACTCTTACGCACAAACACACACACAAAAAAAAACTTATATGAAAAAATTAAGATTTTTTCGCGCTTTCTCCTTGTTAACTGACCTTCTACGAGACGAAGAAGCTCACGTGTTGTTGTTGGCTATGCTTTACTTCGGCACGCTATCAAACGATATTCTCTCTCAATTACTTCACTCAACTTCGGCAACACTCAAAACCGAGGGAGGGGACAGATTAAAAAAGATAATCAAACACCGACTTGTTCTCCTGTATGGACGTTAAAGATTATAATTTTCAGATTAGAATGCAGCAGTTCCTTAATAACTTATTATAAGTGTATGTATAATAACATGACGCCTTGAAAAAAACAACAACAACTGACATCTACTTAAGAGTTGACGGTATTAACAATGCGTTTATAAATCCATCCATCTTCAAGGCCCACTTTTCCTAATTGGGTTGTGGCGGCAGCAGCTGCAAGAGGGACTTCCAATGGTCACTTTTATAAATGGTGTCTGTTATTTAGGCACGTGTTTCAAGAATTTGAACCACAAAGAACTAAGATGCTAGTAGCTCTGTTTTATCAGCTAAATATGGTGAATGTCAGGATAGCAATCATATACATGGAAAGCGGTGTGTAGTCACGTCTACTCAATAATTGGGTGTATGAAATTAAACAAAATTTCTTACCGACTTCAGCTCCTCTATCAAAACATGTAAAGACAAAAAGCTCAAGACATCCATAATAGTTATCCTCCAGAATGGCAAGGGCAACTTATTACAGTATAAAAGTTATGCTAATAAAGCAATAATATCATAAGATAATTAGCTAAACCGAAGTAGTAAAAAATTAATTTTTACGTATAGCATACACTGTAATTGCTTTATGGTTTTATGTCCAACAAAATACTTTATTGCAGAAACTACATAAATTTGTTTTTGCTCCTAATCAGGGCAACTCAGCTTTGATTTTTTTATATATTAAAATAAAATGTTTTCATTCCTGATGTGTTATACACTAGGAAAATTTCGGGTCTTTCTTAACTGAAAAGCAGAAATGCTTTTCAGTTAAGCTATTATATTCTGTATTCCAGTGGAACAATTCTTTTGTTGAAATCATGTTGAAGGAAGCTGCAAGGCAGAGGTTGCAAATCTCCGCTGAAATTTTACTCATCGTTTATATTTGGAGGTGACTTATGAATGCATGAATACAGAAGCTAACCAGCTGACATCATGCATTTGTCTTTGAGGGAAAATAAACCAATTTTCGTCACTCAGATTGAGTGGAAGCTGTTGACACCATTTAGTACAACAACACACATGAGCGAGTCAAATCTCTCATTTGAATCAGTTTTCGATTATTGGTGTCACCTCGTCAATAGCGGATTTCAACCGAAAGAAATACGAGATGACAACGAAAAATAAATGAAATACGCGCGTGACGAAACTAAATGTGACCTTAGAGCGGCTACGGAGACTGTTTCTCCCTCGGGACTCTACGTGCCGCGAGAGAGTTCATTTGTTTCCGAATGGCGAGGCGCGATAGCGGGACAGTGGAACAATATCCGCGAGTCCGCCAAATAGATCATACGTACAGGGAAAAGCGAAAATATGCCGTCTTCGCCAAGCGAGCGTGATTTTCGGTTCCGTAATGAGAGAGTCGCGTTCGAAGCGAATGAGGATTCGCTTTTCACGGGGAGTATCTTCTGGGTGATCCGTCCGTCACATAACTCGCTGTCGCCGGAGAGCTGACCTCTAACATAGAAAAGAGAAATAACATCTGAAAAAAGAAAGCGGAGGGCGAACGGTTTGACGACGCACACGACGAACAAGAGAAACAAATGTCTGCGAGGAAAAGAAAAAAGAAGAACGAAAGATTGGAGCAGGTTTACGTTGGAAATTTCTAAACAAACTTTTCATTGAACTTTCCGGTGTCCGTTGTAGCGGAAAGACTTCTGAACTTTACGGTTCCTGCACTGTCAAGAATACTTTTCGACCAGTTGTGTTTTAAGTTACAAGTGAATTTCGAAACTGCGATAGGTTGATAAAATGGCAGAAAGTCAAGAATCTCAGAAATATTTCATTAAGGGGTCGTCTTTAAAATATGCTGGAAGGGACTGAAATCCCCAGAAAGATACATGGATTTTTGTGTTTGTGATGACGGTACACTCCATTTTTTTCCCACTTGCAGTAGCTACTCAAACTGATTTAAGACTTAAGATCGCACGCAAGCAGTGCTTTAAACTTTAATCTCCTTATTCTCCTCCAATGGAGGTGGGGATAACTAGTGAATTTTGACGTTATCGAAGCGGTTGTCTTATTTCTTAAGAAAAAGCCGATTTCACATTCCCTTAATCTTAATATTGACATGCAGTTAAGATTCTGATGAGTCTCGTGTTACGTCACAAATATGTGGACTGCGCGTTCAGTTGGTGGCAAACAAATAGCAAAGAATCTCCTGTAAAATTTAATCCTTTTGAAGTAAGTGAATGGATGTTTAGCACTGTGTCATTGCAATCTGTAATTCAAGTTTTTTTTTTTAAATAACTTACACAAAAAATGTGAAGGTGAAATTGAAGCTGTTTACGTTTTATCTTAAAACAATAACATAGCAACAGTTAAAAGGTGAGAAAAGAGTACATCATTAAAAGATAACTGTAAAATCGAAAAGTTATCACTATTAACAAGTGAATCTTATAATTCTGCATCGCCTTCGTCCTGTAATAATTTGTGAATAACTATTAGCTGTATTCCACACACACCTTAAAAATGTGGGCTTGAAAGAATCCAACATACGACTGACTGCACTCAACAAATAATTCGCGAATTTCCTTTGATTTGTCCACACCACTGACTCAGCGAAACACGATATCGCTGAGACAAACATTAATCCCAAGATGCACCGCAGTATAATTCGGAGAAGAGAATCAGATTGGAGTCTGCGTGGCGCAGTAATGTTTCCTCGGCAAAATAAAAACAAAACATCTGAAAGCCTTCTACTGGCAGCTCTTCCATCACTGATGCAATCAGTCATTGAATTCGCTACATCAATGTACGCTATGTTGTCTTTTGTGTGTGTGTGTGTGTGTTAGGAAATGTTTGAAAAATCGAATGACCAATTTAAAGTAGCATTGGGATTTACACTTAAGTGTTTAATCATAATATTTACAGTTGGACTTATACAATTTGTATAATCTCTCTTTTTAAGTATGCTAAGAAAATTCAATGCAACTGGATTAAACTTTCCGAGGCCAACGGACCTCCTTTCGTAACAACACTATGATTGTGTGTGTGTGACAGACAAACCCTATTGAATTTTCACGTGGCAATGCTAATCTAGATTCTGCAGCAAAGTAAATGTTAGGTTCTGTTAATTCTTTTTTTTTTTGTTTTTCAGAGATGTCGAAAAAATTGATTTTTTCGTGTGCCACTCCTACCGACGAAAGGTTGTAAGCTTACCGTTACATAAGCACCATAAGAGAACCGGAATATAGGAAATAAATTAGTGTTAAATAACATTCTTTACTCATAATTCGAGTTAAAAACAGAAAGACAACTCGCATGCGTACTAGTATTCTACATCATGCTTACTACGTAGCTGAGTCTACGCAGTTGCTGTTGCTAATTTCGTCTTGTGCGATGAAAGAGTAATATTTCGATGTGTTTTACTTTTTTTGAAGCGACCTCAATGACGACAAAAGCCTTTCTCAATAGTTTATTATATCACGGTTCGCCTTTCCAGTACGAGCATGAAACTGAAACAGTCACAACCCTCTTTAAACGCACGTGAAAATGTAATATTGGCGAGGCTTGGATATCTGCTGACTATAATAATACCTTATTCTTCCAAGCTTTCTTTTAGACGGCTGATGCAAATTCGGAAGGACAACTCAAGGAAGTGCAAATGAAGGATAATCCTGACATTTGGTAAGCAGGATGGCAGCAAAGCACATGCAAAGTTGCGATGTTGTCGTCGGTAGCAAAGTGATTTACGACCTTCCCACTACGTTAAACTCTCGCACGTGATATCAAATTTCCAAGATTCAAGACTTGAAATCATTTCTTTGCAGTGTCCTATCGGATAAGCGACCTGCTCGCGCAACCTCCCCTCCCCCAACTAAACAAACTTGTAAGTCAAGTATAAGTAGTGTCTGCTGTTGCGAATAGAAAGCAACTAAAGTTCTTTATAAATACACGCTAAAAAAGGAACGCTGACCATATTTTCTAGAAGAGGGAGGGGTTCGGATGTCTTTTTCCCCAGATACATCAATCACAGGTAAATATTTTAAGAAAAGCTGTAAAACAGCATAACAAGCACGTGAATACAGAGGGAGGGAAAGAGAAAAAACGCGGGCAGTGACTGGAGAAAATGAAAATGGGAGGGAAGGAAACTGACTGCCCTTCTGTTCCTTTTCTTCTTTTATTACTCAAGAAGCTGTTGCATTAGTTCTTCTGAAATTAAGAAAGAAATAACATCTGGATGGAGCCAGTGCTGGTGAATTTTTATAGAGGGTAGCTGCTGGGCAGGGTGCGGTGTGATGGTTATTTACATTAGCCAAAGCAACTAGGAGGACAATAAGTGTGGTTATGTTCTGGAGTCTGTCTTTTAAGGACTGACTCCCCCCCCCCCATAAAATATTGAATTACCTGTTAGTCGCAAATCTCTTTAGAATATTCCTGGGGCACTGATTCTAACTCGGGTCATTCCGACTAAAGTTCATTGTCCCTGCGAATAGTACAAAGTAGGGTCAACATTGTCCGTCATGCCCTTTTGGTCAAAGCACGTGTCTTGAGTGCTACGTTAACTTTTGCCAAGTTGTGCACGATTACTTGCCAAATGATTTGAATGTGTCCTTGTTGTCAGTAATAGCGTGATCAAAAACCAGAAGTTACCAACGGATTCGATCCAGGTTTCAACGCGATCTCCCTCACTTATGTTTAACATCCACTAAATCTGTTGGAGCTTTCACATGACTGCGTTTGAAATTTCTGTAGTTTCTTTGGCATTTCGTTATGCCAAAAAAAAGAAAAAAAAGTGGTCTGTTCCATTATATGAGGGTTTTGGTTAATCAAATGACGCGCAACGTTGATCCGAAATCTCCGATGCTAGCAAACACCAGCGTTTCTTCATTTGATTTGTGTGCATCATAAAAACGAAACCCACTTCAAATACTCGGTTTCAAAACTTATTTAGAAACTCAAAACACTGCTGGTTGCTCTTAATAAATGCCATTTCTCCGGAAGGTGCTCCAATTTCCTTGTTGATAAACATGGAAACATTGTCTCTTTCCGTCCCTTCCAAAAGTAGTCCTTTTTTTCGTACTTCGTTTTTTGATCCTCGATAAACATTCTGAAGCTTTTTCCTGAGGTGCCTTCTAAAGTTTACATAAGAATATCGTGCTGTTCGGTCCAGTCCACTCGTTGGACTCTCATTTCTTGAAATGCACAAAGAAGTCCTCGCACTATTCTAGGCATCATCTTGCAAATGCCCAATTGAATCGATTTCTCTGAATCGTTAAAGCATTCTACAAAATATTCGGTATTTATTTTTCTGTGAACTACGAACAAGGATTTCTTCTGGGATCCCGTTCATCGATACTGACTGCGCTCCAGAGCCTCTGGAGCGCAGTCAGTATCGATGACGCACTTCAATTGAATTTTTTTTTTCTTTTTTAACTGAAGTCGAGTTAGCCGGTCTCAACCGAAGGCAGAAGAGTTTCTCTTCAGGAAAGCGGCTTCAAGACCATTTAACCCAGCCAATAATACATTAGAGCCTCCGCAGCTCAGTCTGTATAGAAGAAGCCACTGATGGGAATCGAACCCAGGTCGGAAAGACCTGGGTTCGATTCCCATCAGTGACGTGAGGAACCTTTATCTGGTCTCTTTCGACTAAAGGTGAGTTAGCCAGCTTTTCACCCGGGAACTCTGCTTTTTCGTCCCTCAGAACAGGCAAACTGGCTCCGTGAGCACACGCATCTACAGTATTGAATACTGCCTTTAGGGGATGCAGTAGAGTGACGAACTGGCTGCATTAAAATTCGTCGTAAATCCCTAATTAGGAGACTCTACCCGTCGTAAAGGGATGGACGACATGATTCACTCAATAAATAAAGCATTGGCCGTATAACCTAACTTCAAACTGATCTGACAGCTTATCGCAACACACACCGCTGGAAGTTCACATTATTCTCCGTACCTTGTTTAGGAACGTGTTGCGTGGTCAAGCACCGACACTCAGTATTCGTTAAAAAAAAGTTCTTTAATGTTTCATAAATAGTAAAGAAAAAAAAATTACCGTACTATTTCTGAAATAGTATGATAAAGCCAGAATGCTTCCCCAATATTACGAAACGGATGACCTTTGAATGCAAACATTCCATTTACATTTCTTTAATAACCTATTGGGATATGTTAATAAGATTGAGACGTTGCGTTGTCTACAGGAAAGTGGATTAAATTAAGTTTGTGATTGTGTTAAATATTAATAACTTAACTCTTTATCTTACGTGAAGTAGGAGGAAATTTGTTTTTTCAGTAATTCGTTATTCCATGAACACCAAAAAACATTTGAAGAAAAGAAGAAATAAGTCACTGCAAGTGAACCATTGATTAAAACGTGGATTGTCGGGAGTGATCTGGCACCATCGTAAAAAAAAGGAAACGTGCAGAATAAGTCTGTTGCTAATTAATTTTTTTTAAAAGCGCTTTAAGCGTAAAAGTGAAAGGTAAGAGATAATTAAACTAATGTAAACACAGATAAAGACCACGGTATTTACATATCAGAAATATCACACGACTTGGTTTCTAAATTTCGATACGCAATCCTTTATGGAAGATGCTTTTAATATCGATTTATTGCTGCTAATCAATATGATGTGAAAAAGTGAAATACAACGTACTGTTTAAAATGGTGTATTTTCATCAGTTGTAGTTCAGCTGCTACAGAAGGGCTTTAATCAGCTTCACAGAACTTGGTAAATTTTATATCGGAAATTTCTTGATTTCGATTTACAACATCAAAATCTTGCGAATCGCAAAATTCAGTCATCTGTGTTTACTCGGGAAGTGACAAAAAACACATTTAAAGGAATTCAAACTTATCCTGTAAATCTGTGGTAAATTTACATAACTTCGTATAATATCCAATTGTCTATTTTGAAAATTCCGAATTCTTTCTAAATCAAGATATAAATAAACGCCTTATTTTTAGAAACTTAACGCAAACTTTAATTGCATTTCTCGATTTCTTGTCTTGAAATTGCGTAATAAAACTTGAGATAAATCGATTGGAAAAAATATTTCCGAAAAGATGGCATTAAAATCAAGGGAGTGCAACGTGAAGTGAAGTTGAATTGAATTCTGAGAATGTAGAATAGAAAGGAATATAAATTCCAATAGAAATTATGGTCGAAGATGAGAGCGATGGATCTTGAATTGATGAAACCCCTCCCCCACTTCCAATCTTTAATTAGAGAGCGCAGCACTTGCTAAGAAAACGAATAGCCGTGCAAAAAAGAAACTACTAATGGATGGTCGCCTCTTGTAGGTGAACTAATAACGAGAATGGGGTGTGCTCTAGTTTGGATATTGCTCAAAAGAATTGACCTCCTTTTGCATAAAAGCAAAAGAAAATTAAGGCAAAGCGAGCATTTCTTTAGAGATTACTTCCTTTCTTCTGAATAAAACTTTTTAAAATAATTATTTCTCGGCTTAGGTACGAAAAACAGTTTCGCTCTCATTCTAGAATCACGACATTTTAAAGGATGCGTTCATCTTTTCTTTATTATGACGGTGTAAAAAAGATGCTACTGGTTCATGCAAGTGCTGCAAAGCACTTCTTCTTCTTCTTCTTCTCTCTCTCTCTCTCTCTCTCTCCTGTAACGTATTTTATTCTGATGAAACTCAAAAGTCTTGTTCTTTCCCTTGAACTTTTGTAAACAGAATTACCTTCGTTTACTCCACAGTCTATCGAGTCTTCTTCCGTATACGAGATACGAGCGGTAAGCGTACAATAAGATTTTTTTCTAACATTCTTTTAATTTTCTTTCTCATTAATTATTTCCACTTACTGTACGTAGACTCTGTAACAGCAGAATAAAAAAGTGTCTTTCAAATTCAGTGAACTGAATTTATGAATCAGTTCGACCTTTATTCCAGTTATTTTTTGCTGCTTTCTAATTATTCGACTTCGAAAATGGTTTCTCAGTAGAATCAAAGGAGCGCCTTCCAAATTTTCAGATTAATTCTCGCAACCTTAAGACTTGCAAAAGGAAGGAAACATTTATGTCGATTTCTTTATTTGTTTTCAAGCTGATTAAACTAATTCAGGTATAGCCTATATAATCCCTCTCCCCCGAAAAAAAATCCAAATAGCCGTTGTTTTCATTCGGCCCACAAGAACTTCTTAAAACACAGAAATCATTCTTTAGAAATCATACTTTAATCGGAATTGAACACCTTCAGCAAACTTATTCATGGTCTTCAATTCTCTTATTTGTCTTCCCTCTTCGTATACGCTGTTTCTTTGTTTCGATAATATTTTAATTGAATGTTGCACTGATCCGAATGGCCTCGACCGACCATGAAACGACGTCACCCCTTTAAAACCCAAAAAAGTGGTTCTAATAGTTAATCTTCCTCAGTTTCTGTTGCAGAAAGATAAAGCGTAGAATTTTATATTTCCCTTTTCAGAACCATCTTTAGCATTCTTAAGCCTTTGCACAGTATTTTATAAGAAAGAATATTTTAGTACTTGTAATGGGTTTAATTGCGTTCTTTAAAGGATGAAATAGCTTAAAATAGCCTTAAACCAATAATCGGACTATCAGCATTTAGATGTATCATCATCATCAGTTGCATCAGTCTTGGGACTGGTAGCTCAGCAGCAATTTCCTTCATTCCGCTCTGTCATCGGCTTTCTTCTTAACCTCCTGGTAACTCCTCAAATCCGTGCTGTCATTGACTTGGTCAAGAAAGCTTTTCCTTGGTCTGCCTCTTCTTCTTTTCCCCTCTATTTTGCCTTCAGTTATTCTTTTCACAAGTCCATCATGTCGAAGTATATGTCCAAACCACCTATCCCTTCTAATTTTGATCGATTTAATTAGAGTTCTTGTTTCGTTTATCTCTCTCAGGACTTGTCCGTTTGATTTTTTTTTCTATCCATTTTATTTTGTTCATGCGGCGCCAGCACCACATTTCAAAAGCCTCCAATCTTCTTACGTCTTCCTGCCTAGAATCCAGGTTTCACATCCATACAGTGCAATGCTCCAAATCAATGTTTTTACTATTTTTTAATCAATTGTAGTTGAGGTTTCCTGTTAAAATTCTTTTCATCTTAGGGATTTGGGCCTTTGCGTTGTTTATTCTTGATCTTATGTCTTCTCTTGTCTGCCATTTTCTGTTATTAGGTTTCCTAAATATTTAAAGTTTTTCATTTGTTTTATTTGTTCCCCGCTGTTGTCTGTATTGATAGGGATTTTGCCTGTACCAATGATTTTAGTCTTATCTGTGTCGAATTTCATTTTATATTTTCAAGGTTATTAATTAGTAATTCTACTATTGTTTTTAATGTCGTACACTATCACCACTTTTATTTAATTTATATATTGAAAAGCCAATTAAGAAACTTAAGATAAAATAAATAGTGGCATAAAGATAAATGGTGAGCAAGTCATGTGTATAAGATTTGCTGATGACATTTAGATGTATATTAACACATATAATACCGCCTTTCCAACGTATACAGAGCTATCTATGTGTCTGTGTGTGTGTGTGTTTTCTCCCCCTTATTTTTCTAAAATCTGTTAGAACGTTCACTATTTCACAACCGCATTTCTCAACAACCTTCTGCCTAAACTGTTATTTGGTTATTCGCTGAAAAGAGCAATCGCAGGAATATTCTGTTGAGTAGTGATTAAACGTGTTTCTTTATATGGAACTGAGATTGTTAGCGTATAAACGATGTTAAACGGTTTACAGACTTCATTTAATTTAGTCATCCCGAATTTCATTTCGCCCTATGAAATACCTGAGTGTTAATTACTGAGAAAAAAGGAATAATTTTGTTCAAGCTATTTAATGCGTACTCAAGAAAACTCACTTTCTCGAGCTTTAATTCCTCATGAGCCATGCAAATAATTTTCAAGGTTGCTTTTATTTCATTGTTAGAAATCGACTTTTATTCTCCAATTTTAGAATTGTTAGAATTCCATAAGCCATTAAAGTATGTGACCCCCAATCAATGTGTAAGAATGTCATGACTGCGATTTGTCTTGCGCCGAACTTTAAAGGCAGGTTTCTGCTAAAGCAAACGATATCGGCAAATGCTCACAAAAATTAGCAATAAACTGGGAAGGAAAAGCTGCAAAAATGTTACTTTCTTTCGCCACATTACCGGAATAGAAAGAGAGAAATATATGGCAGAAGTGTACCACAATATGACATACTTTCATTATGAATAATGAAATTATGCTCTTTCAATATTATTTATTGCAAAATAAGTTTCATGAAAGTTTTATAAACGGAAAACAGATTGGAGCTATTTAACATAAATAGTTCGCATTCAATAGATGAAGTTAGTATTTAAATATAATAAAATGGCTTTTTTTTTTTTAATGAGCATAGGATTTGAAAGGTTTTCTACTTATTTTGAGATATTTCTTGAATAAAAAATACCGTGTTTTGTACTATAATTTATATCGTAGTGTTTCTCTTTTCACATTGAGTTGCATGTTATTTCAGTTTATAATACTATGGATGGATGGATGATACGGGTAGCGTGCCCTCGTGTTCATAAACAGGTCTTTCCATTGCAGATTACGAACCGTGTCCACGAGATATCTCGAGTCGACGACGGTTGTGTTCCGGTAATTATGCGAGAATATGAAATACGACAACGCTGAGAGCATTCGGAACTGTGCGCTCACTGGACACGTCGATAGCAAATATCACCGGCTTACATGCGGTTGGGGAAAGAGTAATGAGGTCATTACAACGCACAGTCGCCGCTCAAATAGCTTTACGGTTGTCAAGGGTGTGCTTTGCATCGGGAATAAGAAGCACCCGATGTGATCTGCTGCTATTTTCTGAATACTCGTCGGCTTTCTCGTCTACATTCTTTCTAAGTTGAAAGTGATTTGTAGACTCAGAAGTGAAACAGTGCGTGTCTTTGATTTTATAAAGATTCGAATTCATTATATCTCTACAAAAGAGTTAATTTTTATCTCATTCTTAGCTAGCGGGATCAAGACTTGAAAGTTCATTTTGTGCTTTGGTAGTGAAGATTCAAAATTTCATATCGTTGTTGATTGAAGACTATAAATTTTCACCTTCGTACTTTCATTTACTAAAACCTGCAGGCTCCGTACCTCAATAGGAAAGAAACGGTTCTTCGGTGGCAAACATTGGTTTGAATCCCATCTAAGACGCAAAGAATCTTTGTAGGTGATTCTACAATGAAGATATGTTACTCGCTTTCATGCGGATGTGGATGGTTTGGGACTTTCCTTGAGCACAAGAACCAAGTGTAACTAAAAGGTAATAAACTTGCCTTTTTAGCTTTCGTTGGTTCGATGGAAATTCCAAAAGAAAAAAAAAAAAAAAAAACTCGAATTGGTTCATTGCAGTAATTTATTGTCCCCTCTACAATTGCCCGTGGTGTTCTGGTCGGGTTACCTGTTTTTGGAATAAAATACCGGAGTGTTCGTGAATAATAAAATCAAAAATAAAAAGACAGCCACACTCTCATGAAAGCGAGTAAAGTGCTCTGAGATTATTTTCCAATATTTTCTGTTCGTTACAAGAATTATTTGCTATATTTTTAATACAAAAACTATTCAAATGTAGGGCCAACGTATTTTATTCATTTCTGGTTAGTCTTTAACTCCGTTTTTAAGTCACTGTATAAAGTATTTTTAGAGTGGTTGGACCTATATTTCAACATTTTTGTATAAAAAGATAGCAAACAAAATATTCTTAAGGAACTTTGGTAGAGGCTTTGATACCCAATCTCGAAATTTCATATCCCCCACTCCGTTAACACAAAGTTCGCATTTTATCTTCATCCTCTCTCCGTCTTCATCTCTTCTCCTCTCTCTTTACCGGAAATGCCTCCTCTCAGTTTGCTGCAACTGAGTTTAAGCAGCAGAAAAACAGATTTAATCCGAAATCTTGTATCAGCGAGGGAATATTTCCCTGGTCCGGAAAGCATTTTGGGTGACGACTTCGCGGAGCTATGAGCGTGGCCTGATTGGAAATATTACTCCTTCAGCCTTACGAAGAGGAAGTTGCAAGAGAACTGAATCCACTTAAGTACTTCGAAAAGTGATCTTTGCATACAAACTTCTGCTGGATTGTTAATACACTGAAAATGGTGAGATTCATATTTTTCAGCTTAAGATGTTTACTATATCAATGAATTTTCTCTATTAATTCCAAACACTCTTCATAGAAAGCTTTATTATTAATAATATAAAACAAACACAGATTTGTAATGTTTGATTTGTAATGTTCTTTGTTACAATATTTTTCATAAATTTCCCGATGCCCATTACTTATGAGTATCTAAAAAAAAAATAAGTTCGAAGTGAGTAGACGGATTTTATTCGAATCGCACTAGCGTTCCTTCTATGTTAGGCGAGTGATAGCAATTTCTAGATTGGCCAAACTCAGTCTTCTGAGCAACAAGAATTCTCGCATTGTAAAGTTTTCTTATAACAGTTCAGCAAGATATTTCTGACACCTTTACTGCTATTTGTAACAGGATTTCTTACATTTTCCTAACAGTATTTCCACGACACTGAAGAGAGTGAAAACCAGAGGGCGCAAATTCTAGTGAAAACGTTAAATCCTACATTTTATTGGATCCTATTCAACCGAACAGGAATAATTACTATAAATTTGAATCGTTTCTCAAATGTTGGCACCAAAATTCATTCAGTTCAAAGTAACTGAGGTAATTGAATCAATTTTTGTGCTATTTTAATGAAATCTGCCCAGTCGGAGTTAAGGAATGTCAAACCACTAATCTCACAGCTGCCACATACCCGTATGTTGCAAAATGTGCTCATTTCTTTTATTACAAGAATATTATTGCAAACAGCAATTTTTTTTTTATCGCTTTAAGAATTCCAAGCTCGCTTGTGAAAACCATTTCAGTTATTTTGCATTGAAATTGAGCAATTAGCAAACATTTCAGAGTGTTGACTGAGGGATCCATCACTGAACAACTTTGCTGGCCCGAATGCTTAGCATATCAGCTCACCAACCAACAGGCCCAGTTCGACTCCTGCCGTGGCGTGGATGCTTTGTAATTGCCTTTAGACGTGAGATTATTCTTGCACCCGGTAATGAAACTTTTGATTTGATTATTGGAGGCTTCAAAAAGTTCGACGATTGGTCTATAGCGCATTGTTTCCGGTAAAGATAAATTAATAAAAAAAAAATTAATAAAATATAAAAAATTCTTGCTCATCACATAGGTGTAACTTTCGTACGTAGCAGGCACATAATAGAAAAAAACAAACAAAAAAGTGCAGCGCTGAATAACTGGCGTCGGTGGGTGAGTGGTTCGATACGATTGACTCAGAGGTGTAACTTAATTTTGCTTGAAGGATAATCCGCTTGATATTTATTCTGTTTGCAAACAACCATTGTTTTTTAATCGACAAGGTGTTTGCCTTTTTTAGAATATAAAAAAAAATGTATCCCGCTAATTATTAGCAAAAACCAAATCTGCATTTCCTCAATAAACCATGTTTCTTTACGATAGTTCAGTGCTATTAAACAAACGTAAAGAAACATTTAAGTATGTGTGTCGATGTGTAGTTCCAGCAGAATTTATCATTGAATAGATCAGAATGCCCTTCCTCTTTATGGAAAAAAGTGTTGAGGAATATTTCTATGCATCTAATGAAAAGATAATTTCCGTTGACTTGGAAGACAAAGTTTTTCTTCTCGTTTTATCTAGGATATCTTACGTTGAGTAATGGAAACCTTTTTTTAGACTAGTTTTCTAAGAAACTTTAAAGTAGTTAACAGCATCTTTTAAAAGACGCCAAGTATGTTTCCATTCTCAGTTGTGATCTTACGGTGTTGCATTCATCAAAAGACTGCGATGTGTACTCAGCTGGGATCAAAGAAGAGAAAATGAGTTAAAATAGCTTGGGGTTATGTCATTTTGTGTTAATGGGAACCTTTACGATGTTGGGCCACTAAACGAAGGCCCATTTCTTCAGTAGTACACAACAATATATTTCACCAAGACGGCATTGAATGTTTTCACTTTATTAAGAGCTCTTTTAACGGAGACCGCCCGTCCTTACAGCCCTTTATGTTGCGTGTAAAAACGACTTTAGAAGACTGAAATGGTTGCGAAACCATTATGGTTTCGCAACCATTTAATGCGAGCATGTATGTAAGGAAAGTAATGGGAACTTTCTTTCGAGTATATGAAAAGAGGCTTTCGTTTATTAAGAAATTGTCGGTAAATTTGAATCGCATCTCTCATGGAATGATTGTTTTAAATTATAAGCACTCTTTCTCTTGGAAATTTAGTAGGATTATCCATTTTTATGGCAGGTGGCATACGATTCTGAAGGCTGGTTCTCAATGACGGGAAGTAATCTTTCGATGAAGAGAATCCGTGCTGTTCTCTGTTTGAGGGAGAGCATCAGGCGAACAGAAGCTCTTCTCTTTACCAACATCTTGTGAAATTAATTCATTTTTAATCTAAATTAAAAATTGATTATTAAAATTATTGCGTCACGAATTTATGATAACGTTCGGATAGAAAATTCCACCACATTTTCGATTCGTTAACAAGTCTCATCTCTTACGCTGTTTTGTCTTAAGAGTATTACTTGAAATTCATTAACTCTCTTAAGCGGTTCACAGTTTATGTTACAAATAACTGTTTTTGGTGCATTCGTGTAACACTGCCACCTAAATACACCAAACAATAATTCAATTGCATGGCAGTCGAAACAGTTGAATTTCGACTTTAAAATACAGGTTTATTCCCTGCACCCCTGACCTTGCTATCATATTGACCTTTGAAGCCATATTCGATTAATAATGAGTGGACCATATGTGTTTTAAGGTGAAAAGGCTTTTCTTCAAAGAATTTCTCGGAGGCACAGACAAACCTACGAAAGTCCGCACGCAATTAAAACTGGCATCCGAGGTTTAGCGACTTGAGTCGCAATTCCAAACAACCCATCATAAAATTGCTTATTACATTCAAACCAAAAATGCTTTTATTGTTGTAAGGTGTAGCAAGTGTAGCAATAAGGGTTTATCATAAATCACGTGGATTGTAGAATGACTCCACGAATTCAGAGATAATTTACCGCCTAATTCTGCTCTGAATTTGTGTGATATAAATTTACTATTCTTTTAGCACATAATTGCTTCTTGGCTACATCTCAAAATGCGCCCGCCTCCAAGCGTATTGCGGTGTGATCTAATAGCTGTCTCATATTTCCGAGAGAGATACTGTAGGCTCTTATCTTCCCTGATTTGAATTATGTAGCCTTCCTTAAGATGCCTCACCATGTTTTCATCAAGTATCAGCTCTTTTTATGCAGTGAGAAAATGTTTGTTTATATATAAAATCTCCAGCTGTATATTGCCATTGACAAGATACTTTAAGAAAGGTGATTATTTTTGCTCTTTCGTAATAAACTCGTTCATACATCAGTGGTGCTGGTATTGGAACATCGGTTCAAGATTTCCACGTATGTTTACTATTTATTTTTATTTTGTACATTTTCTAGCCTTATGCATAAACCACAAAATTCATATTATTACCGCTAATTATGAATCATTCTTACATTCTTCAAATTAAAAAAAAAATTACCGCTACTTAATCCAGAATTTAGAAATTTAACCTTTGTTTATCATTTATAAAACAGTACAGAGTTTTTTTGTTGTTTTTTTGGGCAGATGTTCAGCAAGTACTTTCTTTCTCTTTCCAATATTTCGAAACTGTGGTGAATTGTGATGCTTAAGTGCTTTATTATATTACTTAGTGGCCTTTCTTCCATCGCAGACATTTCACAGTAGAAACTTTTCCAATCATTCAACAGTGACTGAGCTCATCAAGTTCTAGTTAGTAAACCGATAGACACGGAAGAAATACTTTATATGCAGATGCATGTTGCGCAACATGGTTAATACATTGCTCCATCCCAGATGGCAAAATATATTGCATTATTTCTTTAGTATGACACCGTCTCTACTTTATCGCGGTTTCAATAATATCTAACTTCTATATCAATTATCTACTTGATATTAATTGAATCTGTTTCTATCTGCCAGCTTTTAAGAAGTCATTCTATTCTGCCTTAATTTCTCATTCCTCTTTCAACTGTGATATCGATTTACGACGACCTCTGACCTACATTACGACGCATCGTAATATACATTCGACTTTATCACACCGTTATAGTAAACTCAATCAGTAAACAAAGTACTGCAATGACTGTAATAAAAGAAATTCACTACAGTAAATTTCAATCCCTCCATATTTGACGATGGCTGGCACTATCGCAAGCAGATTCTGTTTATACCAAGGCTGTCCTTAATGTTACCAAATTTTAGAAACAGCTTTAAAATATCCCTTTTCCCAATGAGTATCACAGAGTGAGTAAGAATACTGACTCAAAAACTCTTGATATACAGTTCAGTTATTGAACTGCACCCTTCTGCATCGATTTACATTATTTTCATGAGAAATCTTCCCTCAAACTGACCGTCGTTTTTACTCTTATCCGATAAAATTTCACTCAGCTCTTGTCAATATTCATTTACTCTTCATCTTATAATCTAGAGAAAGAAGAGCCAACGTATCTTCACCTCTAACATTCCATCTACTCCGTCCCCTCAAAGAAATCCTGTCTCTGATTACCTAACTCACTGCAGTCTAAAACTTATTTTCCCCCACCCGAGATAAAAATAGGTTCCTGTTACCTTTTTTTTTTAATCCGCTTGTCAACAGACCGTATTAATAAATTATTGGTTTTGCAGGCGGTTAGTCTTTGGCTTTTATAAACACGAATCATTCTACAGTATAAACGTGTTTTTCTTTCTCCGGTGGTGCTATTTATTTTAGATTTCTTTTTATTCTCCTCAACTACGAGCAGCAAAACCAACCAAGTAGAACCGATATTCCGAAAACTATCTGTAACATAACTTCTCAGTTTAAGTATTGAGTTGATTCACTTGATGTAATTATTGACGATCTGATTTTTAAACTCATTTAAAAATCAAGTAAATAATATTAGTTTTCGCCGAATTTATGCATTGTAGCTTTCCGAAATGGTTTAATTTCGTTTCCCTCCGATTTATTTGGGGTGCTAATTATCGCGGACAAATACCTGCAGTAGAGCAACTGTGTGGTATTTATCTTCGACATTAAACAGTATCAATTGCTGAAGCAATCGCTGCACTGTTTTATTAGTTATTATACTCTTGTGTACACTCGGCGCCATGAAACATCGATCCATGAGGAATGGTTTTCTTTCTGGCATGTTCTTAGTCTGAATTCTCTGTTACTTTTTTTCCCTTGAAGGGATATCGTTAAAATATATTCAGCATTTAATTCATTGATCATCCATGAAAATAAATAAATATCAAATGAATTTGGGATTTCGAAATCTGTCATACAATCGTCTTCTTCAGAAAAGGATTGCGGAGTCGGTCAACTCGAATTTCCAGTCAAGGCGATACTAAGAAAATACTTTACTTGGATAAACATTCAAATATCAACGCTGCTAGCTTCTATCTTATTAGGCATGTAGGAAACTATTATTGTGAATCCATGAAAATCTAGCAAACATATAATGCAAAGCACGAGCCCCGTACGTGTGTATGTGGGCTAAGAGTTAGTCCGTACAAACTTTGATCTTTTCAAGCCACTTCAGGATTTCAATAAGCGAGGTTGTAGTGCGATACTGTGCAGTGATGTTGATGTCCAATTCGGTAGCAACAAACTATCTGTATCCACGGAGAATTCAAACCTGTAGCGACTTGGTTGGGAGTGAATATGCTGCACTTAGTCAAACAACTCTTGGAGTCCGAAGGCCTAACAGAATTTACCGAAAAGCGAAAACGTTTACTAAACTAACTCATCTAGTACGATGAGTTAGTTTAGACAACTGAATGATAAGAAACAAGTTTACCAGACATTCTCGAACATATTTTAGATATCGGCTGATAGCAGAGTATAATTTCCGTGTGCATCCGTGACTTAAACATTGATTGGTTCCATTGCAACGTTACTCAAAGACCTGTATCATCTTCTCTTCCAACCAAACCGTTTCCTCCTCTTCATAAAAGATCTGTCTCGAACTTCAAATCGTATTCATAATGTTGCTGATGACTAGGGACGGCTCATGCATAGGCACTACGGAACTGTAGCACCCCTAATTTTTCTCGATATATAAATATATTTATTAATTTGTTTATATTTGCTTGTAATATTTAATTTTATCATCAACAATTCCATACAATTCTGTTATGTTGTATAAAAAATAATAAAAATCCATCTTGTAGCACTTAGGAGGGCGAAGTACGCTAGCAGCAGTGTGTTATATTGCTACGTGCGCAAGCATATGCACGTCATAGTGAGATGCGAGCTATTGGCGCAATGCGGCACTGTTATTTATATGCAGTTTGCGCCAGTAGTAGAGTGTTCGTAGTGCTTATCGTGTTTACTTCGTCTCGTTAAATATTTGGACATTACAATTAAAGGATTGAATTGTAATGTCCAAAAATTGTAAATCCTTTCCTTTAACTACAATTAAAGGAAACGATTATATTTTTTATTATTTCGAATTATACTAAACTGTATAATTTTATCGATAATAAACAATATTTTTCATGTTTAATTTTTTTTTAAATTTTTACCGTAATTTTGATATTTTATCCAAACACGTATACAATGCACTTACAGTGTGTGTATGTATATTTCGAAAGTTGTAACATCCCCACGATTTCAAGGCACGAACCGTCACTGCTGATGACACTACACAGCACTCCTCTTGTTCATTCGACAAACTTTGAAGTGATCTTATCTCAAACTGCAAGATAATCTAGAACGAGTACTTCGTTCATCGATTTAACTCATCGATTTCCTTGTCTTTTCAGCTGGGCGAGGACAATATTTTCAACTTCAATGCAACCAAGTAAGATTAAAGGATTTTTTTGCGTGCTTGTGAGTTTAGTCAAGTTTAATAAATGACTGGTTTATCTTCGTGCACAAACTGCAACTAGCATCAACCTAGTTCTGTAAATTGTAATTTTAATTAGAATTTAATCATGTAAAGAAAGGAGCAAGTTGACAAACAAGAAGCTTCGCCGAGGCTGACATCCTTAATGTAAGACCGTTAACCAAGTCTAGATGCAACAAGAAAGTTAATTAAAAGCAAGCGTCAATTTTGTATGCTATGCCGCTGTGAGCAGATTTGTTTACAGCTTCCTTGTTCGGAGTGATATACTGTATTTAGAAAAATTTAGCTCCTTCCCCTTTATTACATGTAACGAAATTATCATAGCAGCAATCGTTATCGGCAATGATGACCCTATGGCGGCGGCAGCAGCTCAACAACAACATAAACATGAGTTGGAAAATCTTCGTAAATCTTACCTTTCATAACAACGATCCAAACACAGTTCTTGATTATGAAACGATTGTAAAAGAATTTCAGATAATGTGACGTAATTGTTTCCCGGCCAGTCATGCGCAGAAACGTTTCCCGGGTGATCGCTAGTTCAAACGATTCTTTTGCAGTTATTTTTCTGCAGAAAAATAATCTGATGTGTCAGTCGGCATTAAAGAAATGAAGTTATGCGCATCGTTCATTAATTATAATAATTAAAATTTTTCGTTAGGCGTAAGCTACTTTAAATCATAAAAACATCCAAGTGACATGCAGGTTAGTAACATCGATAATAACAAGTTTGGACATTTTTCTCGAATAGATAAAAGCTGCAGTCCTTGAGAAAAGTTAGAGCACGAATTTTGTAGAACAAAAGAAAGCCTCACGTTTGAAGTAAGAACCGCGTGGCGGTTAGCTATCGGAGGCGAATCATTTTATTTATTTCGAGGTATCGAACGGATCACATATGTTCACGTAGAAGCAGTCGAAAAGGATCGTCGGTTAGCCTACGTGTGCTTTTCTGGAGTTTTCTTTTTCATTCAAATATGGGGAAAGAACGAAAGAATGAGAATTTTAGGGATGATAACGCGGCAATAGTTGGGAGTGCTTCTAACGAAATAATGAATTTTAATAAAGAAATGAGTAACAGACTTCAGTTGATATTCATTCGCAGCCCAACAAGACAACCGAATGTCGATCACATTAAGCGAGTCACGTGCTTAAATTCTGAAAAGCATGCACGCGCAATATGGTCTCATTAATCTTTGCAGTTCGGAATGAGCGTTTAAAATGTGTTAGCGAAGATCTCCGGTTTGGCCTTTTCAATTATTTTTGAGCAAGGCGTCGTGATGACCGTGGGTGCGGATGACGCTCAATGACCCAGGCTATTTGTCACTGCTATCGAAGGCCATTCAAGAATCCGAATTTCTGAAAGAACAGACTTCAAGTTGACGGGATTTAAAGTCCATTTAAGCAAACCGTTGAATCTCATTCTTTTCAGAGGAAGTATTTATTCCTTTACCTGTTGACTCTTTATATTTTAGTATTCCTTTACTTTTCCACACTTTTAAACCCCAGAATCCACACGAACTCCAAAGAAATCGAAAATCCGAGAAGGAAACCTTCAGTCCGATTTAGCAACCCCAACACGATCGAATCGCGAACATCAACAAAAGACAAAAAGGCAAACGTCGCTTCTCCTTTAGCTAACGGGGTGTCAGCTGTCATCTGTTGTCGCCGTACTTGCGAAATACCTCCTCCCCTCATGGCGCTCACCTTAAGCCCGCGGCCTGCGCTAGGTAACAGCGAAGTCTCATCTGTCTAGGGAGCGCGAGCGGTGAGTGCAATGCCGAGTCGTGACAAAATGTTAAAGTAATACGTCCGCGTGACGAAGAAATGATTTTGCAGGAATATTTCCTGAAAATATTCAAGAAAAACTTGCAAAATTAACGTGTTTCTTTACGCAGTGCGTTGGATGTTTATCGCTAACCTTGCTTGACTTGCTCAGCAAAGAGTAATTAACGTTCGTTTACTTTTAATGACTCCCACGTTATTAACTTCGTATCGTATTATGAATTAAACATCTGCTTTATACAGAAAATCGGACAGCAACGTTTGTCATGTGATACAATACAGGGGCGCGCCAGTAGTGTCCGGCACCCCTATCTCCCCCTCCAATAAAAAAATCACTTTAATAAAAGGTTTTTTTTTAAAAGTATTTCCTCGTCTTTGGCGCTTTTACTACCCTGGCGCCTGTGTGAGTAGCACACATTGCACATATGGTCGGCGCGCCCCTGATATAATGATAAACTCAGGATTCGATTCTAAGTCACAGGTTAGCGGTCTTGCGGATAAGTGGGGTTTTCTCTCGGAAACTTAATCGTTGCACATCCCAAAACACTCATTTCATGCAAAATAAGTGTGTTTTTAGAATCACGTGATGGTGGGATCCGTCTGCCGATTCGATAATCATGAACAATATTATTGGTGACGACAAATGGGGGGAGGGAATGCGCTGCCTAGCCATTTCCAATACAGCCAATTACTGTTCTTTTAAGAGCTCCAATTACTCCCCTTCAAAAAAATAAAGGCTAACGTTAAGGCATTTCTACCAATTTTAAAAGAAACGAGTCGTCAAAATTAGCTAATTTGATATTCTCTCTTTACGAGTTCCAGTTTTGCCAGAAGTGGTGTTAACTATTTTTACTAGTTCTAAAAGATGTTCAAGGCCTTTCACGTCAAACACTGTAGCCTCGTTACAGATAACAGTACTAAGGCAATGCGCTGTGGTTGGTCACTAAACACAAGAATGACGCCCAAAGTACTGAGACTACAGGAAAGCGCTACGTTGTTCACCACATTATTTAGATTAACAATCTTCAAATCAAATTAGAAATGGACTGCAAACCAAGCTCTGCAATGAACTGACTGTAGAAAACCACTCGCCAATATTCACAATCTCTCAAAATATGAATTGTTCTTGGTTAAAAATGGATTTACTCTCATATTCTGAACACAAAATGTTGATCAATGACGAAGCTGTGCTTTTATCCGGATATAATAGATAGTTATATATATATATATATATATATATATATATATATATATATATATATATATATATATATATATATAGTTCGCCCTTTAACATCGCGAGGATTGGGGGCGCCGATCCCACGCGTTGTTCAGAACTTCACGTATAACTTTTGACTCCCCAAAAACTTAACTCGCTGGCTATGCTACTCTACAACTCTGTCTCCTCCACTCAATCCATAAACTACAACGAACCGCAACTACACTAACGCCATCTACCGCCGACCACCACTAGTATTTTCACAGACAATTACAAACATGTCCACGGCGAGATTCCAATCAGCAGCCTTTTGACCGGAGAACGGATACGCTAATACTCGGCCAAACAGGCCGGCAATTTTGCGACAATTAGCATTCTTCAGAGTATCAGAATAAGTAATTGAGGTCCTTTATAATAATAAAAAATACATTTTGAACGGTACCTGGAAAATGAAAGCTTAGGACAGAATTCTGCGCATTCTTGTCCTGTAATGCTGTTTGCGCGCTATCATTCCCGAATAAGTTAGTAGGGTTAAAAGAGAACACGAAATATCCGTGCCTAAAATGATATTTTAGACACAGATATTTCAAAGACATATCTGTTGCTTTTGTTAAGATAACATTTTAATGCCTCGAAGTATAAGCATGTCTGAATACGGAAATAGCTTTTCTGTAAAAAGAGGAGAAAAAAATCAAGACAATCCAGAATTCACTCACTTAATAAATATCCAAGGCCATGTTTGAATACAGTTGTAACTAGTTTATTCTGATATGTAATTGACTGCTTAATCTACTTGTTTAATCCCTTAGGAAATTACAAAATATTGTAATTCGGGCCTCTGCGCTCTTTACAGACCACCCACAGCATCTACGAGAAATAAAATAATACCATCTGATGCATGTCCCTAGCTGTCATAGCTTAAAATGAAATGTAGGCCTTTCCTATTTCTGAAAGAGATTTTCTAGAATTTCTGGTCGTAAAATTCACAAGAGTCTGCAATAAGCGGACACTCTGGAATTACTCTAAATAATTCCCTTAAAAATAATGATACATTTTATATTTCACATAAACTTATTTATAAGGATTTGTTCGAAATTCAATAAGTTTAATGAAAATTACAATTAAATTTGAAATGATTATCCAGTTCTAAAAGAGATCATTTATTGCTTAATAAAATTCGACCAATTCCGTTACAATCTGAGTAGTAGACCAGACACTAGTGACAAGACCAAGATAAGATAAGGAATCGTGACGTGATTGGTTGTTCATTTGTTGACGTCATTGTGCATGACGTCATGAGTTTGGAATGTTTGGAATTTCCCTGGGGGAATATGTGTGTGTGAAAAGTCACGATGTTTATTTTGTTCGCGTATAGAATTATGGGTGATGATTAGAGATAAGGATTCGTGTCGTGGGTGTTTGTTGTTTTCAGATGAAGATAAGTGGCGTCATTTGTTAGTTGTAAATAAGTGACGTTATTGTTTTGAATGGAAAGGAAGATATATTAGTGGATAAGGAATCATGTCGTGATTGGTGGGACACTTCTGACAAGATCAAAATAAGGAATCGTGGCATGGATGTTTGTTATTATAGATTTTGGAATTTCGCTGGGGCCCTCGTCTGTCAGGGACATCACGTGGTGGATTTGGTTGGCTTATTGCATTGTGGGTGATATTTAGAGATAAGAATCGTGACGTTATGTGTTTGGAAATTTCTGGGGAACATATGTCTCTCTGTGATATCACATGGTTTTTTGGCTTAGCTATGGAATTGTGGGTGATGTTTTTGAGATACGATATCTTGGAATTATCCCAGGCTAACACACATTCGTCATGTTTTGTGTTTGGTTGTCTATTGATGGCTGTACTAATTATCGAATACATTTTGGAATATTTCTTTCCTGTTAAAGGGTGGGAATTCTTAGAGTAGATTCGTGATGGCAGCTGTGTTTAGACTTTTCTGAATAATTTAATTATATGCTGGTGTCCCTCAAACATACACTTTTTTTTTTTTTGCTCGGATGTTATCACTATCAGTTGGAGGTGACATCACTAAAAGATTATTGGCAAATGACAACCTCTTTTTCGAATTTACGTTATCTTGTTTACAAATGTTTTGGTATGGTATTTTTTTTAGTTTATCGTGTAGAAAAAAAACCAAATGGCATTTGAAAAAATAAATTAAAAATAATCGAGACTTAATGGCTTACAATAACTTTTTGTATGTAGTCTAGAAATTCTAATGATAATTTACTTAGACTTTCCAGAATGATTCTTCTTAATGCAAATAGATATTCCAAAATAGTTGAATTTTTATCCACACCTCAACACACAAAAACACAATCTTGAAAGAAAGAAATTTCTGTAATAACCTGAAAAGCTATTTGACTTTTGTTCCTTGGATTTTCTGTCCGTTTGGTTAATTCCTTAGCATTGGGTCATACTATGTTTTTATTCCCAAGGTGATGAGTAACCTCAAACTGTCTTTTGCTGAATAATATATCCGCCAGCGAATGGTAATTAACTCCACCATGGGATCCTTAGTGGTCTCATGCCAGTCCCAAGCCTGGATAAAGGAGGAGGGTCAGTCAGTTGAGTGTCAATGCTCTGACCGTAAAGAAAAAACACGATTGATATCTGATGCCTATACAGTCAACAGCTACAACATGCCGGCTCGGGCGTCGCCCGAATAAACAAGGCCCGCGATAGGACCTTGTTTATTCGGGCGAAAAGAGCTCGAGGCACTGTTAGGCTACAAACCAGTAAATGAACGAATCATAGTAGCAAGATTTTAGGCAAAGCGATTCAACATATCAATAATCCAGATTATGCACCCACATCTAACAGCACAGATGAGGATATTGACTTATTCTACAAAGATCTGACAGAGACAATAGAAATAATTCCAAAGCAAGATGTGCTAATTTGAAGGAGATTGGAATGCCAAAGTTGGAATAGATAATGATGGTTGGGAAAGAGTCATGGGAAAATATGGTTTCGGAGAAAGAAATGAACGAGGTGAGAAATTGTTAGAATTTGCTGTGGACAACGAGATGATTATCTGTAACACAAGATTCCAACAAAAGGAGTGTAGAAAATGGACGTGGCGATCAAATGATGAGAAAACCAAAAACATGATTGATATGATTTTGATTAAAAGAAGATGGATAACATCAGTACAGCAACGTCGAACTTTTCAAGGAGCGGATATAGACTGGGACCATAGTTTTGTGATTGCAAACATCAAGATAAAATTAAAAAAGAAATAAACCCCAACATCAGAAACATCAGAATAGAAGAGATACAGCACGAATAAACTGAAGCAGAAATAGGAAGAAGGTACAGAACAGTGTTAGAAGAGAAACTTAAAAGTGTGGAGAAAGAATAAAACTCGAATTTAAGAGTGAAAAGAGTAATGAAGGCGATAGAAGATGCAGTTGAAGAAACAGTACCAGAAGAAGAGAAGATCAAGAAGAAATGGATTACACAAGAAACACTGAAGTTAGTACAGGAGAAAAGAATGTTGAAGATAAGAAGGGATACATCAGAACAATTAGAAGAACAATATAGAAGAAAGTGTAATGAGGTGAAAAAAGCAGTCAGAATGGATAAGATGAAATGGTTAGAAGTCCAATGCAACAATATAGAGTAGTACTATGGAGAGCATAAAACAAGGGAGGTGTACAAAATGATCAGAACCATTAATAGAAAGTGGCAACCAAAACAGACCACAATTAAAGATGAAAAAGGCAAAGTATTGATGAATAAAGAAATAATTGCACAGTGGTGGACAAGATAGTGTAGTGCGTTATATGAAGAAAAACTAGATTCAGATAGCATCGGGAAACTGACTGAAAAATTGAAGCAGATATCACCACCAGGTAATGAGCATGATATGGGCATTTTAAGAGGAGAGGTAGAAAAAGCAATAGGACGGATAAAACACAACAAGAGTCCTGGTAACGATAACATTATTGGAGAAATGATTAAATATGGTGGTGAAAGTATGGTTACAGAGATGCACCAACTATGTAATATGGTATGGAAAGAAGGGAAAATGCAAGAGGAGTGGGTGAAATCAATATTAGTAACATTATACAAGAAAGGAAATAAGCTAGAATGTAAAAATTATAGAACAATTGCTTTGATAAGTCACCTTGATAAAGTGCCTTATCATATTGACAGAAAGATTGAGAACACAACGGAAGCATACCTTACAGACGAGCAAGCAGGATTTAGGAAGGATAGAACTACAATTCAACCGATTTTGACAATGAGGTTGATAGGAGAGAAAGCTAGGAGAAAAAACAAAAACATATATACTTGCTTTGTTGATTTTCAATAAGTATTTGACAGTATTGACCAGAAAGTGACATTAGCAGTTCTGGAATCCTATGGAATTGATAAAAAACTAATAGCTATATTAAAAGATGTTTATCAGAATGCAGTTGCAGCAGTTAGAATAGGTGATGATTTGGGGAAATAGTTTAAAACAAGCAGAGGTACTAGACAGGGAGACCCAATATCACCAATCATTTTCATCGCACATTTAGAAAGAGCAATGGATAAAATGAAAGAAGATGCCAAAGGAATATCTGTACACGGAATGAAAATTAACAATCTAAGATTTGCAGATGACATTGTTATTATTGAAGAAGATGAAAGAGAATTACAAAAAACACTGAAACTGTTAAATGAGGAAGGGAAGAGATTTGGACTTGTTATGAATTTTGAAAAAAATAAAGACAATGGTATTTGGTGAGAAGAACATGAAACAAAAGATACAAGTGGATGGAACTGATATAGAAAATGTAGAACAATTCACATATTTGGGAAGTAAATATGACTTGTACTGAAGAAAAAGAAATAAAGATCAGGATTGCAAAGAAAAGAACAAATCTGAAGGTCATGGATAACATCTGGAAAAGTAAAGTGATCAGTCTGCAAACAAAACTAAGAGTATTGGAAACACGCATGTTCAGCGGTGTACTGTACAGATTTGAAACTTGGGTAATGAATAAGGAATCAAGAAAAAGAATTCTGGCATTTGAAAGAACTTGTTACAGGAAGATGATTATGAAACGGAAGCTGCAATTATTTGGACAATTATTTAGAATGAGTGAGGACTGGAAGATAAAGACATTTATGTTTGGTATTTTGAATGGATTAAACAGAAGAGGTAGACCATACAGAGAATGGATAGACGATATAAAAGACTGGTGTGGAATGGGTGTACAAAAACTGCGACACTGTGCGCTGGACAAAGAAAGGTGGAAGAAGATAGTGAAACAGGCATCAGACATCAACGGGCAGTGAGCCCATGGTTCGTGATGATGATGATGATGATTGCTAATTGTTGTGTCTATTTGTGAACTTTTTTGACTGGTGAGGGATTGGAATTCTCCTGGTCTTACTTGAGGGTTTGATCATACTTCCCAAACGACAATCCGAACGTCACTTTTTCATGGCTTATATTCTCCTTTTGATGTTTTGCGTGGTATTATCAGATAGGATAAGTATGACTGTTTTTCTAGTGTAAAATTCTTATGACACATATCCTAAAATTATTCATTCCTGATTAAGGATTTTACAAACTTATTGTTTTCAAGTAGATGGGTTGTTTGTTTGTTTACATTTTGTGTAGCTAGGAAACTGAAATTTATTTCAAATGAATATTAGCTCTGTAATATATATACTTTGTAAATTTATATGTTATCTTTTATTACATATATTATTATTAACAAATTGTTTTTACTGAATCTAACATAGAGAAATTAAAGTGTAAAAGACAGTATTTTTTTTATTCTTCTAATTTCACATTTGCACTGATGTTCATAGTGTAGGATTTCCCACTGGTGCTTAAGTATAATTCACGTGATATTTCTCCATGTGACATTTCAAAAGAAGTTGAACTATAGTTTTTACATAGATATATTATGTAAAACTCATTTCCGTTAGTACCACTTGAGTGTTGTCTTCTCAGCCCGACATTTATTTCACAATAGGGATATTTATATATATATATATATTTAAAACAATTATTATATTAGATATTCTTTCCAATACAAATAAATAATTATTTATTCTTATTTGAAATGAAAATTAGCTCAGAAAGAAAGAACGAAAGAAAGAAAAAAAATACTTACCCTCAAATAAATATTTATGATCACAGCAAACAAGACATTCATCAGCTTTTTCAAAGTTTTGAAATTCATTCAAATTTTGTTTTCATCATTTAGTATCATTTAAATTAAGAACGGGTCTGCTATTAAGTTCATTAATGGTTTTTTTTATTATTTTCTCTTCCAATAACGAGTATTATTTGATATACGCGTGTTGATTCACTTGTTATCTGCATGCGACGATACCTTTTTATTTATTTTTTTCACTTTTCAGTTGAAATATCCCCACTAAAATTCTTCCTATTAATTTCATACCCATTTCCCTTTGCTTCCAAGAGTTGACACAGTTTCACTCAGTGGATTTTCAAAAAAAAGTCTCTGGTTAGTTTCTGGCATGAAATTTTACAAGGAAAAAAATGTTATGGTCTTACTTAAATTTGTATAACCCATCAACGACTCCCAATTTGTTCATTTAAATTTACACATTTTATTTGAATGAAATATTATTTACAAATTGTATTTACTGAATCAGTTAATACAGAAAATAAAAAGTAAAAAATACAATCTATTTTTTTTGTTCCTTAATCTTCTTATTGCTAAATTTGCACTGTTGATCAAAGGTTCTTCCCATGCTTGTGGAATTGCCATTATGTTGTTTTTGACAATGTGACTCTCATCTGAAAGTTAATTTTCATTTTGCGATCGTTAGGAATTTATTACTGTAGTAAAATTAAGGGTTGCATATTTATTTTGTTTAAAACCAATACATATACTTCTGAGAATTATTAAAAGCACAGAATCTTTTGTTATGTTTCCAAAAGCATTTAAAAGTAAACGTTATTTTTCACGTTTTGAGCATACAATTTCATTTAAATCAAGAACAGGCCTCACTATTAAACTCGTTAATTTTTTTGATTTTTCTCTTGCTTTGGCGAATAATATTTGATATTTGCATTTTGATTGTATCATCCAATTTCTCAGTTTGTCCAGATGTAGTGAACCAATAAACCACCTTAGCTGATGGTTATATTTTATGAATGAGAAATTCTATTTTTTTTTAACTCTTTCAGGTAATTCTTTCAAACTACAAGGTGATTTTGTCAATGCATGTCTTACAATAATTCCATCAGAAATACAAATTTCTTTAGGAAATAAATTTGAAGTCTTATTCAAATGAAATTGACAATCAATTATAGCAATGATAACTGAAAATTCGTATTTTTCACCCACTGTCGATTTTTCATAATCGTTTTCCTTCATTCTTCTTCTTAGATTACTTTATATGACACCACAAATATATAGTTATTTATTATTATTTCACTGATTATTAGCTCTGATCTTATATTTTATGTTAACTTTCTGTTACAAAATTCTAAACAATTCGAACTTTTCACACAGAAATTTTCAAAGAATTTTGCGGCTCACCCGTTCTTTTTACATTACCAACACAAAACAGCAGTGGATGAACGATTACCTTAAGTCCAAAGTCATTAGACTCTATGGATTTTTTCTATAGTACTGTTTACCCTTACTATATGCCCTACCCTGATTGTCCCTTCAAAAATGAACCTCTTGTGCAGATGACTCAACGACATGCTTTCGCATACTGTTGGATATACTGTTGGTGTGTTTTTATCTTACTTTGTGTGGGGAAAGGAAAATTTGTATATGTGTTACCAGGAGACTACAAACATTTTTTCTATACCAAAACTTTAAGAGTTTAAGTTAGGTTTGGGTTAATTATCTGCTTTCTCTCTGTAAAACAACCAAATTCTAACAGTTTGGATTTTTGATTATGTGAAGGAATTGTTTTCAGAAAATTCAAACAATGTCAATAGGTAGCATTACACAATTTCTAAAATAATCAATACATGAATATCAGTTTTCGACACTTTTTCCCCGTTCCTGGCATTAATTTCACAGTAGTAATTTTTTAAAATAATTAAACAGAATTGTATTAAGGTAGAAAGTTGTGGCTTAAAATTTCAAGTTCTAATCACAATAACTGAGTAAAAAATTCACTGTGGAAAAACACAACAACAAAAGCACATATATTTGTTCATTTAAGTTTACAAATGCATATTTTATTTTGCTGAAATACTATTTACAAGGGTATTGTAACTGAGAAAAAAAGAAAGAAACACCTCCCCGCAATGCTTAACCACCCCATACTCTAACCCCTCATCCCTCTGTCCACCAGAAAATGTCCACTCAGCCTAGTGGAGATGAGCGAGCTCCTCATTTGCCGATATCTTTTAGTGATGTCACCTTCAAGTGATAATACTGATAACTTTGGAGGGAAAAGAACGCGTTTTTTTCCTCCGAAGTTATCAGTATCAGTTGGAGGTGACATCACTAAGAGATATCTGCAAATGAGGAGCTTGCTTATCTCCACTAGGCTGAGCAGACATTTTCTGGTCTACAGAGGGATGAGGGGTTAGAGTATGGGGTGGGGAGCATTACAGGAAGCGTTTCTTTCTTCTTTTTGCTCTACATTTATCAGTATCAGTTGGAGGGCTTTTTTCCCTTCAAAGTTATCAGTATTATCATTTGGAGGTGACATCACTAAAAGATATCTGCAAACGATGAGCACCCTCATATCCACTAGCCTGAGCGGACACCTTCTGGAGGAGAGGGGAGAGAATAGAGAGGTGATGGGGTTAGTGGTTGGGTGGGGGAGCATTGCAGGGAAGACCTCTGTCACCCTCTTGATGACCTTTTCATTTCAACCACCTGATGCTATTTTCTACCCCATCCCAACAATTTCGGACATATGAGGGAGAGAAATAGCCACATGATCTAACATCAAAAACACTTTTTGAGGATAAAATACTTAACATAATAAGAACAACTAATACAGAATACTCATTAAGCCACAGAGATAAGATTTGCCCTATGATGTCGCAAAGTAAGATAATTTCACATCAACATCATATCCAACAGCAGGAGAAACATGTCCATGAAGGGTCAGGTTAAAGTTAAGGGTCAGGTAAACTCTACTATAAGGAAAAACAAATGATTCAAGTGTCTTTGCAGTTACGGCAATTAGTACATCCCGTGCAGCTATTGTATTGTGTTGTGGTGTTTTGTTTCCAGGTAAGTAAAGTAAAATAATGGGTAAGCCACAAAAGTCATTGAAATTTTCTTTCTTCAGGAAAATAGTATGAGACAAAACTCTCCACACAGCTCTAAAAGGATGGAAACCGATTATTATTTTAGAAGTCAAGTACATTGTGATGTATTTATCCAGGACCACTTGGGAAAGGTTATGCAGGAAGTGTGTGATATCCTCGGCTACTTGCAAAGAAGAGTTGACTATGAAATGGAACTCAGCGAGTGTTATATTCTGAAATGTCAAGATGGGGAACTAATATTTGATGATACAGGATGTGATGGAAGTAAAGTTTTTCTATTAGTTGTGAAGAAGCTGAGAGATTTTCACCAAAAATGTACGACATTGATAATCGTTTACTATTTTTGGAAAAAACTGAATTACCCGCTATTTGTATCATGGAGAAAATTATCACTAATCATTTAAATTCATCAATGGGAAAATTAGACTTTCAAGATGTTATTCAATTCGATAAAGATTCTTTATTTTGGGACATTTACGAACATTTTATGAAAACTGGTTGTGTATATTTGGTGACAAAAGAATACACAGAATGTTTCTGGAGACATGGTGTCATTTCCAGAGTGAGTGACACAATATCAAATGTATAGAAGTGTGGTTACCATGGTATCTGATTTAAAAACTGTTTTGCATGACCAGCTATTTTGATGTAGTATAACCAAGAAACAGTGAGTAACAAAAATTTTATTCATTGAACTCCTTGGAAAATATTAAGAGTATAAACTAAATATTGTTAAATATTTTTCGTAATTACATGTTTCAAATTTAGTATTTCAGCAAAATAAAATATGCATTTGTAAACGTAAATGAACAAAGATATGTGTGTTGTTGTTGTGTTTTTCCACAGCGAAATTTTTACTCAGTTATTCTGATTAGAATTTGATATATAAATCCACAACTTTATACCTTAATGCAATTCTATTTAATTATTTAAAAAAATCAGTACTGTGAAATTAATGCCAGGAACAGGAAAAAGTGTTCAATACTGATTCCACGTATTAATTATTTTAGAAATTGTGTAAAGCTACCTATTGACATTGTTTGAATTATCTGAAAACAATTCTTTCACATAATCGAAAATACGAACTGTTAGAATTTGGTTATTTTACAGAGAGATAGCAGATAATTAATCCAAAACGTGACTTAAACTCTTAACGTTTGGTATACAAAAATGTTTGTACACTCCAGATAACACATATACAAATTTTATCTTTCCCCACACACAAAGTAAGATAAAAACACACCAACAGTATATCCAACAGTATGTGAAAGCATGTCATTCAGTGATTTGCGCTAAAGGTTCCTTTTTGAAAGAACGGTCAGGGTATGGCATACAGTAAGAGGAAACAGTACTATAAGAAAAAACCAGAGTCTAGTGACTTTGGACTTAAGGTAATCGTTCATACACTGCAGTTGCTGTTTTGTGTTGTGGTGTTTTGTGTTTGGTAATGTAAAAATGATGGGTGAGCCACACAATTCTTTGAAAGTTTCTTTGTGAAAAGTTCTAATTGTTTAGAATTTTGTGACAGAAAGTTAACATAAAATATAAGATCAGAGCTAATAATCAGTGAAATAATAATAATAATAATAATAAATATTTATTTGTGGTTCCATATGACATAATCTAACAAGAATGAAGGGAAAAGATTATGAAAAATCGACAGTGGGTGAAAAATACGAATTTTCGGTTATCATTGCTATAATTGATTGTCACTTTCATTTGAATAAGACTGCAAATTTATTTCATAAAGAAATTTGTATTTCTGATGGAATTATTGTAAGATATGCATTGACAAAATCACCTTGTAGTTCAAAAAAATTACCTGAAAGAGTTAAAAAAACAGAATTCTTGGTTAATAAAATATAACCATTAGCTGAAGTGGGAAATTGGTTCATTATCTCGTGACAAACTAAGAAATTGGATGACAGAATCATCATGCAAATATCAAATATTACTCGCCAAAGGAAGAGAAAAATCAAAAACATTAACGAGTTTAATAGTGAGGCCTGTTCTTGATTTAAATGAAATTGGATGCTCAAAACGTGAAAACATAATGTGTACTTTTAAATGCTTTCGGAAACATAACAAAAGATTCTGTGCTTTTAATAATTCTCAGAAGTATATGTATTGGTTTTTAAAAAAATAAATATGCAACCCTTAATTTTACTACAGTAATAAATTCCCAACGATCACAAAATGAAAATTAACTTTCAGATAAGAGTCACATTGTCATAAACCACATGATGGCAATTCCACAAGCATGGGAAGAACCTTAGAGCAATAGTGCAAATTTAGCAATAAGAAGATTAAGGAACAAAAAAAATAGATTGTATTTTTTACTTTTTATTTTCTGTATTAACTGATTCAGTAAATACAATTTGTAAATAATATTTCATTCAAATAAAATGTGTAAATTTAAATGAACAAATTGTGAGTCATTGATGGGTTATACAAATTTAAGTAAGACTATAACATTTTTTCTCCTTGTAAAATTTCACACCAGAAACTAACCAGAGACTTTTTTTTTGAAAATCCACTCAGTGAAACTGTGTCAACTCTTGGAAGCAAAAGGAAATGGGTATGAAATTAATAGGAAGAATTTTAGTGGAGAATATTTCACCTGAAAATGAAAAAAAAATAAAAAGGTATCGTTGCATGCAGATAACAAGTGAATCAACATGCGTATATCAAATATTACTCATTATTCGAAGAGAAAATTTAAAAAAAACCATTAACGAACTTAATAACCAGACCTGTTCTTCATTTAAATGGGAACAAATGATGAAAACAATATTTGCATGAATTTCAAAACTTTGAAAAAGCTGATGAATTTCTTGTTTGCTGTGATCATTAATATTTATTTGAGGGTAAATATTTTCTTTCTTTCTTTCTGAGCTAATTTTGATTTCAAATAAGAATAAATAATTATTTATTTGTATTGGAAAGAATATCTAATATAATAATTGTGTTAATATATATATATATATATATATATATATATATATATATATATCCCTACTGTGAAATGAATGTCGAGCTTAGAGGACAACAGTCAATTGGTACTAACGGAAATCAGGTTTACATAATTGAGGTATGTAAAAACCACAATTCAACTTATTTTGAAATGTTACATGCAGAAAAATCGCATGAAATATATATAAGCACCAGTGGAAAATCATATAGTATGAACATCAGCGCAAATGTGAAATCAGAAGAATAAGAAAAAAATACTGTCTTTTTCACTTTATTAATTTCTGTATGTTAGATTCAGTAAATACCATTTGTTAATAATATTACAGTCAAATAAAAGGTAACACAGAAATTAAAAAAGTATATATATATTACAGAGCTAATATTCATTTGAAATAAATTCTAGAATCCTAGCTACACAAAATGTAAACAAACAAACAACCCTTCTACTTGAAAACAATAAGTGTATAAAATTCTTAATCAGGAATGAATAATTTAGAATTTGTGTCATAAGAATTTTACACTAGAAAAACAGTCTTACTTCCCCTAACTTGTAATACCACGCAAACGATCAAAGGGAGCATATGAGTCATGAAAAAGTTGATGTTTGGATTGTCGTGTGGGAGTATTATCAAACCCTCAAGTAAGACCAGGTGAATTCCAATCACCACGAGTCAAAAAGTTCACAAGTAGACACTACAATTACCGATCGCTGACAGATATATTAGTCAGCAAAAGACAGTTTGTGGTTACTCACCACCTTGGGAATAAAAACATAGTATGACCCAATGCTAAGGAATTAACAGTGTACCAAACGGACAGAAAATCTAATGAACAAAAGTCAAATAGCTTTTCAGGTTATTACAAAAATTTCGTTCTTTCAAGATTGTGTTGTAGTGTGGATAATAATTCAACTATTTTGGAATATCCATTTGCATTAAGAAGAATCATTCTGGAAAGTTTGTAAGTAAATTTAAATTACCATTAGAATTTCTAGACTACATACAAAAAGTTATTGTAAGTCTCGTTTATTTTTAATTTATTTTTTAAAAGGCCGTTTGTTTTTTTTTTCATGATAAACTAAAAAAAATACCAATACCCAAACATTTGTAAACAAGATAACGTAAATTCGAAAAAGAGGTTGTCATTTCCCAATAATCGTTTCGGGATGTCACCGGCAACTGATAGTGATAACATCGGAGTAAAAAAATTTATATTTAAGGGACACCAGCATATAATTAAATTATTCAGAAAATCACACAGCCTCCATCACGAATCTCTAGGAATTCCCACTCTTTAACAGGAAAGCAATACCCCAAAATGTATTGGAAATTTTGTTTTTTAACTTCATCATGTCAATTGATAAATCTAATTTCAATAATCACTGCCTGTATGTTTTGTTAAGCATAATTCCAAAACCGAATAGGTTTTTTTTTCATAAGAATAATCATAGGGTACATATTGGAGTATCAACATGGATACATTAGCGAATTTTAATGTCTAATATGTGTGTGTGTGTGTGTGTTTGAGGGACACCAGCATATAATTAAATTATTCAGAAAAGCCTAATCACTGCCGCCATCACGACTCTACTCTAAGAATTCCCACCCTTTAACAGGAAAAAAAAACTCCAAAATGTATTCGAAAATTAGCATATCTATAGACAACCTAACACAAAACATGACGACAATGACGGATGTGTGTGACACTGGCTAAATTCCAATATATCATATCTCACAAACTTTGCTCACAATTTCAGTGCCAAACTAAAACACCCTGTGATATCACAGAGAGACATATGTTCCCCAGAAATTTCCAAACACATAACGTCACGATTCTTATCTCTAAAAACACCCACAGTGTTGTAAGTGAACCAAACGCACCACGTGATGTCCCTGACAGACGAGGGCCCCAGCGAAATTCCAAAATCTATAATAACACACATCCACGTCACGATTCCTTATCCACTAATATATCTTCCTTTCCATTCAAAACAATAATGTCACTTATTTACAACTAACAAATGACATCACTTATCTTCATCTGATAAGAAACATTGACATTGTCTATTTTTTAATGGTATATATTAGAACTCAGAATAATAAGTAAATAATTATTTATTAACTTATTGCTGATATTTCGCTGGTGTTATAACCAGCATCTTCATAATATGAAAACAAAATGCACACACTGTTACAAGATCATTCAACATACAAAATTACAGATCACAATCCCACCAAACACACAAAAGAATAAGATACGTAAATTGTTGAAAAAAGTCACTTCCTGGCCCAAAGATACAGTAAACAAACTCAAGCCCTTCCATGTTAAAACACCTAGGATTTATGGAGCACCAAAAATTCACAAACAAGGTACACCCTTATGCCCAATTGTGGACAGTATAAATAGTCCCACATAAAAACTGGCTGGATATTTAGCTAAGATACTAGCCACTCTCACAAACAATTCTCCCTCCTTGGTCAAAAATTCAGCCCACCTAAAAAGCATCATACAATATCATACCCTTAAAAGCTCAGACTTAATGGTAAGCTTTGATATCACCTCACTATTCACAAATGTACCAGTAATAGAAACCCTCAATCTACTGAAGTCACACTTCCCCCCCCTGATATATTTGAACTATTCAAATTCACAATACATGCAGGGTATTTCACATGGAAAGGGAAAATATACAAACAAATAGATGGAACAGCCATGGGCCCTTTCCCCCTCAGACAACTTTTACATAGAACACCTGGAAAAACTAGCAATCAATACAGCCACTCTCAAATCAACACTTTGGCTCTGCTATGTTGACAATGTGCTTGCTATTTGGCCACATGGCCCAGAGACATTGGAAACATTCTTAGCGCATTTAAATAGCCAACATCCAAAAATCCACTTTACAATGGAACTGGAAGCTAATAACTGTCTGCCCTTCCTGGATACACTTATCACACGCCTTCCAGATGGTTCCTTATCATTTTCAGTTTTTAGAAAACCCACACATACAGGGAGATATTTACACAAACAATCACACCATCACCCTTCTCAACAATATGGCATTTTAAAAAATGCTAACCCACAGAGAGAGAGAGCAATCTGTTCCAATGACAATGCTCTTGCTGCTGAACTGGCTCACTTACACCACACCGTCATGGCCAATGGCTATAATCCCTGTAAGATAAACAAAATACTAAACGCTCCTAAGAACTCCCTCCCACTATCCACCACAGAGAACTACAACAAAACAGTCACAATCCCATACATTAAAGGCACATCCAAAAATATTTCTAGAATTTTTAATAAACATGAACTAGGCACCACATTCAGACCGTGTGGCAAATTAGCAACCCTTATCTGCTCATCCAAGGACAGCATTTCCCCTTTATCACATCCAGGAGTCTATGAAGAACCCTGCTCATGTAATCAATCCTACTATGGTCAAACAGGAAGAATGATGAACATCCACATCAACGAACACAAAAGATAGATCCGGCATTATCACTATGGCAAGTCGGGCCTAGCAGACCATGCTCTGGATACCCCTGCACACAGGATCAACTGGAAGAATACAAAAGTACCGCACAGCTCTAACAAGTCGGAGAGATTGTGCTTAGAGGCAACAAAAACCCTGAAACACACTCCAAATCTCAACAAATATGGCTGTATAAATTAGCCTAAAATCTGGGAGACAGTCATCTTAAGAAAAAACTAGTACTGTTTTTTTTCTCTGTTTAGAACTCTAGTCTTATGTGATAGCTGCATTTTTTATTCAGATAGAGGGCGCCAAAGTCAGGACTCTAGTCTTTGTGTTGCTGCTACAATTTTGTTTAACTAGTCTGCTGTTTACACCATGTTGTTATAGTCTCGCATATTTTGACAAACTGTGTTTTTGTGCTCTGAAGATGCTGGTTATAACACCAGCGAAATATCAGCAATAAGTTAATAAATAATTATTTACTTATTATTCTGTGTTCTAATATATACCGTTAAAAAAATAAACAACATGTACGACGAACACATAAATCCGTCCACACGTTTAACAAACATTCACGTCACGATCCTTATCTTATCTTGATCTTGTCAGAAGTGTCCTACCAATGACGACACGAATTCTTATTCACTAATATATCTCCCTTTTCCATTCAAAACAATAACGTCACTTATTTACAACTAACAAAAGACGTCACTTATCTTCATTTGATAACAACAAACATTCACGTCCCAATTCCTTATCTTATCTTGATCTTGTCAGAAGTGTACCACCAATCACGACACGAATCCTTATCTCTAATCATTACCCATAATTCCATACGCGAAAAAAACAAACAACGTGATGTCACACACACACACATATGCCCCCAGGGAAATTCCAAACATTCCAAACTAATGACGTCAACAAATGAACAACCAATCTCGTCACGATTCCTTATCTTATCTTGATCATGTCACTAGTGCCTGGTCTACTACCAATCTGTATCTGAGAATGTTTCCCTCCAAGGATACCACAGAATCAAATAAGTTTGTGTTGCAAACTTACTTTACCATTACTGCGCGTGATGATACGCGCAAGAAAGCGAATTATGTTGGATGAAATTGCACGGAGAGGTGTAAAAATTTGACCGTTTCCAAATAACCATCCTGTTATCAAATACAAAAGTGAATTTGCTGATTCTGTAATTTAATTTTTGCTGGATCCCTTGTGGACCACCAGTTTCTCTTTTTTAAATAGTATAATAGTTATTTACATAACCATCGAATACTTAGTAAAGAAAAGTCTAATGTATCTATTCTATCCTGAGTTAGCTTTTTTAAGAGTTGAATATTTTGGAAATACAATCTTCCACTTGAAAATCTTGAAAACGAAAAGCCATTGTACTTTTCTGTTATGTTTATCCACCAATCCCTGTACTTTTTCCTGACTATACAGAGACAAGCATTGTCTCTTCAATTTATGTCTGGCGTTCCGCTCTTAACAAACCAAAAATGAAATAATGCTGCTGGATACATATATTACAAAGCTACTAGTACTACTAGTGCTCCCAAGTAAAAAAATATTTTTCCAGTTCAAAAGTAATTTCAATAGAAATTTTGTATATTCGTAATGTCTGTCTCCGGGACTCACCCCGTCCAAACCTTCATTACATATTTATTGTATTCACTGGACACCAACCCGGAACACTTGAAGGTATAGGCCAGCGTTTAATCAGTGATTCGGACGATTTCCACTAATGTTGCCATCGAAACGTACAGTTCATTACAATTTTGAAACAATCTTCATTCTGTTATTAAAATGTTTTTGCTTCAGACTATAATCATGCGTTTGAAATGTTCAAACATATTTTATATCCATTACAGAATACACTTTCCTAATACTCGATTATAAAAAAAAATACCAGCACAGAAAATCTACGAACTACAATTAGCTTCTTGTAGTTAGTCACGAGCTATCAAATATTTTCCTGAAAAAAATATTATATTAAAATTTTACACAAATTACTCTTATTTTCATATTTTTCGTGTAGAGAATTGACAATCATCTTCAGGACCAGTAAAATGATTCTGTTGGATTTATTAAAGAGAATTTCAACAACAACAACAAAAAAATCTTCCGGTATCTTCCCCTCAATCATAACCAAGCAGGGCACTGACTTCATTGATTTCCTTAATACAAGCGCTTACATTTTCAAGAAAATTTGATTAATTTTCATTGATTTGATGACCTTAATTAAGGTAACATCCATCAGCTGTCGTCGATTCTTCGATTATCAAAATTCTCTAATCCTCAAACACCAATTCCGTGATGTCTCCGGGCGTAAGCTTAAATGCTATGACAATGTTAAATTTTTCTGTGGGTAGGAATGTCTTCCTCCAATATGTTATTTTGTTTACTTTTATTGACATCGTTCACGCTACCTTTCCTGCGGGTATTTCTGGCTGTTTCAAAGAACTCGTGCGATTACAAATTGCTCGTGAGGTATTTTATAGATGTTTGTACTCCCGTAATTCCCAAAGGACAAAGGTCCACGTGTTTGACAGAGTACTGAGGGGGAGAAAATAATTAATAACTTTTTGCATCTTTTCTTCGGTTGACTTTAAATAAAGACTTCATGATATTTGCAGATCAGTGAGCCGTCATTTTTAAAAAGGTGATTTGATTTCTTTCAATGCCATTAATGCATGAGATGAGATGGTGTCACAAAACGAAAAATAGTTTAAAATAAAAATAAAAAAACAGTTTTATTCTTTAAGCAAGAGAGAATAATGATTAATCAAACAGTTAAAAGAGTGTTTGCCCGATTTTCCTAACAACATCCACTGCTAAAAAGTTGATTTGATCAGTTTTGGTTTTTCATCGTATTGTTTCTAGCCCTGCAAGAGAAACTTATAGCGTTAAGTAAGAATAAGTTGTCTCAACTGGGTGCTCGACCACTAATATCGATCTCATGAAATAAGAGTCGGGAGAAAATCAGTAAAAGATCGAATCATGTCGATTAAGAACTAATCCTCAGGTGAATCTCGTCTTTCCACGATTTATAGCAGCATTATTCTCACACGCGGTGTGCGAGACTGCGGGGAGCACATTGTTCCATTAAAAAAAAAAAGTAGCGAAGTCAGCGCTTTCCGAAGGATGGCCAAATCAGTGATTGATGAGCGTGACCTGCCATCTTCAGCATGCTGTTAATCTTCCCATCGTAACATCTAAGTGTTTTATTCTTGAGACGAGTCACTAAGATGGTCACTTAATCTTTCCACGTGTCATTGTTAACGCTCTCCTTTGCTGCGCGTGGATTTAGTCAAGAGAAATGATTTTTACTACCCCACACACTAAAATCTCAATCTGTACGACTGCACGGAGAAACTGGACGAGTAGAGAAGGCGACTGTGATGATGAAAAGAAATGCAAGCGACAAGCAAGAAAAGTCACTATTTATAGCTCTCTTAAAGTTATTCTACGGTGAGTAAATTTTGTTATTCTCCAAGCCGAAGTTCTGTACGTGAAAATAGAAAGTTGAAACCTTTACAGTAAAGCATTACATAAATTAGCATCTTCTCGACAGTTCATTTTTATTCTCATATCTCTAAGCCTTTTTTCCCCGTTAAGCCAATTTCACCGTTTCTTTTTCTCCTGCACCTAAACGTCAAAAGTAATAACCAATTTTTTCACATTCATAATGTCGACCTATTCCAGGTGAGAATTCGATTCCGATTTTGTGCACAAGGGAACCCGCTGTTGACGGGTTCCCTTGTATCTACCAAAGTTGATAAGAAATTTAAATAAGTTCTTAAAGAGTTGAGATAATGAAGAATAAAACTATTTCAACCAGCATTACCAATTCTTTTCTTACATATTGGATATCAGAGGAGAAGAAAATGCATGTCAGTCTTATCTATTGAACTCTGAACACGTGCGAGGAGAACTTCGCTTACAAGATGAGAAAGCGACGGACTGAAATTATGATCACGAAATTTAGTAAAGTCAATAAAGTTTCTCTTATCTTGAAAGAAATAAGATGTCAAAAAGGTGATAAAATCGTTTCATTTTTCGCAGAGCACGTACCCCAGTTAACATTAAGCAATAACTTTCGATGGAATGAACTGCGTCAAACTCCTTCCAGGAGAGGAATCTTTCAAACACATCTAAAGGATATTCGGCCAATTTTATATTTAACCGGTTTTCGTTCCGGTTGCTGCTTTGAATTACCGCCTAATAAACCAAGGAGTGAGAGCCAATGTCGTTAATTTGCGTGTTATTTCGGCTACTACTATCAGAGCACTAATTATTCTTATAAGTGGCTAAGAAATCTCGATATTGCAGAGCGGAAACAATACTGAGATGTTCCATTTGCTGCTGGCCGTGCCCAATACGTTTTTGCATTTTTGATAAGTCATAATTCAACGGAGTAAATACAATTCAAGTCAATTATCTCGGTTAACAAGTGAATTATTATTCACGGGGTTACCAACGAATTATTAGTAATGACTGAAAAAAATTAAAGACTAGGAAAAGAGTTACCTGTCTAAACAGTTAAAATTATGCCAAGAATATTTCTGACAATTTTCAAGTAAAACAGTACGCATATACAAACAATGCGATGAAGTTTATTGACGTATGAATACATCCCAACAAGTAGTATTAGCCTATTCTAGGTTGAAAATTGGCAGTAAAGTAGAGCCAGAAGTATCAGTATTTAGCCATGAGAACTGCGATGATATTTTTTTCTGAATATTTTCCCTGAATAGTTATATACATCTGATATTGAGAGTATATCTCAACCAACGCAAAATGCATGTTCCTCCCCCGCCCTCCCTAAGGAAGCCTTCCGATCTACAACAGACTGAAGCTGTTGTTGCCACAGGAATGCAAACAGGTAGAAGAAAACAAAGGCAATACTTAATCATTTCCTAGCTAAATCTGATCATAAACATTCTACCTTTTCAGCTGGGCTTCGTGTCGGGCATGTTAAAGGATAGCCGATGCTTTTCTGAACAGAAAGCGTAGCAATTGCCATCAGATCATCCGAAATTAAGACAACTTTCGGAATTAAGAAAGAAATAATATCTGGATGGACCAATGTTGATGAGAGGGCAACTACTGGGTAGGGTGCGGTATTGTGGGGTGGTTATTTACATTAGTCAAAGCAACTAGGAGGACAATAAGTGTGGTTATGTTCTGGAGCGTGTCTTTTGAGGACTGACCCCCCTCCCCCCCCCATAAAATAGTCAATTACCTGTTAGTCGCAAATCTGTTTAGAATATTCCTGGTGCACTGATTCTAACTCGGGTCATTCTGAGACTAAAGTTCATTGTCCCTACTAGTAGTACAAAGTAGGGTCAACATTGTCCGTCATGCCCTGTTACGCAAAACCGCTCAAAGCTTTTGGGCAAAGCAAGCACGTGCCTTGAGCGTTTCGTTAACTTTTGCCAAGTAGTGCACGATTACTTGCCAAATAATTTTAAAGTATTCTGGTTGTCAGTAACCGCGTGATCAATAAACAGAAGTCACCAAAGGATTCGATCCAGGTTTCATCGCGATCTCCGTCACATGTGTTTAATATCCACTAAACCTGTTGGAGCTTTCACATGACTGCGTTTGAAATTTCTGTAGTTCGAAAAAAAAAAAAAAGTGGTCTATTCGATTATATGAGGGTTTCGGTTAATCAGATGACGCAGCGTTGATCCGAAATCTCCCATGCTAGCAAACACCAGCGTTTCTTCATATGATTTGTGTGCATTACAAAAACGAAACCCACTTCAAATACTCGGTGGTTTCAAAACTTATTTAGAAACTCAAAACACTGCTGGCTGCTCTTCATAAATGCCGCTTCCACCGAAGGTGCTCAATAAATGTTGATAAACAAGCATCTTTAGTAGATAAACATCGCCTCTTTCCGTCCCTCCCAAAAGTAGTCCTTTTTTTCTTACTAGTTTTTTTTTTTTTTTTAATCCTCAATGAACATTGTGAAGCTTTCTGAAGTTTACATAAGAATGCCGTGCTGTTCGGTCCAGTTCACTCCTTGGACTTTCATTTCTTGAAATGCACAAACAAGTCCTCGCAGTATTCTACGGGCATCATCATGCAAATGCCCAATTCAGTCAATTTCTTAGAATCGTTAAGCATTCTACAAAATGTTCAGTGTTTATTTTTCTGTGAACTATGAACAAGGATTTCACCTGGAATCGCATCCGCTCCAGAGTCTCTGGAGCGCAGTCGGTATCGATGATGCCCTTCAGTTGAAAAATTATATATATTTTTTTAACTGAAAAAAAAAAATTTTTTTTTTAACTGAAGGCGAGTTAGCGGGTCTCATCCGAAGGCAGAAGAGCCAATAATACATTAAAGCTTCCGCAGCTCAGTTGGTATGGACGAAGCCCTTTGGTTGGAAAGAACTGGGTTCGATTCCCATCGATGACGTGAGGAACTTTTATTTGGTCTGTTTGACTAAAGGTAAGTTAGCCGGTTTTTCACCCTGGAACTCGGGTTTTCGTCCCTCAGAACAGGCAAACTAGCCCCATGAGCACACGCATCTACAGTCTGGAATACTGCCTTTAGGGGATGCAGTACAGTGAAGAACCAGCTGTAAATAAATTCGTCGTAAACCCCTCGTTAGGAGACTCTACCCGTCCTAAAGGGATGGACGACGTGATTAAACTATACCGAATAAAGCATTGGCCGCATAACCTAACTTCAAACTGATCTGACAGCTTATCGCAACACACACCGCCGGAAGTTCACATTATTCTTCGTACGTTGTTTAGGAACGTGTTGCGTGGTCAAGCACCGACACTCAGTATTCGTGAAAAAAAAAAGTTCTTTAATTTTACACAAATAGTAAAGAAAAAAAAATACTGTACTATTTCTGAAATAGTATGGTGAAGCCAGAATGCTTCCCCAATATTACGAAATGGATGACCTTTGAATGCAAACATTCCATTTACATTTTTTAATAACCTGCTGCTGATGAAATATTAATAACATTTACAAGATTAATAAGGTTGAGGCGTTGCGTTGTCTACAGGAAATGGGATTAAATTAAGTTGATTATGTTAAATATTAATAACGTCTTGACTCTTTATCTTACGTGCAGTAGGAGGAAAATTGGTTTTTCTGTAATTCCTTATTACACGAACACGTCTTAATTAAATCCAGCAAAAACATTTGAAGAAAAGAAGAAATAAGTCACTGCAAGTATACCACTGATTAAAACATGGATTGCGAAGGGAGTGATCTGGCACCGTCGTAATCAAAGGAAACGTGCAGAATAAGTCTGTTGCTATTTTTTTTTAAGTGCTTTAAGCGTAAAGGTGATGGGATTAAGAAAGAGAGAGAGAGAGAGAGAGAGAGAGAGAGAGAAGAGATACTTAAAACTAATGTAATCACAAATGAAGACCGTGGTATGTACACATCAGAAATATCACACGACTTGGTTTCTAAATTTCGATACGCAATCCTTTATGGAAGATGCTTTTAATATTGATTTATTGCTGCTAATCAATATGATGCCCAAAAGTGAAATACACGTACTGTTTAAAATGGTGTATTTTACCAGTTATAGTTCAATTAAGGCATAGAGAGGAATTGGTTACATCAGCGTCAAATTCATTTCGTATGCCATTTTTAATTTCCTTGCGATTTACCAAACGGCAGTGCATGTTACGCCCCTGCTGCTACAGAAGGGCTTTAATCAGCTTCACAGAACTTTGTAAATTTTATATCGGAAATTTCTTGATTTCGATTTAAAACCTCAAAATCTTGCGAATCGCAAAATTCAGTCATCTGTGTTTACTCGGGAGGTGACAAAAAAGGCATTTAAAGGAATTCAAACTTATCCTGTAAATCTGCGGTAAATTTATATAACCTCACGTAATATCCAGTTGTCTATTTCGAAAATTCTGAATTCTTTCTAAATCAAGATATAAATAAACGCATTATTTTTAGAAACTTAACGCAAACTTTAATTGCATTTCTGGATTGCTTGTCTTGAAACTGCGTAATAAAACTTGAGATAAATCGATTGGAAAAAAGATTTCCGGAAAGATGGCATTAAAATGAAGGGAGTGCAACGTGAAGTGAAGTTGAATTGAATTCTGAGAATGTAGAATAGAAAGGAATATAAATTCCAATAGAAATTATGGTCAAAGATGAGAACGATGGATCATGAATTGATGAACCCCCCACTTCTAATCTTTAATTAGAGAGCGCAGCACTTGCTAAGAAAACGATGAGCCGTGCAAAAAATAAACTACTGCTGGTCGCCTCTTGTAGGTGAACTAATAACGAGAATGGGGTGTGCTCTAGTTTGGATATTGCTCAAAAGAATTGACCTCCTTTTGCATAAAAGCAAAAGAAAATTAAGGCAAAGCGAGCATTTTTTACAGATTGTTTCCTTTCTTCTGAATAAAACTTTTTAAAATAATTATTTCTCGGCTTAGGTACGAAAAACAGTTTCGCTCTCATTCTAGAATCACGACATTTTAAAGGATGCGTTCATCTTTTCTTTATTATGACGGTGTAAAAAAGATGCTACTGGTTCATGCAAGTGCTGCAAAGCACTTCTTCTTCTTCCTCTCTCTCCTGTAACGTGTTTTGTTCTGAAGAAACTCAACGAAGTCTTGTTCTTTTCCTTGAACTTTTGTAAACAGAATCACCTTCGTTTATTCCTGAGTCGATCGCGTCTTCTTCCGCATACGAGCGGTAAGCGTACAATAAGAATTTTTATAACTTTTTTAACTTTCTTTCTTATTAAAATATTCACGCATCACTTGCTGCACGTGGACTCTTGACAGCAGCATAAAAAGTGTCTTTCAAATTCGCAAATTCAGTGAACTGAATTCGTGAATCAGTTCCACCTTCATTCCAATTAGTTTTGGCTGCTTTCTAATGATTCGACTTCGAAAATGGTTTCTCAGTAGAATCATAGGAGCGCCTTTCGAATTTTCAGATTAATTCTCAACTTTAAGACTTGCAAAAGGAAGAAATCATTCATGTGGATTTTTTTAATTTGTTTTCAAGCTGATTAAACTAATTCAGCAATAGTCTATATAATCCCCCCACCCCAAATTTCAAATATGAAGGAACGTTTTAAATCACAGAAATCATTCCATCTTCACTTTAGTCGGAATTGAACACCTTCAGCAAACTTGTTCGTGGTGTTTAATTCTCTTATTTCCCGTTCCTCTTCGTATACGCTGTTTCTTTGTTTCCTTAATATTTTAACTGAATGTCGCACTGATCCGAATTTTCTCGTCATCAACCGACCATGAAAGGACGCCCCCTTAAATCCTAAAAAAGAGGCTCTAATAGTTAATCTTACTCAGTTTCTGTTGCATAAAGATAAAGCGTAGAATTTTATAATTCCCTGCCCTTTCTGAACGATTTTGATCGTTCTTAAGCCTTTGCACAATGTTTTACAAGAAAGAATATTTTAGTAATTTTAATGGGTTTGATTGCGTTCTTTAAAGAATAAAATAGCTCAAACCAATAATCAGAAGTATCTTAATATTCAACATTTAGATGTATATTAACACATAATACCGTCTTTCCAACATATAGAGACATATCTGTGTATTTCCTCTCCTTATTTTTCTATAATTTGTTAGAACATTCAACTATTTCGCAACCGCATTCTCAACAACCTGCTGCCTAAATTGCTATTTGGTTATTCGCTGAAAAGAGCATTCGCGGGAAGATTCTGTTGAGCAGTGATTAAACGTGTTTCCTTATATGGAATTGAGATTGTTAGCGTATAAACGATGTTAAACGGTTTACAGACCTCATTTAATTTACTCATCCCCGAATTTCATTTCGCCCTATGAAATACCTGAGTGTTAATTACTGAGAAAAAGGAATAATTTTGTTCAAGCTATTTAATGCGTACTCAAGAAAACTCACTTTCTCGAGCTTTAATTCCTCATGAGCCATGCAAATAATTTTCAAGGTTGCTTTTAGAAATCGATTTTTATTCTCCATTTTTAGAATTGTTCGGCTGGCATAAGTCACTTAATTATGTGGCCCCAATCAATGTGTAAGAATGTTATGCCTGCGATTTGTCTTGCGCTGAACTTTGAAGGCAGGTTTCTGCTAAGGCAAACGATATCGCCAAATGCTCACAAAAATTAGCAATAAACTGGGAAAGGAAAGCTGCAAAAATGTTACTTTCTTTCGCCACATTACCGGAATAGAAAGAGAGAAATATATGGCAGACATTTACGACAACACGGTACCGTCGACAGGGTGTAGCATAGAGGCAGCTTGCCTCACGGCGCGACTTAATAAGGGCGCTCGTTCAGCCATATTGCGGTTAGGGCCCTAGCCACGCTAACAATTCCTGTTAGCGTAGCAAGTGCGAAAAGATGTTTTTCCAAGCTTAAACTGATTAAAAATTATATGCGACAGCAATGATCCAAGAAAGGCTGCTTGTTGTAGCAACTATATCGATAGAGACGGACATAGCTTATCATTTAAATTTAGAGGAGCTTATAAACAGTTTTATTGTGCGATATCCCCGTAGAGTAAACATTTAATTAATATTATTATGTAATCGTTTTGCATTAATGTTTCTCTTGTAATAAAAAAAAATAGCAATTGGAGATTTTCTTATATTTTTGTCTCATAATCCATCAAGGCAAGGAAGGCAACGGGAAACCACCTTGCTCATAGTCACTTCCCTACTACGGTAACATAATTGCCCCTACTATCCGTAAGGATAAAAGGAAATCATTCCATTCGAATCCATCAGGGGCGATATTTAATTGTTTGCCTCAGGGTGCGATCTAATCTGGCGACGGCCCTGCGACAGCATGACACACTTTGATTGTGAATAATGAAATCACACTCTTTCAATGTTTGTTTATTTCAAAATAAAAGTTTCATGAAAGTTTTATAAATGGAAAACAGATTAAACGGGAACTATTTTAACATAAGGAGCACACAGATGAACTGGTGTTTATATAATGTTTTTAGTGAGCATAGGATTTTGAAAGGTTTTCTTATAATAAAAAAAAAAAGCGACTTTTTTAGTGTAATTTATATCTAGTGTTTTTCATTTCACATTGAGATGCATGCTATTTCAATGGATAATACTATGGATGGATGATACGGGTAGCGTGCCCCCGTGTCATCCACCCTCGTCGTCGAGTCGACGACGGTTGCGTTCCTGTAATTATGCGAGGAATGTTTATGAAATCTAACAAAGATGACAAGATTCAGAGCTGTTCGCTCACTGGACACGTCGATAGCAAATATCACCGGCTTACATGCGGTTGGGGAAAGAGTAATGAGGTCATTACATCGCACAGTTGCCGCTCAAATAGCTTTACGGTTGTCAAGGGTGTGCTTTGCGTCGGGAATAAGAAGCACCCGATGTGATCTGCTGCTATTTTCTGAATACTCGTCGGCTTTCTTGTCCACATTCTTTCTAAGTTGAAAGTGATTTGTAGACTCTGTAATAAAGATTCGAATTCATTATATCTCCAAAAGAGTTAATTTTTATCTCATTCTAGCCAGACTTGAAAGTTCCTTTTGTCCCTTGGTAGGACAATACTAAAAATTTCCACCTTCCTAATTTCATTTACTAAAACCTGCAGGCTCCATACTTCAATAGGAAATATGGGGCCCTTGGGTGGCAGACATCGGTTTGAATCCCATCTGAAACGCAGAATCTTTGTAGGTGATTGTACAATGAAGATGTGTTACTCGCTTTCATGCGAATGCGGTTGGTTTGGGGGCTTTCCTTGAGCACAAGAACCACAAATGCAACTAACAGGTAATAATTTTGCCTTTTTAGCTTTCGTTTGCTCGATGGAAATTCCAAAAGAACTTTGATTGGTTCATTCCAGTAATTTATTGTCTCCTCTACAATTGCACGTGGTGTCCTGGTCGGGTTACCTGTTTGTGGGATAAAAAATCGGAGTGTTCGTGAATAAAAAATTAATAAATAAATAAATAAACCACACTCGCATGGAAGCGAGTAAAGTACTCTGAGATTATTTTGCAATATTTTCTGTTTGTCACAAGAATTGTTTGCTATATTTTTAATACTAAAAAATAGTAGGGCCAACGTATTCTATTCGTTTCTGGTTAGTCTTCAACTCCTTTTTTATTAAGTCACTAAAAATAAAATACTTTGGCCCTATATTTCAACATTTATGTATTAAAAAGATCGCAAAGATTCAGCTTGTACCAAACAGAAAATATTGGAAAATAATCTCAAAGCTCTTTGGAGATTGATACCAAATCTCTAAATTTTATTATCCTCCCCCCCCCTTAACACAAAGTTCGGATTTTATCTTCAGCGTCTGCTTCTTTCTTTTCCTTCTTTTTTTTTCTTAGTTTGCTGTAACTGAGTTACAGCAAACCGCAGCAGAAAAATACATTTAGTCTGCATTCTTGTATAAATGTAGAAATGTTGCTCTGGTCTGGAAAGCATTTTGGGTCGTCACTTCGCGGCGCATTGAGGGTGGCCTTATTGGAAATATTACTTCTCCAGCCTTATGACAGAGGAAATTGCAAGAGAACTGAATCCAGTTAAGTACTTCGAAAAGTGAACTTTGCATATAAACTTCTATTGTATTGTTAATACACTGAAAAGGGAGATATATTTTTCTCCTTAAGATGTTTACTATATCAATGAATTTTCTCTATTAATTCAAACACTCTTTATAAAAAGTGTTTAGTATTCATATTAATATAAAACAAATGTAGATTTATAATGTTTCATTATAATTTTATTTTCTATCGTTCTTTGTTACAAATTTCTTTTTTTTTTTTATAAATTTTCCGACATCCATTACTTATTTTTCTAATTAGATACTCATAAGCTCAAAGTGAGTAGATGGATTTTATTCAAATCGGATCCGTATTCCTTCTACGTTATGCCAATGACAGCAACTTCTTGAAGATTGCCCAAGCCCAGTCTTCTGAGCAACAAGAATTTTCATATTGTAAAGTTTTCTTATAACGATTCCACAAAGATATTTCTGTCCTCTTTACTGGTATTTGTAAGAGGATTTCTTACACTTGGCCTAACGATATTTCTACGACACTGAAGCGAGGAAATCTATAGAGTTCGCAAATTTTAGTAGAAACGTTAAATCCTACATTTAATTGGATCCTATTCAAGCGGAGAGGAATAATTACTATAAATTTGAATCGTTTCACAAATGTTGGCACCAAAATTTATTCAGTTCAAAGTAACTTAGGCAACTAGATCAAGTTAGTGCTATTTCAAATTTTAATGAAATCTGCCCAATTGGATTTGTAGAATGCCAAACTACTAATCACACAGATGCCACGTACACTTATATTGCAAAATGTGCTCATTTCTTTTGCTACAAGAATATTATTGCAAACAGCAACTATTTTTATCTGCTTTAAGGAATTCCAAGCTCGTTAATGAGAACCATTTCAGTTATTTTGCGTTGTAATTGAGAATTAGCAATCAGTTCAGAGTGTGGACTGAATGCAACGTCACTGAACAACTTTGCTGGCCGAGGGCTTCTCATATCAGCTCACCAACCAACAGGCCGCGAATTCGAATCCCGCCTTTCGCGTGGATGCTTTCTAATTACCATTAAGCGTGAGATTATTCTACCGGGCAATGAAACTTTTCTGATTATTGGAGGCTTCAAAAAGTTCGACGATTGGTGCCTAGCACAGGGTTTCCGGAAGATAAATTAATAAAAAAATACAATAATTAAATAAACAAAAATTAATAAAAATAGAAAAAAATTCTTGCCCGTCCCACAGGCGTAACATTCGTACGTAGCTGTCACATAATAGAAAAAATAAACAAAACAGTGCAGCGCTGAATCATAGGCGTCAGTGGGCGAGTGGATCGATATACCGATTGACTCAGAGATATAACTTAATTTTACTTGATGTTGGTTAATTCGCCTGATGGTATTTATCCTTTTTGTAAATCCGCGGCAAACAATCACTCAATATTTTGTGCTTTTGTCAAGATAATTTTCCTTTTTTAGTCTATAAAGGGAAAAAAAATTGTATTCCTCTAATTATTGGTAAAATCCAAATTTGCATTCCTCAATAAACCATCTCGAAGATGCTATTAAAGAAACGTAAAGAAACATTTAATTGTGTGTGTGTGTGTGTGTAGATCAATGTGTGCTGCGAAAGATATCTACCTTGCGAAGAGAAGCAGGATTTATCATTGAATAGATCAGAATGCCCTTCCTCTTTATGAGAAAGTGTTGACGAATATTTCTATGTATCTAATGAAAAGATAATTGCCATTGATTGGAAGACAAAGTTTTTCTTCTCATTTTACCGAGGATATCTTATGTTGAGTAATGGAAACTTTTTTTTTTCACTAGTTTTCTAAGAAGCTTAAAAGTATTTACCGTCAAAACGGCGCTTTTAAAAGACGCCAAGTATGTTCCCATTCTTAATTGTGATCTTACGGTGTTGCATTCATCAAAGGACTGCGATGTGTGCTCAGCTGGGATCAAAGAAGAGAAAATGAGTTAAAATAGCTTGGAGTTATGTCATTTCGTGTTAATGGGAACCTTTACGATGTTGGGTCACTAAACGAAGGCCCATTTCTTCAGTAGTACACAAGAATATATTTCACCAAGACGGCATTGAACGTTTTCACTTCATTAAGACCTGTTTTAACGGAGACCGTTCTACTCTTACAGCTCTTTATGTTGCGTGTAAAAACAACTTCAGAAGACTGAAATGTTTGGGAAACTTAGTAAATGCGGGCGGGTATGTAAGGAAAACAATGGGAACTTCCTTTCGAGCATATGAAAAGAGGCTTTCATTTATTAAGAATTTGTAAATTTGATTCGTAATTGTCACGAAGAGATTGTCTTAAATGATAACTCTTTCTCTTGGAAATTTGGTACGATTATCCATTTCTATGGGAGGCGACAGACGATTGTGAATACGGGTTCTCAATGATGGGAAGTAATCTTTCGATTAAAAGAATTCGTGCTCTTCTCTACTGGAATTGGAACAAAAGGTGAAACGGAAATGTTATTTTTACCAAAATCATATGGAATTAATTCATTTTGAACTGAAATGAAATTTTAGTATTAAAATTATTGCGTCAGGAATCTATGATAACGTGTAGATAAAAAAATTCCGCGCATTGTCGATTCGAGCATGCACTGCAGTAGGCTCGGATTTGGCGCAATCCCATTATCACAACTGAAAGTGAATTGCAATCTCGTATGGAGATGGATTGGATTTTTTCTTGTGGTAAACACAACATTCCTCCCACGTATGATTGAAAAACTGAATACCCTACTCATGGCTCCACGTTTCTGTCTGTAATCCGAAAAATTAACCCGCTTCATTAACAAGTCTCATCTCTTACGCTGTTTTGTCTTAAGAGTATTACTTGAAATTCATTAAAACTCTTAAGTGGTTCCCAGTTTATGTTACAAATAACTGTTTTTGGTGCATTCGTGTAGCACTGCTACCTAAAATACACCAAACAATAATTCAATTGAATGGGAGTCGAAACAGTCGACTTTCGAGTTCAAATGTTCATTCTTTCCACCCCTGAAAAATATAGGAAGCTTGCAATTATATTGACCTTTGAAGGCATTTTCGGATAATAATGAATAAACCTTATATATTTTAAGGGGAAAAGGTTTTTCTTCAAAGAATTTCTCGGAGGCACAGACAAACCTACGAAAGCCCGCACGCAATTAAAACTGGCTTCAGAGTTTTAGCGACTTGAGCCCCAATTCCAAACAACCCACTTTGTGTAAATAATTGCCCTAATAAAATTGCTCATTACATTCACATTAGAAAATTTTTTTATTATTGCTGTGGGTATAGCAATAAATGTTTATCATCACAATCACTTGGACTGCAGAACGGCTCCACGAATTCGGAGATAATTTACCTCCTCATTCTACTCTGAATTTGTGTGATATAAACTTACGATTCTTCCTGCACATAACCTCTTCTTGGCTACATTTCAGAATGCGCAGTGCGGTGTGATCTAGTAACTGTCTCATAGCTTCGAGATAAATACTCTAGGTTTTATCTTCCCTGATTTGAATTATGTAGCCTTCCTTAAGATGCTCGATGTTTTCACCAAGTATCAGCTTTTTATGCAGTGAGAAAATGTTTTATTTATTTATGATACTCAAAAAAGGCGATTATTTCTGCTCTTTCGTAATAAACTCGTTCATACATCAGAGGTGGTGGTATTGGAACTTCGGTTCAAGATTTCCACGATTTGAATCTGTTTACTATTCAGTTTTATTTTGTACATTTTCTATCCTTATGCATAAACCACAAAATTCACATTATTTCAGCTAATTATGAATCAGACATTCTTTGAATTAAAAATTTTACCGCTACTTGATCCAGAATTTAGAAACTTAAATTTTGGCAAAGTTTTTGCAATTGTTGTCTTTTATAAAACAATAGAGTTCCTTTTTTTTTTTTTTGGCAGATGTTTGGTAAGTACTTTCTTTCTCTTTCCAAAATTTCGAAACTGTCGTGAATAATGATACTTAGGTGCTTTATTACTTAGTGGCCTTTCTTCCATCGCAAACATTTCACAGCAGAAACTTTTCCAATCATTCAACAGTGACTGAGCTCGTCAAGTTCCAGTTAGTAAACCGATAGACGCGGAAGAAATACTTTATATGCGTGTTTTGCAACATGGTTAATATGTTGCTCCATCCCAGATGGCAAAATATATTGCATTAATTCTTTAGTATGACACCGTCTCTATTTTATTATAGTTTCAATAATATCTAACTTATATCATTATATCACTTATATACTTTATATTAATTGAATCTGTTTCTATCTGCCAGCTGTAAGAAGTCATTCTATTCTGCTTTAATTTCTCATTCCTCTTTCAACTGTGATATCGATTTACGACGACCTCTGACCTACATTACGACGCATCGTAATATACATTCGACTTTATCACACCGTTATAGCAAAATCAATCAGCAAGCGAAGTAATGCTGATTGATTTTGATTGAATACTATAATGACTGTAATAAAAGAAATTCACTACAGTAAACTTCAATCCCTCGATATTACTCGAAGGCTGGCACTATCGCAAGCAGATTCAGTTTAAACCAAGGCTGTTCTTGATGCCACCAAATTTTTTAAACAGCTTTAAAATATCCCTTTTCCCAATGAGTATCACAGAGTGAGTAAGAATACTGACTCAAAAACTCTTGATATGCAGTTCAGTTATTGAACTGCACCCTTCTGCATCCTTTTACATTATTTTCATGAGAAATCTTCCCTCAAACTGACTCGTTTCTACTCTTATCCGATAAAATTTCACTCAGCTCTTGTCAATATTCATTTACTTTTCGTCTTCTAATCTAGAGAAAAGACAACGAATCCTCACCTCTAACATTCCATCTACTCCTCCTCAAGATATCGTCTCACTGATTTCCGCAGTCACTGCAGTCTAAAACCTATCCCCTCGCCCACCGCGCTCGAGTTAAAAATAGGTTCCTGTTACTTGTTAAGGGATATTACATCCCATATCGTTTCTTAGCCGAATAAGAAACTCAAAGAGTTTCATGCCGAATATAGAAACTATATAAAGTTTGGCGATTCCAACGCCGATATGGGATGTAATATCCCTTAACTTAAACAAGTCATATGTCGCCGAATTGAAGCCTTTGGCTCTTCATATATCTAATAGGTTCCTGTTACCTTTTTTAATCCGCTTGTCAACAGACCGTATTAATAAATTATTGGTTTTGCAGACGGTTAGTCTTTGGCTTTTATAAAAACGAATCATTCTACAGTATAAACGCGTTTTCTTTCTCCGGTGGTGCTATTTATTTTCGATTTCTTTTTATTCTCCTCAACTACGAGCAGCAGAACCAACCAAGTAGAACCGATATTCCGAAAACTATCTCTACAGAATTGCTCAGTTGAAGTATTGAGTTGATTCACTTGATGTAATTATTGACGATCTGATTTTTGAACACATTTAATATTAAAGTAGATAATATTAGTCTTCGCCGAATTTATGCATTGTAGATTGATATGTTGCCCGAATTGGTTTAATTTCTTTTCCCTTGGATTTATTTGTGGTGCTAATTATCGCCGAAGATACCTGCAGTAAAGCCACTAATGCGGTATTTGTCTTTGACATTAAACAGTATCAACTGTTGAAACAATCGCTGCACTGTTTTATTAGTACTCTTGTGTACACTCAGCGTTAAAAAAACACCAATCCGTGAGGATTGGTTTTCTTAGTCTGAATTCTCTGTTACTTTTTTTCATTTGCGGGATATCGTTAAAATATATTCAGCACATAATTCATTGATCCATCAAAATAAATAAATATCAAATGAATTTGGGACATTCTTTTTCGAAATCTCATAAAATCGCAATTTCTTCAGAAAAGATTGCGGAATCGGTCAACTCGAATTTCCAGTCAAGGCGAGACTAAGAAAATATTTTACTTGAATAAACAACAAAATATCAGCACTGCTAGCTTCTACCTTATCAGGCATGTAGGAAAATATTATTGTGAATGCCATTAAAATCTAGAATGTGTGTATGTGGGCTAAGAGGTAATCCAAACAAACTTTGAACTTTTCAAGCCACTTCAGGATTTCAATAAGGGAGATTGTAGTGCGATACCGTGCAGTGATGTTGGTATCCCATCTAGAAGCAACAAACTATCAGTATCCACGGGGAATTTAAACCAATAGCGACTTGGTTGGGAGTGAATACGGTAACCTTCCAGTCAAACAACTCTTGGAGTTCGAAGGCTTAATAGAATTTACCGAAAATCGAGAACGTTTACTAAACTAACTCATCTAGCACGAAAGCAAATACTGACTTGGCCATTGAATGATAAGAAACAACGTTTACCCGACATTCTCGAACATATTTTAGGTATCGGCTGATAGCAGAGTATAATTTCCGTGCGTATCCGTCATTTAAACATTGATTGGTTCCATTGCAACGTTACCCAAAGACCTGGCATCATCTTCTCTTACCCCCCAGGGTTCTCTTCTTTCACCCAAACCGTTTCCTCCTCTTCATAAAGGATCTATCTCGAACTTCAAATCGTATTTATAATGTTGCTGATGACACTACACTGCACTCTTGTTCATTCGACAAACTTTGAAGTGCTCATATCTCAAACGAGGACAATCCTTTTAACTTCAATGAAACCAAGCAAGATTAAATGATTTTTTTTGCGTGCGTGTGATTTTAGTCAAGTTTAATAAATGATTGGTTTATCTTCGTGCACAAACTACAACTAGCATTAAGCTATGTAAATTGTAATTTTAATCAGAATTTAATCATGTAAAGAAAGGCGCAAGTTGACAAACAAGAAGCTTCGCCGAGGCTGACATCCCTAATGTAAGACCTTTAACCAAATCCAAATGCAACAAGAAAGTTAAAAGCGAGAATCAATTTTGTATGATATGCCTGTGTAAGCAGCTTTGTTTACAGCTCCCTTGTTCGGAATAGTATATTTAGAAAAATTTAACTCCTCCAACACTTCCCCTATAGCAGCAATCGTTATCGGCAATGATGACCCTATGGCGGCGGCGGCGGCAGCAGCACAACAACATAAACACGAGTTGGATAATCTTCGTAAATCTTACCTTTCATAACAAAGATCCAAACACAGTTCTTGATTATGAAACGATTGTAAAAGTATTTCAGATAATGTGACGTAATTGTTTCCCCGCCAGTCATGCGCAGAAATGTTTCCCGGGTGATCGCTAGTTCAAACGATTCTTTTGCTGTTATTTTTCAGCAGAAAAATAATCTGATGTGTCAGTCGGCATTAAAGAAATGAAGTTATGCGCATCGTTTAGTAATTATAATAGTTAAATTTTTTCGTTAAACGTGAGATACTTTAAATCATAAAAACATCTAGGTGACATGCAGGTTAGTAACATCGATAATAACAAGTTTGGACATTTTTCTCGAATAGATAAAAGCTGCAGTCCTTGAGAAAAGTTAGAGCACGAATTTTGTAGAAGAAACAAAAGAAAGCCTTACGTTTGAAGTAAGAACCGCGTGGCTTGTTAGCTAGCGGAGGCGAATCATTTTATATATTTTGAGGGATATCGAACGGTTTACGTATGATCACGTGTGCTTTTGTGGAATTTTCTTTTTCATTCAATATGGGTAAAGAACGAAAGAAAGAGAATTTTTAGGGATGATAACGCGGTAATAGTTGGGAGTTTTTCTAACGAAATAATGAATTTTAATAAAGCAATGAGTAACAGACTTCAGTTGATTCATTCGCCCAAAAATGCAGCCCAACAAGACAACCGAATGTCGATCACGTTAAACGAATCACGTGCATAGATTCTGAAAAAGCATCCACACGCAATATGGTCTCATTAATGTTTGCAGTTCGGAATCGTTTAAAGTTCAATTTTAAGGCGACCTCGTTGCTTACTCCGCTATAAATGCGCGTGCTGTAACGAAGCTCTCCAGTTTGGCCTTTTCAATTATTTTTGAGCAAGGCGTCGTGATGACCCAGGCTATTTGTCACTTCTATCGAAGGCCATTCAAGAATCTGAATTTCTGAAAGAACAGACTTCAAGTTGACGGGATTTAAAGTCCATTTAAGCAAACTGTTTAATCTCATTCTTTTCAGAGGAACTATTTATTCCTTTACCTGTTGACTCTTTATATTTAAGTATTCCTTTACTTTTTCACACTTTTATACCTCAGAATGCACACAAACTCCAAAGAAATCGAAAATCCGAGAAGGAAACCTTCAGTCCGATTTAGCAACCCCAACAGCATCGAATAGCGAACATCAACAAAAGACAAAAAGGCAAACGTCGCTTCTTCTTTAGCTAAAGTGATGTCAGCTGTTGTCGGCGTACTCGCGGATTACCTCCTCCCCTCATGGCGCTCACCTTAAGCCCGAGGCCTGCGCTAGGTAACAGCGAAGTCTCATCTGTCTAGGGAGCGCGAGCAGTGAGTGCGATGCCGAGGCGTGACAAAATGTTAAAGTAATACGTCCGCGTGACGAAGAAATGATTTTGCAGGAATATTTACTGAAAATATTCAAGAAAAACTTGCGAAATTAACGTGTTTCTTTACGCAGTGCGTTGAATGTTTATCGCTAACCTTGCTTGACTTGCTCAGCAAAGAGTAATTAACGTTCGTTCGCTTTTAATGACTCCCACGTTATTGACTTCGTGTCGTATTATGAATTAAACATCTGCTTTATACAGCAAATCGGACACCAACGTTTGTCATATGATATAATGATAAACCGTCAGGGTTCGATTCTAAGTTGCGGGTATGTGGGGATCTCCAGGAAACTTAATCATCGCACATCCCAAAACACTCATATCATGCAAAATAAGTTTGTGTTTAGTATCACATGATGAAATCCGTCTGCCGATTCGATAGTCATGAATAGTTATTGGTGACGACGAATGGGGAGGGGGGGGGTGCGCTACCTACACATTTCCAAAAAAAAAGCTAGTTACTGTTCTTTTAAGAGCTCCACTTACTCCATTTAAGGCATTTCTACCAATTTTAAAAGAAACGAGCCGTCAAAATTATCTAATTTGATATTCTCTCTTTACGATTTCCAGTTTGGCCAGGAGTGGGGTTATAAACTATTTTACTAGTTCAAAAAATGTTCGAGGCCTTTCACGTCAAACAGTGTAGTGTCGTTAGAGATAACAATACTAAGGCAATGGCGTTGTGAAAGGTGACGTTCGATCACTAACACAAGAATGACTCCCAATGTACTGAGACTACTTTCCTGTAGTCTCAGTACATCGGGCGTCATTCAATCTTGAAATCAAGTTAGAAATGGACTGCAAACCAAGCTCTACAATGAACTGTCTGTACACAACCACTCGCCAATATTCAGAATCTTTCACCAAATGAATTGTTCTTGGTTAAAAGTGGATTTACTGAACACAGATTTACTTACTATATTCTGAACACAAAATGTTGATCAATGATGAAGCTGTGCTTTCATTCTGATATAGGATATATCATCATCAAATTCCTGCCACGTACCCACAAGGGATGTACAAGATATGATAGTACTACATGAAAAAAATATATCATTACTAACTTGCTATCTACAATTTTCCTCCAAATCAGTCTGTTACTTGTCAAAACTCTAACATTATCAGATCTTATATTTCTATCGTCTAAGGCACTTTGTACCGTATCAATCCACCTATATCTTGGTCTTACTCTGGGTCGTTTTGCTAATCTTTCTTCGTCCATTCTGTTTAAGTGACCATACCACCTGAGATTAGCTCTGCTAACGCATTCCTGGATGATGACAATGTCAAGTTCTTTCCTAATATCCTCGTTCCTAATATGATATTGCCATTGATGCCATCTGTTCACGCCTATAATCTTTCTCAGGAAGCATATCTGCGGTCTCTAGTCTTTGGTCAAGTGTTTTACTTCTGACCCAGCTCACAGATCCATAAGTTAAAACTGGTTTGAACACTGTCTTGTATACAGCTAATTTAGTGTTCCGACTAATTTCTCTCTTACTCCATATGAATTTATTCAATTGACTTCCCACCATACCAGCTTTTCTAATTCTGTTGTCTATTTCTATATTTAATTTACCATCTTCAGTAAAAATCGTGCCTAAATAGCTGAAATTTTACTTGTTCCACAGGTTCTCCATTCACAACACAGTTGACATTTTCAATGATTCTGCCTATTTTAATTGTCTTTGTCTTTTTATTGCTGACCTTCATACCATATCTATTACAACAGCTATTCAATTTAGTTAGAGAATCTTGAAGACCTGTAGCGGATTTATTTAGAAGTATAACATCATCCGCATAAAGCAAAGAGCTGACATTAACATCTACAATTTTGATATAATTTTTAATACCACTTTCCTTCATAATATGATCCATATAGATATTGAATAACAGAGTGGATAATGTACATCCTTGTCTCACACCAGATTTAACATTAAACCATCTTGCTGTACTTCCTTCAATTCTAACTGCTGACTTACAACTCAAATAAGGACTAAGTATTGCTTGATATAATGCACCATTGACGCCATATAACTGTAGCGTATTGAATAGCTTCTCTCTTGGCACCTCGTCATATGCCTTTTCCAAATCGACAAAACTTAAATACAGATCTTTGTTATATTCCCATGCTTTCTCGACTATTTGTCGTAAAGTGAAGATCTGATCCTGACAGCGTCTATTTGGCCTTAATCCAGCTTGTTCTTCACCAAGCTTTTCTTCCACAATTCTTCTCAACAGTTTCTCAAGTACACTTGCATAGATCTTGCCAGGAACCCTCAGTATGGAAATACTTCTGTAGTTCTCACATTCAGTTTTATTTCCCTTTTTATATACAGGTACTCTTAGAGCTCTACTCCAATCATCGTGAATTTGCCCCTCTGTCCACGCCTTCTGAACTATGCAGTGCAGCCACTGTAAGAATTTTATACCACTATACTTCAGCATTTCTGGTCGAACATCATCTACTCCTGCTGCCTTTTCACATTTCAAGCCTTCGATGGCTTTTTCTACTTCAAGTATGGATATGTATTCCTGACTTCATGCCTGGTCAGTGTTTTTTACAACTGAGTTGTCATCACTGCTTGTTTCATTTAGCAGTTTTTCAAAGTAATTACTCCATACTTCAAGGATATCTTTTTCTCCAGTTTTCGTGTCACCTTTATCATCTCTAACTCCTTTTACAGCACTCTTTCCTTCATTCCTAAGCTTCTTCAAAAACCTCCAGAATATTTTGCCACCTTCTTGATATTTATTTTCTATATTCTTGCCAAAGTCCTCCCATGACTTTTGTTTAGCTAGTTTTACACACTGTTTAGCATTCTTGCATTTGTCTCTATATTCTCTAAGAGCACAAGCTGACTTATTTGCCAGGAACGTTTGATATGTTTTCTTCTTTTCCTTCACTGTCTCTTTAACTTCCTGTGTCCACCAGGGAGCTCTGATTTTTTTTATCCTTGCAGACAACCTCACCACATGCCTCTCTGGCAGAATCAATCAATGTTTTCTTCAGAGTTTGCCGCTGAATCTCCAAGGTTTGATTCCTGTTCTCAAACTCTTTCATTTTTTCTTCAATAATCTTTGTGTATTTTAGTCAAAGTTTACATATGAGAGCTTCTTAACTTTTATTCGCTTTATAACGTTCTTAAATGTTCTTGTTTTCAGTATGAAATTCTATTTTAACCTGGTCAAGCCTAAATAGTGATCACTTCCAATTTCAAATCCTCTGTACGCTCTATTGTCTTTCACCAGTGGGAAAACACGACTATCAACAATAACAATCAATGAGACTTTTATTCCTTGCCTCTTCTCTCCATGTAAATTTGTGCACATTTTTTTGCGTTGGAACATTGTGTTAGTAATAACCAGTCCATGTCCTGAGCAGAAATCCAACAGATATTTGCCATTATTATTAGCTTTGCTCTATTTTTCCTAATTTTCCCAAAATATTTTTGTATGTCTCACAATCATTTCCTACTATGCGATTTAGATCCTCAACAAGGACCAACTTTTCCTTTTTCATTGTGTCAGTTGCTTTTTCTAAAGCCTCAAAAAATTCCTCCACTTCTACCTTAGTAGAACTTTCTGTGGGACCATAGGCACAAATAAATCTCATTGTCCAATTTCCCCTTTCTCATATTTGCCCACATTTCTCTACTTGATACTGCCTGCCATTCAAGAAGATTAGCCTCGTATTTTGTCTTGAATACTATGGCTACTCCTTCTTTTCCTTGATTGTCATTGCCTGAATATAACATTTTGTATTTATTGCTCAGAAAGCTATCACCAGTTTTGGTCTTTTTTGTTTCAGTCACCCCTATCATGTCGATCTGGTACTTATCTAATTCCTCAGCTAGCTCCATTTCTTTTTCATTCAGGTTTCTTACGTTGACAGTACCGACCTTTAACTCTGGTGATGTTGAGTTGGGGTTTGTTTTCAGATTTGTTCCAGTAGCTGACTTTTCGCTGTTCGCCCTGGTTCCCTGGCGAAAACAACGGGGTCTTGTTTAACCGGGTGACGCCCCAGCCGGCATGAAATTTTGTCATGTTGTACCATCATTTTTTATTTTGGTTTAACCAATAAGAATACAATTTTGTCGGCTAAATCTCAAATTGCCAGCCCATCCTGGTTCACTCAGTATCCAAATAGATACCCAACAGGGTGCATCACGAGAAGGTGAGGATTGGACATTAGGTCAGAAGCCCTGGTCGGTTCTCCGCATTCCTTTAAAGGCTATGTGGAGGTCTCCCCTCAGTTATACAGCTTTGACCCTTAAGCACCCATATAGGATATATATATATATATCAAAAAATATAACTAACTTCAGGTTGTTCGCCCTTGAAGAAAGCGAAGATTAATGGCGCCGATCCCTCGCGTTGTTCGAAAATTCAAGTATAACTTTTGACTCCCCAAAAGCTTAACTCACTTGCTATACTTCTCTGCACCTACTCCAGAACTCTGTCTTTACCATTCAATCCACATACTACAACGAACCGCAACTACATTAACGCCATCTACCGCCGACCACCACCACTAGTATTTTCACAGACAATGACAAACATGTTCACGGCGAGATTCGAACCCTCAGCCTTTTCGCAGGAGAGCGGATACTCTAACACTCGGCAAAACAATTAGCATTCTTCAGAGTATCAAAATAAGGAGTTGGAGTCATTTATAATAATAAAAAATACATTTTGAACGGTGCCTGGAAAATGAAAGCTTACGACAGAATTCCGCGCTTTGATTCAGTTCTATGCATCATTCTTGTCCTGTAACGATGTTTGCAGGGAAGATAAAAGAGAACACGAAATATCCGTGTCCAGCATGTTGTTCAAAGAAATATCTGTTGCTTTTGTTACGCAAGATAACATTTTAATGCCTTGAAGTATAAGCATGTCTGAATACGGAAATAGTTTCCCTGTAAAAAGAGAAGGGAAAAAAAGCTATTATAGTCAAGACAATCAAGAATTCACTCACTTAATATCCCAGGCCATGTTTGAATACAACTGTAACTAGTTTATTCTGATATGTAATTGACTGCTTAATCTACTTGTTTAATCCCTTAGGAAATTACAAAATATTGTAATTCGGGCCTCTGCGCTCTTTACAGACCACCCACGGCATCTTCGAGAAATAAAATAATCTCCCTCTGATGCATGTCCCTGGCTTTTGCCGCCCGGGGCGATCCCTGAGTTTGCCGCCCTTCTTAAGACACACCAAAAATACTACAAAAAAGTCAAAAAGACAGCATTTCTGACAATCTGAGACTTAGTCACCGTCACCGCTGGTAAGACTGGCTGGCGTTTTCGCCGTAAACTCCCAAACGCGCAGCAGTATGATAGATTTGTTTAAATCTAGACTCTAGACCAGGGGTGGGCAACTTGTGCATTTTTCATGTACCAACCGACATTTTATATATTTTTCATTTTCATATGTGATCGTACATCCTAGGTAGTTAAATGAATTCACCTGTTCTAAGATCTTGTTATCTAATACTATTTTAGTTCTTGCTGGTTCTTGTCCTTTAAAGGCCATAGTTTTTGATTTTTCTGTTGATATTATCATACCATGATCTTTGGATATCTCATTTAGATCTAAAATAGCTTTCTGTAGTTTATCTTCAGAATTTGTAATTATTATTTGGTCGTCGGCAAAGAGGAGAGTGTTTAAGTTTACTGTAGGTGAAAGTTTAATTCCTTGATGTAAATTTTTACTCCATTTTATTATTATTTCATTTAAGTAGATATTAAAAAGAGTTGCTGAGAGGGGACATCCCTGTCGGACCCCTTGGTTTATCTCTCTTGTATATGATATATGATAGCTCATTATTTAATCTTATTTGTATTTGATTATTTTCATATATATTTGTTATAGCTTTTAGGATATTATTTGGTATTTGTCTTTCTTTTAATATGTTAAATAATATGTTTCTTTTAACTTTGTCAAATGCTTTTTCAAAGTCAATAAATGCAATATGTGTTTCTAAATTGAATTCTCTTCTTTTCTCTATTATTAATTTTAGGCAAAAGGCCGGGTCTATACATGACCGTACTTTTCTAAATCCATTCTGTACTTCTAAAATAAAGTTTTCGGAATATTTCATTAATTTGCTATTTAAGATTCTGCTATATATTTTGTAACAGGAATTTAGTATACTGATACCTCTATAGTTTTTAGGGTCATCTCTATTACCTTTTTTTAAAGATAGGAATCACAATTGCTTTTTTCCATTGTATTGGGGGATACCAGTTGGATAAATTTTATTTAAAAATAATGAGTCTTTCTTTGAATCTAGTTCCTGCATATTTATATAGTTCTGAACGTACTTTATCTTCTCCAGGTGATTTTCCATTTCTTGTTTCTTTCAGGCTGATTTCTAATTCTTCTTTAGTTATTTCCTTTTCATTTTCGTTAATTATTTGCCAGTTGTCTTTTTTAAAATATTTATTGTCCACAATTCTGTGTAGTAATTTAGAAATTCTTCTAATTTCAATTCAGTGTTTAATTTTATCTTTTCTTTGGTATTTGCATTTAAGTCTTTCAAAATTTTATACACTTTGGGTCTTATTTTATAAAAATCATGTTCTAAATTAGAACCAAATTTGTTCCATGATTTTCCACGTCGTTTTCTGACTTCTCTTTTAGCTATGGCTCTTATTCTTTTATTCTATTTCATCTTCTAATCTTTTACTGCTTAACCATTTGTGATAGGCTTCTTTTTGATTATTTCTTTAATTTTATCATCCCAGATCTACAGTTTTTTTTCTTTTATTGAATTTTTTGGTCTTTCCTAAGCTTTCATTTGCTGCTGCATTTAGTATCGTTTTTATATTAAGCCATTCTATTTCTATTTCTTCATTGTGTTTTATTTTGTATAGATATTGGTTAATTCTTTATTCATATAGCCATTGTACATTTGTGTCATTCAATAGTTGATGTCATTCATATCCTCTGCGAACTCTAACATCAAGTAAAAATTTCGATGTCTTTTCATTTAGTATAAAGTAATCTAATATTCATTTCCATCCTCTTGCTGCCCAAGTATATTTATGTATGTCTTTATGTTTATAGAAGGAATTCATTATTTTTAGGTTATTATAAACTACAAAGTCAATCAATGTTTTACCATTCCTGTTTAGAGTATGTTCTCCATGTATTCCTATATTATTATTAATTTTCGTGTTTCCAATTATTGCATTTAAGTCTCCTGCTAAAATTACGTAATCATTTTTATTTATGTTATTATATATGTTTGTAGCTGATTATAAAAATCAATATCTTGTTCTCTTCCCTCTTCTGGGGCATATAAACTAATTATTGTTAAATAGCCTCTATCTATTTTTATTCTCGCTTCTATTATTCTTTCATTCCATAATTTATAATGTTTCAACTGTTTTGAAAGGGAGTTATGAATCCAAATCATGCCTCACGCTTTTGCTCTTTGGTCTCTGTCAACTCCACAGCATATCACATTAAAATTTTCAGTTCTCATGGTTCCTTTTAATTTCTTTTTTTGTATCAGTGATTACTGCTATTTTAAAATTTCTTTCATTTAATAATTGGTCTAATTCTATTTCTTTATGCTATTTCTCTTACATTCCAGTTTCAATGTGTATTATATTTTGTCGTTATCATTTTTGTTTTACCTTTTCCATTCCAGGGTCGTTTCCTATAGATTCAATCCGATTATCTTTTTCTGTCAGCTTACTACTAGAATTATGTAAATATGTTAAAGCTAAGAAATATATAGTGAATATTGTTATGGCACTGTCATGTATTGAATTTGGTTGAGAATTAGCATTTCAATTCAAAAATTGTCTGCTATCTTTTATCTTGGACTCGCGCGATCTTTTGTTAATACCGCACCAATCATATGCGCATATCTTTACTGGCCTAGTACCATAGTTGTCTGTCCATTAGTCATTCGTGAAGGGTTGTTCATTAAGTATCTCAAGTCTTGTAAATTACTGGTAAATTTTGCTTGAAATAATGGGAAAGCAGATGGTACTCTTTGGGTAGTATGCACACAAGGAAACTACCCTCTAGGCAGGAAATAGCAATTGAAATATGTGCCGGGATTTTAGTTTCCAAAAATCCCCACATATATCTCGAACCACGATTTTTAACTTTAATTTTTGGGGAAAAAAAGTGCGAATTATATACAAGTAAATACAGTATGTTTATGACAATGTAGTGACAATAAATACTTCCAATCCATATTTTAATGACTTGTGATTTAATAAAATACAAATATACTTTAGAAAACACATACTTTCTTTACGAAACATGAAAAGATATATCAAATGATGGTTAAGGAGTCACGCCACGTCTGGATGCCTGACGAATAATGCAACAACTGAACTGGACAAAACTTGTACATCAGTATATCACGGAGATATATCGATGGCTTGGAAATAGGATGTTTGTTTCTAATTTTCTTATTACTTATTATCACTGAAACAGTTGGTAGGGTTTAATTATTTATTGCATTTTTATTTGATATCGCTGTTCTTAATAAAACTGTATTATATTGTTAAAATATGTGTCAGCGAAGATGTTTGAAATATTTTTTTTACTTAAATATAAAGCGCCAATAGGCTTCATTTCGGCGATATAAACATTATTTAAATTAAGGGGATATTAAATTCCACATTGTTTTAAAACCGAATAAGAAACTCAAAGATTGGAATCAGAGAGTTTCATGCCGAATATAGTATAATAAAATATAAAAGTATCGGCGACTACAAGCGTGAGCTAATGCACGTAGTCCAAGTACGTAGTACAATACCGGGCAACTCGTTGCAATGGTGCAAAAGTTCTGATCGCTATTCTTGGTATTTTCCATAATGTAAAACATATTTCCTAGGAAATATATGCTGTTATTACATTATGGTGGGAGGTCACTACCCAGACCGGTTTCAGCCTTTATTGAGGCTTCATCAGTGAGTAGCTAGACCAAATTAATACCAAAGGGTATAGCGAAAAGAACTTATATACTCTGCTATACGAGTATACTATATTCGGCATGAAACTCTCTGATTCCAATCGTTGAGTTTCTTATTCGGTTTTAAAACAATGTGGGATTTAATATCCCCTAAAGGTATTTTTTTTATTTATTTAAATTAAGGGATATTACATCCCATATTGTTTCATAGCAACTATATAAAGTTCTGCATAAGCAAATACCTGGAGAGTGCAACACCTGACTCATTTGATAGTGCAGCACTGAGGCAACTCATAGTAAGGGTGGATAAGCTCCGATCACTATTCTTAGTATTTATTCATAATGCGAAACCCAGCTCCTAGGAGCTGTAGTACTATTCTACATTATGAGAGAAGGTCATTACCCAGATTGAGGTCTCATCAGTGAGTAGGTAGACCTAGATAATACCAAGTTTGTAACGAGCAGAACTTACATACCCTACTACGAGAGGCCTTTGGCTCTTCATAATTGAAGAGCCAAAATTGAAGCCTTCCAAATTGAAGTCTTTGGCTCTTCATATAATTAATAATTTATTAGGACACCTTCTTGGCAATTCTCATAGTAGGGTATGTAAGTTCTGTTCGCTACAAACTTGGTATTAATATGTCTACCTGATCACTGATGAGACCTCAATAAAGGTTGAAACCAGTCTGGGTAGTGACTTTCTCTCATAATGTAGAATAGTACTACAGCTCCTAGGAGCTGGGTTTCGCATTATGGGTAAATACCAAGAATAGTAATCGGAGCTTGCTCCACCCTTACTATGAGTTGCCTCAGTGTTGCACTATCAAATGGGTCAGGTGTTGCACTCTCCAGGTATTTGCTTATGCTTGGACTCGCCGAACTTTATATAGTTTCTTATTCGGCTATGAAACAATCTTCTTTCACTATGCCTTATTCCATTATGATCCCTCCACCTGAGCTTGCGCCTGCCTCTTTTCCTCCTTCCCTCCAATTCCATATACTCCACTCGTTTACCAACGTACTCCTCACCCTTCCTCTGTACATGTCCAAACCACCTCAGCCTACTTTCTTGTATCTTCTTGCCAATTGGTCACACCTTAACCGTCCCTCTGATGTAGTCATTCCTTATCCTGTTCTTTGTCACACCACTCATCCATCTCAACATCCGCATCTCCGCTACCTCCATCTTCCTCTCCTGTGCCTTGGTTATAGGCCACGTCTCCGCACCATGGTGCATGGCCAGCCTCACCACCATCTTGTACAGCTTTCCTTTCCTCTTACAACTCACTCTCTTGTCGCACAGGACCCTGCTCATCTTCCTCCAATTCATCCAACCGCATGTTATTCGGTGCTGTATTTCCTCATCCAAGTCACCATTCCTGTCGACAACCGACCCAAGGTACTTGCATTTCTTCCCTGAAATTAGCCTTTCACCCTGGAGTCGTATTGCCATATCCTCGTCACTACCCGTTGATATATATTCAGTCTTCACTCGGTTAATTCTCATGACCCTCTTCTCCAATGCCTTTCTCCACTCTTCCAGGGTATTTTCAAGCTTCTCTCAGGATGATTCGCATAGAACAATGTCGTCGGCAAACAGTATGATTCATAGTGCCTCCTTCTTGACATCCTTTACTAGTACATCCATGACCAGGTCAAAGAGGTAGGGGTTCAGTGCTAACCCTTGGTGTAGACCTACGACAATGGGGGAACTCTTCTGTCATGCCGACACTAAACCTGATTAGTTTCTGTTCCCTCATACATCTCCTTCACCAACCTCACGTACTTCTCCGACACCCCCTTCTTCCTCATACACCTCCTGCCTGGCCACTCTGTCGTATGCCTTTTCCAGGTCTATAAACACCATGTGCAGATCCACTTGCATATCTATATTTCTCCATCAATAGCCTTAGCGCAAATATCGCATCCGTTGTCCCTCTTCCTGTCATAAATCCAAACTGCTCCTCACCAATTTTCGTTTCCTGCCGTATCCTTCCTTCAATTACTCTTTCCCATATCTTCAATGTGTGTGACATCAGCTTGATCCCTCTATAGTTGCCACAGGCTTGAACATCTCCTCTTCCTTTGTAGATTGGGACGAGAATTCTTTTCCTCCATTCCTCTGGTATCTTTTCCTTTTGGGCTATTTTCCTCATCAGATCCCATAACATATCCACGGCCTCACTGCCCAGACTTTTCCACACTTCCCCTGGTATCTGGTCTACCCCCCACAGCCTTTCCATTCTTCATTTTTCTCAGTACCCAATCCACTTCCTCTCTACTTATGTCTTGCACCGGTCTCTCGTTTGCCTCTCCATCCTCACCTCTCTCTCTCGGAGTCTCCGCATTTAGTAGTTTAAGGAAATATTCTTTCCATCTTCCTCTGACTTTGTCCTCCTATTGTAATACTACCCCTGAGGCATCCTTTATCTGCTTGACTGATGTTATGTCTTTTGAGGCCTTATCTCTCGCTTTCGCTATTCTCAACAACTGAGTTTCACCACCGTTTCTCTCCAGTTCTTCATAAACCTCATCAACCGCCCTCGCTTTCGCCCTTGCCATTTGCATTTTTCTTCGCTAATCTACATGCCTCCTTGTCGGCTCTAGTTCCAGTCATGTCCCATTTTTTCTTTGCCTCTTTCTTTTCCTTGATCTCCAACTGCATCTCCTCATTCCACCACCATGCCTCCTTATCCTCAGGGGGTCCCTTTCCTGATGTTATAACAAGCACCTCTTCTCCACTTTGTCTAATATTCCGACTATTAACGTCTCACCATTCTTCTACATCCTCTGGTAACTTCATTTCTTTCAATACCTTTTCTTTAAACTTATTCCTTGGGCCTTCCAATTTCCACCACTTTATTCTCCTCTGTATCCGCCACTTCCGTCTATTCTTCTTTTCCCCTTTTATATCACATTCTACCACAACCAACCTGTGCTGTGCCGCTACACTTTCTCCATTAATCACTTTACAATTTTTCACCTCCTTCAGATGTTTCCTACGGCACATAATATAGTCAATCTGACTCATTCTATCCCCGCTCTTATAGGTTAGCAGATGTCCAACTCTCTTCTTGAACCACGTGTTAGCTATAGCCAGATCGAAGGCCACAGCATATTCTATGATTCTTTTACCTTCTTCATTTCTTTCACCACTACTCCAACCCCCATGTACCCTTTCTTCACCGCTTCATCGCCTTCCTACATGCCCATTCAGATCTGCTCCGAGGATCACTCTCTCGCCATCAGGGATTCCCATTACTACTTGGTCAAGTTCTCTCCAGAATGTCTCTTTCTCCTCCTCATCACAATCTACTTGTGGGGCGTAGCCACACACTATAGTAGCCAGACTTCCACCCATCTCAAGCTTAACGCTCATAATCTGATCATTCTTCTGGCACACTTCGCAGACTCCACCCTTCACCTCCTTATCGATGATAATTCCAACTCCGTTTCTTTCCTTCTCATTCACACCGCTATAAAAGAGTTTATATCCCCCCGCCAGCTCCTTTGCTTTATTGCCCTTCCATCTCGTCTCCTGCACACACAAGATCTTCGGCTTCCTTCTTCTCATCATGTCCATTATCTCCCTACTCTTCTCATTCATCGTATCCGCATTCAGCGACCCGATTCTTACTTTACACACACTCTCTTTCTGTTGGACTCGCTTCTTTAGCCGAACGCGTCCTTGGTTCAGTAGCCTTAGCCCACTTCTCACAGTCCTCGGGCGACAGAACCGCGCGTCGCTTACGGGGGACTCCCTAGCCGTGGTCCTTTCTCTGTTATCCAACATTTCATTACTGGTTTTGGCATGGTTTTTTTATGGCCGGATGCCCTTCCTGACGCCAACCCTCCCCATTTATCCGGGCTTGGGACCGGCACTGAGAAGACTAATTTGCCCTCCCCAGTGGCTGGGTTTCGGCTATGAAACAATATGGGATGTAATATCCCTTAATTTAAATAAGTTCATGTCGCCGAATTGAAGCCTTTCACTCTTCATATAATTAATAATTTTTTTATTTAATTATTTTTTAAGATGAGCCCTGGATTTCGTGCCGGAAAAAAGTCGTTGGCGTGCCACGTTTGGCAGGCATGTTAAGGGTTGTCCACCCCTGCTCTAGACTAATCATACATAAAGAATATAAATATTTTTTCAACGGTTTTGATAACTAGCCAAATGATATAAATGTGTTTTTATTAATGTGATTAGAAAAAACTAATGATAATCATTTTAATTTTTTTACGGTAAAAATGAAATCATGTTTGTTAATTTTTATAGACTGCATAAACGCATCAAAAGGGTTAAGCAAAAACCCTGATATAACAGAGAAACTTAGAGATATTATTATTACCAGGGAGACCCTAAAATCCTGTCGATGGCCTTAGTTATAAGCAAAATTAGAAGGAAAAAAAATAAAAATACGTTTCCGCAAATGTGTACTGAATGTGTGGTGCCTGCTGCTGAGAAGCAGCCACCACAGTATAGGCAATAAAGCAATCGCCTTGAAATGCGTTTTATTGTTTTATTTTTAAGAATTTGAATTATAGTATGATAGGGAAATGTAAGTTTTGTTATATTTATAGTTTATTTTAGTTGTAAGTATAATTGTTAAAAACTAATTATTAATAAAGCAATAAAAATTGCTAAGTTAACATAAATAAAAGAATCGTCGACAAATACTCAGGTGAGACCCAAAAAAGTGCCGCCAGGGGCGGACCCCCCCCCCCCCTTTCTACGTTACTGCCATAGCTTTCCAACCTCGCCGAGAGTCGTTCTGAAATATTTTGGAAAGAGATTTTCTACGATTTCTGGTCGTAAAATTCTCAAGAGTCTGCAATAAACGGACATTCTGAAATTACTCTAAATAATCCCCTTCAAAATAAGGTTAATTTTTATATTTGACAAACTTATCTATCACGATTTGTTCGAAATTCATTAAATTTAATGAAAATTGCAATTAAATTTGAAATGTTCTCTAATTCTAAAAGTGAGCATTTATTGCTTAAAAAAACGCGATCCCTCCCGTTACAGTCTGCACCTGAGAATGTTCCGCGCCAAGGATACCGGAGAATTATTAAAGGCAACTGCGGAGAGGTCTCCCAGGTTAGCACGTGTTGCAAACTTACTTGACCATTACTGCGGGTGGTAATACTTGTAAGAGAACGAATTAGATTGGACGAAATTGCACGGAGAGGTATAAAAATTTGACCGTTATCAAATAAAGTGAATTTGCTTATTCTGTGACTTCATTTTTGCTGGATCCCTTTTGGATCACTGGTTTCTCTCTCTCTTTTTTTTAATAGTGTAATAGTTATTTACATAACCATCGAATACTTAGTAAAGAAAAGGTTAATGTATCTATCTATCTATCTATCTCGAGTTAGTTTCTTTAAGAGTCGGATATTTTGGAAATGCAATCTTCCGCTTTAAAATCTTTGAAACGAAAAGCCATTGTATTTTTCCGTTTCTGGTATGTTTAACCACTAATCCCTGTACTTATAATTATCCTGACTACGCAGAGACAAGCTTTGTCTCTTCAATTTATGTCTAGCGTGCCGCTCTTAATAAGTCAAAAACGAAGTATTGCTGCTGGATACATTTATTACGAGGCTAGTACTTCAGTCCAAGAAAAAAATATTTTTCCAGTTCAAAAGTAATTTCAATAGAAATTCTGTGTGTTAGTAATGTCTCTTTCCGTGCCTCACATTTTAACGCACCCCGTCCAAAGCTTCATTACATATTTATTGTGTTCACTGAATACAAACCCAGAACACCTGATGGTATAGGCCTGCGTTTAATCAGTGATTCGGATGATTTCCACTAATGTTGAACTTACATTTCATTACAATTTTGAAACAATTTTTATGCTGCTATTAAAATATTTTTGGTTCAGACCAGTGGCGTCTCGTACATATGCACTGCGACAATGCAGCACTCCAAAGGAAAGTTTGAAAATTTTAAATTTTGATTGTGTTTATAAATAATAACAATGCATACAACATGTTAAAGGCTACTGCTTATATTTTGATATTGATTGAATAGTTAATAATTGGAATTGTTCGATTAACGCTTTAGATAACGAAACAAATACACTGCGATCTAACCGCAGTGTCGATATTATCACGTTCGACCAGTTGCAGCCAATCTCACCGATATTCGTTTGCGCTTGTACGTTACAAGTTATTCCGACACTGCTCGTTTGAGCAGTGTATCGTATGCTTGCGCGAGTTATTTCTGTGAGATACGAAACTTTTATTATTGAATTATTGATGTGTGTTCGTGGTGAAATATTTTTTTTGCAAATTTTATTTTATTTTGTTAAAATAATATAATTATTTGCAGACATAGACTTCTGTGGCTAATTTGTTCAAAAGACATATTTCGGTGATTACACAACATTTTTTATTATTCAGTTATATAACATACTGAAATAATAGTTCCCGGCAAGTTTCGTAAATCGTAGGATTTACATCTTCAGGGGTAAATAGTATAACTTAAAGTTTAAACAAGAGAATTAATAAATACAAATCATAACCGTCTGGCTATTCATAAAATAAAACTCAAATAACAGAATGCAGATATAAAACGTTATTGACGTCGAACAATACTGGACGATGTCGCGTGTTCTTGTTCTCGTTCATGCAGTCCGAGCTCAGATTGAGGTAGATTTTTTATTAGAGCTGACCACACTTGATGGAGAATTAAACCTTTATTTTTATTGCATTGGGTTGGGTTTTTCAGCATATTAGCAGATTCTTTAAACTTTCTTATGTAGTAGTAGTTTTCTATGTATGACATCGTCGTTTTTTCCAGAGTACATCGTGTCCAGTGGAAGTAGTGCGGAAAGCAACACCCGTTTTTTGTTCTCTTTTGTATTGAACGTCTTTTTGGTGTTCAGCCATGCGTATTTCTCCAGATCTTACTGTTTGTCCTACGTAGCAAATCCCGCAAGAGCAATGGAGTTTGTAGACTCCTGGTTTTTTTAAGAGGATGATGGGGTGGTTTTGGTGGATGTAGGAGTCTTGAGATTTTTTCCATAGGAAGGATGGCTACTTTTACGTTGTGTTTGTTCAATAATTTTGCTAGCTACATTTTTGATATGAGGAAGCGAGGTTGCGTTTTTGTAATCCTGTTTTATTGTGTTGTTAGTTGGAGGCATTTTAAGGATTCTCTTGATGGTTTTCGTTTCATATCCATTCTGTTGGAGGATTTGTGTTAAGTATTTTAGTTCTTAATTACATCTTTCTTGTGTGCTGGAGATATTGTATGCTCTGTCTCGAAGAGTTCTAATTAAGCTTATTTTTTGTGAAGGATGGTGGTATGAGGCTGCATTTAGAAATCTTCCTGTGTTGGTCGGCTTCCTATATACTGCAAAGGAGAGTTTATTTTCTTCATTAACTTCTAATAGAATATCTAGAAAAGGAAGTTTTCTATTTTCTTCTTGTTCTAAAGTGATTTTTATACTGATACTAATTATAATAATTACTTGTTTACAAAAAAGAATTTTTGTCAACTGGAGAGAAGTTAGATAAGTGGTTAGTGCATCCGCTCTCCAAATAAGAGATCGCATTTTCGAATCCCGCATGGATGTCTGTGATTGTCTTTAGGTGGGAGATGAACTTTATTGAGCGATGTGCAACCACCTCTCCACTTACTGGAGGTCTGAATTGGCTCGAAGAAATTCCATGTTTGGTCTTTACAGCTGGATTCCCGAAATATCGAAAAAAAAATGAAATGAATGAAAAAAAAAAAGGAAAACATTCTAAGCTTAGCCACCAGTGTACTGTACTATTGGCTTTTAAATACCGTTCGCGGGTGGGTGCCCCATAAACCACAAGTCTGACACTACCTACTGTATATATTACACGACTATTTGAAATACAGTAAATGTTCTGATTTTCATATCCCTGATTATTGTATTTAAGATATACGAAAGATCTTCTCAACTTTAAACGGGACTGCTTGTAGGTTACAGTTACGAAACTTCTTAAAAATCCTGTTTAAGATGAAACGAAACTGCGTTTTATAACCCATTTATGTTTAACACGCCTTACTTCTGCCATTTCCTGTAGGTCAGAGACAATTTGGACACAACAGAGTCTCCACAGCCTAACTCGAATTGAACTCTGAAAGAGGAAGAAACAAAAATAAAGCAGAAGTAGTGACGCTGAGTGGTGGTAGGAACTCATGACTTTTCTTCGTCATGAGTCATGACGTAGAAAATAACTTTTTTTTTTATGGAATCATTGAAACCTAAATTCTGTTCACTCAGAAAAGGCCATATTTTTTAAATAATCCTAAACTTACAGGCTTTGATACATGCTAAATCAGTACCGAATTCACATTTGTTCCTCATACAAATAGTAAAATGCTGAATTATAACGAAAATACGAAAAGCAATCGCATTCTGAATTTTTGCATTAAAAGTATTTAGTTTCGTCTGATATTTTAATTAATTCGATATTTAAGTATAGTTGAATGTCCGTTTTCAAGAGAAAGATTCAGAAGTATTGTTTGTTTGTTAGATTTTGAATTATCAACTATGAAAGGGATTTCTGCTTCCATTTCATAATGAATTAAATATCAATGCCTGTTTTGAATTTGTAATGAGTTTGGTAAGCAGTTAAATGGTACCCCACCTAAACAGAGAATGGAAAATGTCGGCTATTCTATTAAAGGAATTATGTGGATATTTTATACAGAAAAAAAAAATAACTTATAATTTTTTTTTCTGTATAAAATTTCATCGTCCTTTTGAATTAAGGATTCTGTCTTGTTTCTTTCTTTTTTATTTCCAAGCTTTGCTTAAAATCAAATTTAATCGTGCGTGAGATCCCCTTTCTTGAAACCGAAGTGTTTCAAGAAAGGGAATGAACAGAGGATCAGTGCTTGGAGATGGTAATATGAAGGTGGTAGGCAAAAGAATGGGAGATTTTTTTTTCTCTCTCTCTCATTGCCACACAGTTGGTAGCATTAATTATTTCCTCAAAATGTGCTTTTTATTCGGCTTTTAATTGACGTCAACTAAATTATTTTTCCTGATCAACATACGTGAACTTGTGAAAGAAATCCCAGTGTCGGTATCGCTTAAATATCAGCGACGAGTAAGCAATACGAGTTTTCAAATTCCATTACTATCTGATAAACGAGCCCAAGCAAATCAAAACTATTCTTTTACTGAGTAATCCGTTTTGCGTCGGATGGTTCAGAAATAGCCCAAGTAATGTTGATTGAACTGAGTGTATTCGTAATTTTTAAGAAAAAAAATCAAGGAACGATTGAGATGATGGCGCAAACATTCATTACTTCCTGAGAATTTATATAATTCAGTGTGAACATTCAAGCTTCACTACTGTTCATTTCGATACGGTGTGTATTAACTGTAAACCTCATGAAAAGTTTTTCCTCGTCCACAGTGATTTAAGCGATGATTTTTTTCATGGCCGCCGTGATCTAGGAAAGAAGCATGCCTTTCGAACAAAGACCAGAACCTTACTAATTGCGGATGGCTCATCCATCTGTGATGAACACGTGTCTCTTGACATTCTAAGAAAGCATCAAGTAAAATGTTCTAGCTCAGAAGATGAGAGAATAAAATGAAATCTAGATTCCAAAACAAAAATAACTTTTCAATGTTTCACAACCCATATTGTAATTCCAAACATTATCAGCAATTATATCAGATTGCTTAAGGGATGCTTAAGGGTCAAAGCTGTATAACTGAGAGGAGACCTCCACATAGCCTTTAAAGGAATGCGGAGAACCGACCAGGGCTTCTGACCTAATGTCCAATCCTCACCTTCTCGTGGTGCACCCTGTTGAGTATCTACTTTGATACTAAACGAACGAGGATGGGATGGCAATTTGGGATTTAGCCGACCAAATTGTATTCTTATTGGTTAAACCAAAATAAAAAATGATGGTACAACATGACAAAATTTCATGCCGGCTGGGGCATCGCCCGGTTAAACAAGACCCCCCGTGGTTTTCGCCAGGGAACCAGGGCGAATAGCGAAAAGTCAGCTACTGGAACAAATCTGAAAACAAACCCCAACTCAACATCACCAGAGTTAAAGATCGGTACTATCAACGTAAGAAGCCTGAATGGCAAAGAAATTGAGTTAGCTGAGGAATTAGATAAGTACCAGATCGACATAATAGGGGTGACTGAAACAAAAAAGACCAAAACTGGTGAGATCTTTCTGAGCAATAAATACAAAATGTTATATTCAGGCAATGACAATCAAGGAAAACAAGGAGTAGCCATAGTATTCAACACAAAATACGAGGCTAATCTTCTTGAATGGCAGTCAGTCTCAAGTAGAGTAATGTGGGCAAATATGAGAATGGGGAACTGGACAATGAGACTAATTTGTGCCTATGGTCCCACAGAAGGTTCTACTAAGGTAGAAGTGGAGGAATTTTTTGAGGCTTTAGAAAAAGCAACTGACACAATGAAAAAGGAAAAGTTGGTCCTTGTTGAGGATCTAAATCGCAGAGTAGGAAATGATTGTGAGACATACAAAAATATTTTGGGAAAATTTGGAGAAAAGAGCAAAGCTAATAATAATGGCAAATATCTGTTGGATTTCTGCTCAGGGCATGGACCTGGTTATTACTAACACCATGTTCCAACATACAAATGTGCACAAATTCACATGGAGAGAAGAGGCTAGGTATAAGAAAAGTCTGATTGACTATGTTATTGTTGATAGTGATGTTTTCTCCCTGGTGCAGGACACCAGAGTGTACAGAGGATTTGAAATTGGAAGTGATCACTATTTAGTCTTGAGCAGGATAAAATTGAATTTCATATTGAAAAGAATAACATGTAAGAAAGTTTTAAAGCGAATAAAAGTTGAGCAGCTCTCAGATGTGAACTGTAGACTAAAATACAGAAAGATTATTGAAAAGAAAATGAAAGAGTTTGAGAACAGGAATCAAATCTTGGAGATTCAGTGGCAAACTCTGAAGAAAACATCGATTGATTCTGCCAGAGAGGCATGTGGTGAGGTTGTGTGCAAGGATAAAAAAATCAGAACTCCCTGGTGGACATAGGAAGTTAAAGAGGCAGTAAAGGAAAAGAAGAAAGCATATCAAAAGTTCCTGTCAAATAAGTCAGCTTATTACTCTTACAGAATACAGAGACAAATGCAAAAATGCTAAACACTGTGTAAAACTAGCTAAACAAAAGTCACGGGAGGGCTTTGGCAAGAATGTAGAAAATAAATATCAAGAAGGTGGCAAAATATTCTGGAGGTTGTTGAAGAAGTTTAGGAATGGAGGAAAGAGTGCTGTAAAAGGAGTTAGAGATGATAAAGGTGACATGAAAACGGGAGAAAAAGATATCCTTGAAGTATGGAGTAATTACTTTGAAAAGCTGCTAAATGAAACAAGCAGTGATGACAGCACAGTGATAAAAAACACTGACCAGGCATGCAGTCAGGAATACATATCCATACTTGAAGTAGAAAAAGCCATCAAAGGCTTGAAATGTGGAAAGGCAGCAGGAGTAGATGATATTCGACCAGAAATGCTGAAGTATGGTTGTATAAAAGTCTTACAGTGGCTGCACTGCATAGTTCAGAAAGCCTGCACCGAGGGACGAATTCCCGATGATTGGAGTAGAGCTCTCATAGTACCCATATATAAAAACGGAAATAAAACTGAATGTGAGAATTACAGAGGTATTTCCCTACTGAGTGTTCCTGGCAAGATCTATGCAAGTATACTTGAGAAACGGTTCAGAAGAATTGTGCAAGAAAAGCTTGGTGAAGAACAAGCTGGATTCATGCCAAATAGAGGCTGTCGTGATCAGATCTTCACTTTACGACAAATAGTCGAGAAAGCATGGGAATATAACAAAGATCTGTATTTAAGTTTTGTCGATCTGGAAAAGGCATATGACGAGGTGCCAAGAGAGAAGCTATTCAATACGCTGCAGTTATATGGTGTCAGTGGGGCATTATATCAAGCAATACTTAGTCTTTATTTGAGTTGTAAGTCAGCAGTTAGAATTGAAGTACAGGAAGATGGTTTAATGTTAAATCTGGTGTGTGACAAGGATGTACATTATCTCCTCTGTTATTCATTATCTATATGGATCACATTATGAAGGAAAGTGGTATTAAACCTGATATCAAAATTGGAGATGTTAATGTCAGCTCTTTGCTTCATGCGGATGATGTTATACTTGTAAGTAAATCCGCTACAAGTCTGCAAGATTCTCTAACTAAATTGAATAGCTGTTGTAATAGATATGGTATGAAGGTCAGCAATAAAAAGACTAAGACAATGAAAATAGGTAGAATCATTGAAAATGTCAACTGTGTTGTGAATGGAGAACCTGTGGAACAAGTAAAACGTTTCGCTACTTAGGCACGATTTTTACTGAAGTTGGTAAATTAAATATAGAAATAGACAACAGAATTAGCAGAGCTGGTATGGTGGGAACTCAATTGAATAAATTCATATGGAATAAGAAAGAAATTAGTCGGAACACTAAATTAGCTGTATACAGCACAGTGTTCAAACCAATTTTAACTTATGGATCTGAGAGCTGGGTCAGAAGTAAAACACTTTACCAAAGACTAGAGACCGCAGATATGAGAGTCCTGAGAAAGATTATAGGCATGAACAGATGGCATCAATGGCAATATCATATTAAAAATGAGGATATTAGGAAAGAACTTGACATTGTCATCATCCAGGAATGCGTTAGCAAGGCTAATCTCAGGTGGTATGGCCACTTAAATAGAATGGGAGAGGAGAGATTAGCAAAACAAGTGTTCTCTGCCAGGTTGGTAGGAAAACGACCCAGAGGAAGACTAAGATATAGGTGGATTGATACGGTACAAAGTGCCTTAGACGATAGAAATATAAGATCTGATAACGTTGGAGTCTTGACAAGTAACAGACTGATCTGGAGGAAAATTGTAGATAGGAAGTTAGTAATGATGTAATTTTTTCATGTAGTACTGTCATTTCCTGTACACCCCTTGAGGGTACATGGCAGAAATTTGTTGATGATGATGATATATCAGATTGCAATGCACAATCGAATTGTGTCCATTACGATCTGTTCACTCAGTGTATTCTCCAGTCGGTTTGTTTGTTTGTTTTGCACGGTGAAAAAAAAAAACGTTTTCAGAAATGAAAACCTTGCCGTCTCCGTAGTACCAGTTACATTCGTTTGTCGACAAAGGGCTGTTATTTGGTGGTCGCTTCCAGAAAAGAGGTTAACAACGCAAAAGGGTTCATCCAATCATTAGCATACCCATTAACGAAAAAAATATAATTAAAATAACGAAAAGTAATATCAGCTATCATTCATTCCTTGACATTTTTCACATCGTACAACAGCAAAAAACGTTCTGCCTTCTGTTTATTTGCTAGCATAAAATTTCAGAAAGAAACCTCCAAGCGGATATCCATTCCCGTAATTTCAGTTGCTAGGTGAGAGCGCCAATATCAGTGTTCCGATCATCCTAGGAATGTGAAACTTCAGAAGACAGCATGTTTACTGAAGTTGTTCAAAATACGGTATTCGAATGAACTCCCCACCACACACACACACACACTTCCTAGAACACTATCGGCTATTTTTATCAGGTAATCATCGCGTTAGAAGCAATCTCTATTTACGACTGCCATTTCTTAATAAATAGCAACGATGCTCTTTGAGAAACTAGAAAACAACGAGCCTTCATCGGAAGTTGCCATATTTGTAAGGAAGACAAAGACAAAGACAATTTGCTGGATACAAAGAAAGGTGACATCGTAAAAATGCACTCTTGTAAAAACCAATGTATTACTTATAATGATGAAAAGGTTATTTTTGACCACAAGAACTATAGGAGAGATTGACTTCTATTTGGGTTTAATAGTCAAATTTATTTCAAACTAAGTTAGAAAATACCAACTTTAGCTGTTTGGCTTCGTCAGGGTAAAAAATAGATGAAAGACAACTTAAACGCTGAAACTGTTACACTAAAACTATAAATGAAGGAAGAACCGAATACGATTGTATTTTTACAAAAAAACAGAAGAACGCGTACATTTACACGTATGGGGCATGAATGATCTCACTTGTTGTTATGTAGGAACGTTCTGTAATTGGCAGCAAGATTTAATTCTGGCATGTTTAAAGATCTTATGAGGGTCTTCCAAATCTCAGGAAGAATTAATACTTGGTTTCTATTTAGGTTTTGTACTGAATGGATCACTGTTATGGCTTATTTTATGATTCGGGAGCGGAAATCCTCTTCTAATTAGGGCATGGAGCTTTTGTCCCATTCTATGGTATGGTTTGTCCTGGAGAAATGAAAAGCTAACCCCGATTTGTCTTCTCTATTATTCTTTACGTCCCCTACGTGTTCCTTTTTTCTGATTTCAAAACTTCTAGAGGTCTGACGAGTATAGTTTAAGCCGCACGAACAGGGGGTGTTGTAGACTCAGGCATATTTGTAAAAAGGATGAGTGTCTTTTGGAGATCTTAGGAATTGGCGGATGATCTTTGAAGGTTTAAAAGCCACTCGTATTCCATGTGGCTTGAGGAGTGTAGCAATCTTATTGGAAACTGTCCCCGTATACGGAATCACGATAGTGAAATGGACGACATTTTTAGTGTTTGGAAAATCACAGAAAAGGATCTGTTCGATTTTCTCAGCAAGATCAACTCATTGCACCAAAAAATTAAATTCACCTTAGTACTTGAGAAAGAAAAACAATTACAATTTCTGGCCACTTTAATTAACAAACTAATAGATGAACGCATCAGCTTTACAGTCTCGCAAACCAACCAACACAGGTCGATACTTGCACTTCACTTCTTCACACCACATTTCTCCGAAACTCAGCATCGTACACATGCTAAAACATAGAACCTCTCTCATCACTACAGATGATAAACACCTCAAACATGAACTATCCCTGATATCAAATAATCTTATAAATGATGGTTATCGTAGAAAATTGATTCACAAGATACTTTTCTGTGACACCCCCCCCCCCCCCAACACACAAAGACAGCCTGAAGATATACATGATAATTCCACTATCGTGATTCCGTATACGGGGACAGTTTCTAATAAGATTGCTACACTCCTCAAGCACAATACGAGTGGCTTTTAAACCTTCAAAGACCATCCGCCAATTCCTAAGATCTCCAAAAGACACTCATCCTTTTTACAAATATGCCTGAGTCTACAACATCCCCTGTTCGTGCGGCTTAAACTATACTCGTCAGACCTCTAGAAGATTTGAAATCAGAAAAAAGGAACACGCAGGAGACGTAAACAATAATAGAGAAGACAAATCGGGGTTAGCTTTTCATTTTTCCAGGACAAACCATACCATAGAATAGGAGAAAAGCTCCATGCCCTAATTAGAAGAGGATTTCCGCTCCCGAATCATAAAATAAGCCATAACAGTGATCCATTCAGTACAAAACCTAAATAGAAACCAAGGATTAATTCTTCCTGAGATTTGGAAGACCCTCATAAGATCCTTAAACATGCCAGAATTAAATCTTGCTGCCAATTACAGAACGTTCCTACATAACAACAAGTGAGATCATACACGCCCCATACGTGTAAATGTACGCGTTCTTCTGTTTTTTGTAAAAATACAATCGTATTCGGTTCTTCCTTCATTTATAGTTTTAGTGTAACAGTTTTAGCGTTTAACTTGTCTTTCAAGTATTTTTTTACCCTGACGAACCCAAACAGCTTAAGATGGTGAAACTTGTCAGTATTTTCTAACTTAGTTTGAAATAAATTTCACCTATACAAACCCAAATAGAAGGCAATCTCTCCTATTATAATGTATTACTTATTTATTCTTACATTAGGACCAATAAAAGTATTACAGAAAAATCTTTCTATCCAAGACTTATGGTTAAATATTGTAGCTATGGTATGTGATTCAGTTTCTTGTTTCGCTTACCAAGACGTTCCAAATTTGATGTACAACACAAGTAATTTTTTGTAACATATTAAAAGCTGTTACATTTGATTCATTTAAAACATCTGCAAAACTAAAATCAGCTGAAACCCAGGGAACTGAGAAACCACATATTGAAACACTAAAACATATTTATAACAATGATTTCTGTAATCAAATTATATAAACACAGTGAAAAGTTCCCAATACAAAAAGGCATCCGGCAAGGCGACGCCATATCTCCCAAATTATTTACAGCTGTACTAGAGGAAGTCCTTAGAAGCCTTGAGTGGGAAACAAAAGGAATTAACATAAAGGAGAAAGGCTGCATCATCTGAAATTTGCAGATGATATTGTCCTAATAGCAGATAATCTTGAAGATCTAGAGGAAAGGTTAAATCAGCTAAATGAAGCCTCCAGAGTAATCGGATTAAAAATTAATAAAGAAAAAACAAAAATGATGAATAAATACATAAACCATAGAACTGTCAAAGTTGAAAACCATGAAACAGAACAAGTTAATTCATATGTATATTTGGGCCAATTGTTATCCTTTGAGGAGTGCCAAAAAAAAAGAGATTGAACGAAGAACTCACCTTGGATGGATGGCTTATGGGAAAATGAGAGACATATTCAGAAGTGACATCCCTATGAGTCTAAAAAGGAAAGCTTTCGACCAGTGCATACTTTCTGTCCTAACATACGGAAGCGAAACATGGACTTTAACAGAACCCTAAACAAAAAAGCTGAGAACAACACAACATCGCATGGAATGAAGTATGCTAAAATAACATTAAGAGATAGGAAGACAAATACCTGGATAAGATCTCAAACAGGTGTCATGGATATCGTAAAATACATTAAACAGATTAAGTGGAGATGGGCTGGTCATATTGCCAGATGCAGTGATGGGAGATGGACTAGAAAAACGATAGAGTGGTGACCAATGGATGGAGCAAGACAAAGAGGAAGACTGAGAAGAAGGTAGAGGATGAACTGGAACAAATTGCAGGAGTGAGATGGATGGGAGAGGCAAAAAACCGAGTGATCTGGAAAATCATGGGGGAGACCTTCGTCTAGCAGGGGACAGAACCAAAAGTTTGAAGAAGAATACAAGCTGTTACGATCAGCTGATACATTCTTGTCTACTGTACATTAGCACATTATGTCTTTCAACCAATAATACACACGACATTCTTGCATATTAACGTGATTATCCAACAACTGTAGCGACAGTAATTTTTATACACTGCCCACATGCATCTCAATATAGCAGTTGTTATTCGTAACACAGCAATGGAGTTGTGGACATAAAAAAAAATGGAAAAACAGAATTTTGCACAAGTTACTCCAGTAATGAAACATTTACCCTTATAGGTTATCCATTACAATAACTCGAGTTGTTATGTGTATTTTTACGGAGTTACCTCTGAATAGCAATGTCATTTTCTTCGCTCAATGTGTTCGAAGTTCAGCAATCTGCATCGCTGGGTTCAGACTATAATCAAAGTTTATTTCAAAATAAACAGCATAAAGTTACAGAAAAGCAAAATTTTCGGATAGTACTAAAAGGAGGGGGGATGGTACATCCTATAATTTAAGGGATCGAGAGGTACTGAAGATTAAGATTATGCATTCATATACTCATGGCCGGCATGCGGACGACGCTACGAAGGGAGCGCCCATATGGCCACAGTTCATAAGTTCTTTTTAAGAAACAAAATTTTTATCATAAAAACAAAAAATTCATAGAATGATCAATATTAAAATAAATAAGGCCGGATACACCGAATAATAATAAAAAAAGTATATTGCCGGCTGTTTACAATTTTGCATCAAGAGCAGGCTAAATGCTTGCCTGCAGAATCTAAAGTGAAACGGTCAACGGTTTTTATGCGCAGAAACGAATTTTCGAACAAAACATTTGTTGCTACTTTAACCAGTCATATGGTACTGTAAAAACTCGATTGTAGCTTAAATATTCCAAAACACATTACATTCGATTGTTTACTTAGGTTAAGTCCCATGTATATTGTAAAAATAAAATTTGTTTGTCTCTGTATAGTTTGTTTTAGATGTTATTGTAAATAACACTCTGGAAGTTAACTGTATATACTGCTTTAATAAGAATATGTTAGAGTGTTAAAAACAAAGGCAATGTTTTTATCGCCGATAAAAACATTGCCTTTATTTTAATAGATCTACATGGCGGCATTAGAAAGATTGTTATTAAAATTTGTTTGTATGGGAAAAGCTTGCAGGCTCTAAGTGTAAACATCTGCTAAGTCAGTCAGAAAGGTTTAAGTAACTTTCCGATGGCCGGCAACTTAAAATTAAAAGAAAGCGGAGGAGAACAAAAGGCGTGCCGAACTTGAAACTTAAGATGAAAGAATCATACCGATTCTTTGGGGGTTGCCAAACTTCATGCAAGGTCTCAGTGGAGGCATAATAAAAAGGAACTGAAGCAAACAGAAGGGGCTGCCCGGATCCAGAGATTGCTGCAGAAGTAGAGGGGACCCAGTTCCAGAGACGTCCACAGAGACAGGAGAGGGTGCTGCCCAGTTCCAGATGCTATCAAAGAGGAGGCTGCCCGATTCCAGACGTTGCCGAAGAGAGACAGAGCTGCTCAGTTCCAAACATCGTCAGAGAGCATCCCAGATCCAGAGGAGTTTTCTGCTTCCAGAAAGGAGCTTCTCGGTTCGAGACATCGCTAGAGAGAAACGATTTCTAGGCCACAGACAGGGCTTTCAAATTGCCGAAAGGAGAACTCCCAAACTCCGTAGAAGAGAAACGTTTCCAGTCCAGAGAGGGATGCTGATTGGCAGTTTATTTTTTTCTTGGAGGCGGCAATTCAAGCTACTTGAGACGGCAGTCGTCCAGGCATTTACGGCGAGCCCACGTAGAGGAGAAAAGGCGAGGCAAATTTCCCGAAGTACCTTCGTCGTAAGTTTTTCTTTTCGCATTGGGAGAATAATGACATTTTCCGGATCTGTACGAGTCCCGCTACGCTTCCGATGAGATATAGCCGAAGCCAAAATTTCAGATGAAGATATGAGATGAAAGAATTTCCATAGAACTTTTAGTGAAAGACTTTTGATGGATTGTGAGATACGGAGCCTCTGTAAGTTCAAAACTTTTATATAATTCCTCTTATAGTTGTATTAGAAAGACTTTTAAGATATATGTTTAATAAGGTTAAGAAGTGTCCTTAAGAGAATCAATTGGCATGTTAGAAGTTATCAAATTTGTAAAGATAACTTAACAGAGATTTAGTTAACCTCTTTGCGAGTAAGCTTGGAGTTTAATAAGTAAAATTTGTAAACTGTGAGTAGATAAATTGAGTTAAAGTATTTAAAGTTGAAGAAAAAAAAGGTTCTAAATTTTGCTAAGAGTTTTTATAGAAGAATAGAGAAAGCAATCTCCCTAATGTTTAAATTCGTGTACATTTCATAGTAATGTAAATAAATATTATTTGACTTTCTTGTGAACATAGCACGTATAATATAAACAAGAGAGATTCTGAGAGACAGAGAGGGAGAGAGAGAAAACGCGCTCAACTACATTAGAATAACGGAGAATAAAGTATAAAGTAAAGAAAAAAGACATCACAAGTAATTAATAGAAATTACAAGTATACAAAGTTAAATAATAATAAAAGTTTACCATGTCGCAGTAATGACAGGATAGCAACAGTACATTTATAACAGTACGCATCTCAGTAGGCTTGACAGTAGTGCAGTGTGGACTATTGTTTTGTCTCTGTGTCGTGTTGTGTAATAATTTCTTGTGGGTATAAAATAGAAATGGAATCAAAAATTAAAAAGTTATCCAGTGCACAAAATCGTAAGCGTCATGCTGCGAAAGAAGCAGATATTAAGAAACAAACTGGGGCTCTTAATAAATTTGTTAAAATATTTAAATATTCTGATGCAGATTGTAACCAACTCGATAGATCAAAAATCAGAGTTGATACATCATCCAGTTTACATGAAAGTACAATTGCAACTATTGAACAAGATAACAAGACGCAAGATTTAAGTGAAAAACAGAAGATTTAGTTGTAGTTGACCACGAAACTAACACATTGTTAGTCGTCTCTGTAAATTTAGAAGATCCAGGTGAATGGGGAAATATTGATGAAAAATTACGAGTTGTTTTAATTGGAATGGGGCCTGTTCAAAAGAAAAATATAAAATATTCCAGAGATACATCTGGTCGTAAATTTGGCGACACATATAATAATAGAAAAATGGAAAACGGGGAGCTCATGCCAAGAACATGGCTCATTTATTCCGAAACTTTAAATTCTGTTTTTTGCTTTTGTTGCAAACTTTTCGCACCTACTGAATCAAGTAGTCTTGTAGAAGGTTATAACAATTGGAGAAATGTAAGTAAAACTTTGCATAGACATGAGACTAGTTTAACTCACATGAAAAATTTCTTAAAATGGCAGGAATTTAATAAAAATTTAAAAAACAAAACTACTATTGATTGCCAACTCAAAGCATGTATGAAATGGAAAAGAAACATTGTAGAGTGTTTTACAATGCTTGACTGAAATTATAAAATTCCTTGGTAGCCAAAATTTAGCTTTTCGCGGATCATCTGATAAATTATATGAAAGGAATAACGGCAATTGTTTCCTTCCTGCAACTATGTTGAGATAATTCCTGCAAATAAGAATTTTTAAATTTAAAATATAAGCTTTTGAAAAAATCGAAAGAATATGCTACTTTCCAAAGAGAGAGAAATCCTGCTGTTGGGCATTTCGTTTAAGACTTAAAGAATTTAAACAGCTAAACATTTAACTGTTATTGCCTTTTTCATATTTCTCTTTTATATTTTTATCTTTTTGCACAGTGATGGAATGAAATGTTCGACGCAAGCAAGACATTGCTGTGTGATATGGAAGAGCTCATTAATATTAACTTCTTAACTTAAATGATTCCTTACCAGAGGCTGAGTGAAGAGAAGATTGAGTTAGAAACGAATTATTACAACGAGTAGATGGATCGGGTTTCGTATTCCACCTCTGGATTACTTTGCGGAGTTCACTTTGAACCCTAAAGCCAACATTAGCGATCGCTTTTTAATAATGAGACAATTCGGATAATTTAAAATTAATCTCGTTAACAGAATCAAAAGATAAAATGTAATTAAAATGGTTTGTGCATCTCATTTAAATATGAATTCACAAAATTTTAAAAGTTCTTTATGAAACCAGGGTCGACTATATACTTTCCACATTCTATATTGGCTCTTAATTTGAAGATGTATCCGAAAAGTACAGATACTGTGAACTCGATTATTTTCGACAAAAAAAAAGTAAACTGTATTTGTTGATTAAAATCGCAAAATGGTTTTCATAAATCAGTAAAATCTACAGTTAGAAAATAAATTAGCGATTTTTTTCGCAAAAATATCTACAATTTTTTTTATTGTGCAAACATTCAGAGATTGCAATTCAATACAAACCGTTTTTAGTGAAAAGGAGATTCGATATCTTTTAACTTCCTACATTTTGGTCATTTCGAAGTTCACGAGGATAGAATTACTTTGATTCTGTTCTAAAAAAAAAGAAGAAAAGTCAAAATGTATGAATATTTTTCTTTTACAATTGGCATCATTCTAGATATCTGTGCCCATGTAGCGCATGAGTAACTTTTTGCTGAGCGCCTTCTCCCTAAAAAAAGTTCAGAATCTAACAAACATCATGAGTCAATCTTGCTGTGTATTGTCAGTCAGAGTGACTTTTCCGTTTTGCAGTCCCTTTCTCAAAATATGAGGTCACAAATATCTAATACTTTGTCTCACGTAAAGAGATTTCGATTTCAAATCAGATTAGAATTAAGTTTATTTCAGACCTCTAGGATGTTCAGGAAGAAACGTTAGTCCTTATGATGATCTAGTCTTAATTCTGTTAAGACTACTTCTTATTAATTTCTTTGAAAAACTTAATTTTTTCAGATCAGAAATAAATGAATTGCATCGTTATATCCTTAGAATATCAAATAGGATGATGATATTATAAAGATTCCAAAATCAAATTGTTATATTTCGGTTGTTAGAAAACATTTTTAAATCAGTTTTCCTCATTTCTTAAACGCAAATAATGCACTTTAACTTAATTCCCCATTGAAGAGGCAATGAAGAAGAGCCAAGAAACATCCCTGAAAGGGGAAAAAAGTCAAATATACTGTCTATTTTTAAGATTTAAGAACCATGAACAGACATCCAACAGAAGGGCTCACATTAGTCGGCCAGGTGTGGTTGATCCTAGAGGTGAGCGTCAGGTGCAAGTCACACAGCTCACCCACCAGTACAAGAGCAGGGCAGTTCGATCCATTTTCACATGCGCCGCACCTTGCATCTCCTGGGGTTCCACAGCCGGAGACCAACAAGGGTACCCATGATGACGACCAGTCATCGCAAATAACGCCTCGCATCGGCAAAGGAACGTCACAATGGATCCTCGACAGATGAAAGAAGGTCGCCAGGAGTGATGATTCCCGTTTCTTGCTGCATCATGCTAATAGTCGCGACTTAAACAGCATGAAGCTTTATCCCCTTGTTGAAAATTTGGGTTTCACAAGGTCGGTAGAAGTGGTGGTGTTATGGTCTGGGGAACTTTCCTGGCACGCCCTAGATTTAGTTTTAGTCGTTATATTAAATATTCTTTTAATTTCTTAATGTTTTTCCTTGTAGGCAGTCTTCTTAGATAGGAAGAAAAACTTGAAACAAAAAAAAAATAAAATAAGATCGATAACAGATTATAAAATCAATTTCAGCATACATATTCGAATATTTCAAAGATATTGTCATGATCTCGATATCATGACAATATCTTGCAAATTATAAACAAGGATTTATACAGAACTGCTTCACGTTGATCTATGAAAACATGGGCGAACGTGAAATTCAGGAAACGGTTTTAGTTTAGGTAGACAGATGAATCAAACACCCTTACATCTCTTCATACTTCCCAGATGCACCCCACAACAGATCGGATAAGAAATTTTTCCATAATGTTAAAGAAACAGAATTCAAAACTATGCGGTATCTGTTACAAACAAGTTTCTTTTCTTTCTCCTTCATCCCTATAACTTCTGTATTGTGGAACAGTCTCCCGCTCCCCCCCCCCCCCGTTGTGTTTCCCAAGGAATACAATATACAGTTTTTCAAATGTAAACAAGTTTCTCCTTTCCCAACCCACTGCCCATATACGGTACTAATGTAGTATATGTTGATCAACCAATCAACTTCCCGTGGATCGGCTTTAAAAAAATTAAAAAAAAAAAACAGACAATATGTTTTACCTTTATTATTTACAGTATTTTAAGAAGCAAAACTGAAACTTTTAAAACAGCGAAAGTTTCAGCAAAAATACCTTGCTAGAGAAAAAGCGCTCAAAAATTCTTCTGTGTGGTTCAAAGGCAAACAAATATCACCAATTAAACAGACCTCATTCATATAAAAAAATAGTTTAATGTCACAACAACAGAAATAATTTCAGAAATAGAGGGCTACTCGCGAGCGAAAAACCACACAAATAAAGTTTAATCCATCTAATCCAACTCGAACGAAATATTGAACGAGGTTTATCTTCAAGTTCTTTTATGACGCTCGTTTATCAACTTAATTCGGCTTTAAATTCTCAAAACACCCACTTCCGATATTTATTAAAAATGAAACTCAGTGAAGTTATTTCTTAATAACAAGGTTATTTATAAATGTGAAAGAGAGTGGAAAGATGATATAAAAACATATGAAATGGGGCTGTTATTGTTTAGACTTCTGGCCGATGAGACGAACTAATAAATGTTAATTGCCATTGTGTTGTTCTCCGGTCGGGATTTCTGTTTTGCTGGATAAAAAACCCTCAACCCCCGCACCAGATCAGCCAATTCATCGTTACAAAAAATCCTTATGAATTTTATTCTCGTCCTGCATGATTCGAACCTTGGCGTGAATAGCCATAGAGAGGCCGCCCATAGAAATATTTGTTGAAGGTTTTGCAAGTAATGACGGGGAATTCATGCTTATAAGACGCAGCACATTTTCCACACGACCCAAGCATCCTAGGGCAAAAAGAAGTCGAAGTTTAAGAAGAATTGAGAGTGCAATTAGAGATTCAAGGGATTGTAGAAAGAAATTTGACTAATAAGATTTGAAAATCAGAACAGCAGCATAAGAAGAGAAGCAATCATTCAAAAATTTGATTTAGATTATTAAAAGCAACATTTTCTACAATTTTTCATGAACCTTGTTATTGTTCTCCCAGTAAGAACAGTTAACTGTAAAATAATTTGTATTAAACAGTAGCAAGTTACCATCGGAAGATGGCACTGCTGATATTTCTTCATTGCATTAATTCTCCTCTCTTTTAATTGCTTCAAGTTGTCCAATGAATTCACTGTTTAAGGGAGGAACTGCTCGTTTCCAATTAAGAAAGAAATATCTTTGCAACAAACTGGGTATGCAACATTGATGAATGTATAATTATGCGAAAATAGAGCATTTGAAAGATATTCACGAATATCTTGTGTGAAGGATTTGATGCTTTGAAGATAAATGTAAAAGATTTGCTCAGATTTTAGTCAGATTTTCTTTTATATTTTGCTAATTGCTAGCCGATTTTTCTACCGGTGATTTTATAGTATGAAGAGTTATACTCTTCACTTCAAAAGTACTTATAAAGTTATTTTACTATGATAGGAATTTAACTGGTTTCCTACTGAGGGGAATCGTTTTCATGAACTGAAGAGCGGATACGCCTAGAAAGATGGAAAGCATGTTCAAGATAACAAGAGGATCCCCTCTATTAAAATATATACCAGCTGGTTCCTCTGAAGCAAAATGCTGTCGCAGAATTCATTTCGACAGAGTATTTGAGAAAGCTTCTCACTGGACGCGCTATCGAAAGCGTGATTTTAACGATGTATACACGTTCATAAGATTTCCGTTAAATTTTCTTTTCAGGAAGCCAACATCTTACATTGCCGATATGAAACAAATGTGGTATAAACTGATTTCAAACAGTTTTAAATAACGAATACAAACTGTAATGTGCGATTAGTTCCACCACCCATAGACACCATCACGAGCTTTCTTATCACAGCATTTGCGTATCGACTCATTAAATAGAACTTTTACTAACAGCTGAATTAGCCACGAGGCAATAAAAGTGGAGGACATCATGACGAAATGTTTTCTATTTTACGCGAGGCATCTCAATATCAGAGTTGCTGTTCGGTATGTGATTAACAGACAAAAACGGTCTTGCAGCGAATAATGTCCGTATCGTACTGGAACCGGAAGTCTTCTGTTGCTCTGTCGAGCGCCTAGACGGAACAGGCAGTTTTCTATAATTGCGAAAGTAGGCGGAACGCGTTTGTCATTTTCTTTCCAATATACGAGGGAAAGGAACTGAAGGGTTAAGTAACAGGAAGGGACATCTACAGCTCATTTATCCGCTTTCGTAAAGCGAGAATAGTCGGAAAAAGCATGAAATTCCTGCTTACTGTGCAGGGGATTTGAGTTAACTCGAGTAATTAGCGCATTCGGTCTCCAACAACAGGCTATCGGTGTGAACCTCGCCAAGGGCATGGAAGTTAAGTCGGAGATAAATCTCATCACCCAGTATAAGAATATTACCCCGCTTATTGGAGGTCTGAAGTAGGTTTTAAAAAATTCATGTCTGGTCTCCAGAGCAGTGTTTCCGAACTATGTAAATATATAAAAATAATTTTCAAAAATAATTAAGAAATTCTTAGCCTGGTAGAGCTACTAAAGTTGCAGGTTTATAACCTTTCGTCAGTGTGAGTTACAGCATATTAAAAAAAAAAATAAATAAAATATTGTTGTAATTTGCTTGTAGTTGTGGTGAGATGACATTTATGACATTGCTTTAAATTTATTACGCACGTATATTGAAACAGCAGAAAATATACAGTTTGTCATTTTTTAATCAATTATATCAAACATTTCTATCGATGTTTAGATCTAAGTAAAAAAAAAAAAAAAGAAAAATACCTTCAAGTTCTTCCCCATCCCCAACCCCCCGCATTCCCAATGAAACCAAGATTAGGGCCTAATTTTTCGTATCCACAAGCGTCACTGTATTCACTAAATCTCAAACGGATTCCAAATCTGTTGGGAATTTAGTTTCTAGCTTTGCAATGAAAGAGGTTTCATACAACATATTCAAAGAAATAAATGTTTATAAACAAATAAAACAAACTAATTATTTTTCTGTTGTATGATTATTTTATTGATTTCCTTCCATGCTGCTCTCTTTATCCTCCTGAGCAGCATATTATCAAAAGGATTAGTAAGGCAACTGCTATCTTCTTTCTTTACTACCAGTGTTTTACTTTGCATTCCAACTGAGATTTCTGCTGCTGCTCCTTTAAGTCCTTCATATGATCCCACATATTTTCATTCTCTCCCAGCGGCGCATTTTTCAATTTTTGCTTTAATTCACACTCGTATTTTTCTCTCTCTTCTCTGATTTGTTAATACTTTATCTCGTTGATTTGCATGTGCTGAAAAATATTTACTGTTAATTTAACCTTAAGAATTGCACCGATTAGAAACTGGTCACTATCATACTCAGCTCTCTGAGCTGCTGATATTCTGAATGCAATTCCTTGGTTTTTCACTGATTATGATTTGGTCTATTTGATAAAATGTGCCATGCATCCATCAAGAGGGTTTCTTTGTTTGTCTGTTTTTGTGTTTGTGTTTGTGTGTATGTTTTTCCTTGATACACCGTGCTGCTTACTTTTAAAATTTCTGGATGCAGCCAAATTAATCTTCTTCCATTAATATTTCTGTCTTCATGAAGGCTTCGACTTCCAATATATATATATATATTACACAGAATTCAGCTTGATTTCCTCTTCTGCGGGTGAATGTAGATTAATAAATAAGTTACCTTGAACCATTTACCATTTTGCTCGTGTATAGCTTGCATATTCTTTCATTAAAAGCTTCAAAATTTAGTTAACCATATTTTTTTATAATAATAAAACTGGTTTGGTAGCTAGTTTTGCTGCCTTAAATTAGGCTTTAGTAGTGAGATTTTACAACTGAAGAATGATTGAAAACTAACAAATATGAAAGCTTTAGCGGTATATACTTCGTCATTCACTCGTGTCTGCATTTGTTTTTAATTTAATGCAAGACGTGAAATTAATATGGGAGAATATCATCATAATATGTTCACTGAGCGTCCAACAGATGCTGTATGGCCACTCCGATGCTCGGTGATGTGCCACACCAGGCCTCGCCATGTCCTGTTGTATGCTTTTCTGGAGGCTTCAAATCTCTTAAGATCAGTCACTCCACACACGCCATCCATCCATTTCGCTGACGGTCTATCCCTTCCTCTTTTCCCAGGAACTCTACCTTCTATTACTGGAGAATATGGAATAGTTTATTATAGCGATATCTGTACAGAAGTTTATTTCAGATTTTTTTTCTCTTTTCTTTTTCTTTCTTTTGCCATACGCTCTCCAAATTCTTCTCTATCCACCCCCGCCCAACCCAACTACTTTTGAATATACAGCATGCTATGTTCCCTTGGGCCAACCTTAAACAGAATGGATGATCCAACTGCCGTCATACCATTACTGACTGGAAAGGGACAAGAAAAGTGAAACGCCAGCTAAATAAGGAAAACCAGATAATCTCACAACCGAATATTTCAACGCAATCTTCAGTCTGAAATAATTTCCAACATAACCCTAAACCAAATGTTTGTCTGAAAAAAAAACAGAACTCGAGGATTCTGGTCTGAAATCGTTTATTCTATTCAGTAATTGCTAACATCTTTGCTATAATGGAATCAGATGGGCACCGAATTATTTGGGTAAAGAATAAACCGAGAAAAGCGAAGCGAATATTGCAGACAAAATGGGGGGGGGGGGATTCTAATTTCACAATATTTCTAATATAAAAAAGATGTTTCTCACAAATATCTTTAAACGGCGATCAAGACAACACCATTAGTAATGAATCCGTCCGTATTCGAGACAATCACTTCTTGTCGTACACAAAACGAGGGTTGACGAACTTCATTTACATAACGAATCACTTCATGTGCATCGCATGAATGCGTAGAATACGGAGACGTAAGAGAATTTCCTCTCCCCATAGGTCAATATCTAAAGCTGGAAATACATGAATCACTGTATGCGTGTGATTAAGTAAGGTTCGTTATTTTAAAAAACTGAAATATTTTTCCTGAACCACCTCGCACCTAATAAGCAAGACATCGAACTGCAATGTAAAGAAATGGGGGGGAAAATCATATTAAAAAATCATTTCTCCTTATTGAGCTGAGTAAAGAGAAATGAATTCAGCCAGTACTGAAACGCATGAAGTTTCCTTACTTCAGGTGTGCTTTTCTTATTTGCTAAGCACTGTTATTACAGGAAAGTAAACTTTCTCCAGGCGAGTACTCCTTTCATACGATGAGCGGCGCCGTGACAGTCTGAGAAGTGTTTGAAGCGGTTGTTGATGAAGAGATCAGCATTGTGCGACGCTGTCAGAAGCTTTTAGAATCTCCAAGTGTTGCGATTTCTTCTTTCGCTGATAACAAGAAGCCATTCATCACACGATGACAGAGGCCCTTTAGCTATGCGAGGGGGAAAAACCTTCAGAAAAGTGTAGTTCAGAGAAGTCTTCCATTCCGCTTTTAATGTTTACTACGTCTCAGAAATAAATTAAACAACAAAGCGGCATTTCTTCACAAAATAGAAACACCAAAAATTCAAACTCGATGAAACACAATAGTAGAGAACATTGAATTTCTTAGCGTCTGCATGAAGAAAACACTCATTTTGATAACCATCAAAAGGGAGTATACAATGTTCGCTCATGTAAACATATCATATAGTCTAAAGTTTTAAATGATTGGAAATTGGTAACATGGAAACTAAACTAATTACAAAGTACAGTGACTTGCTCTGGCGGTAAACAACATGCCCTCCCCAATAGCCACTATATTGCAGAGGCAAGAAAAACAAGTACTTTTATTATGTCTGTGAATAAGGTACCAGCAGTCTGTGTAATATATTTCTCAAGAAATAATGCAATTACAGACAACTGGGATACAAACGACACTAATTAATGAATCATGTTCCCTCATACAGAAGGTATGCTATTTAGCACTCAAGCAAAACCATTTAGCACTCAAGCAAAACCATATGTTGCACCAGCAAACACAGTATGTAACTAAAAACTATTGTTATTAATTAGATGTGTGAGAGTTCGATCACCGCAAAGCAGCAATAACATTCAACCGAACGTGTTAAAACTAAGAAATATATATAGTGAATATTGTTATGGCAGTTTCACATATTGCAATTCGGTTGAAGAGCGTTAGCATTTCAACTCAACTGGCAGCTTGCTTTTATCTTTCCGTCACGCGATTTCTAAAAAATATATAAATACTGGGGTTAACTCCAACATACTTTGTTGAAGTATTACTTAGCACTTCTCAAGATATATTGAGCCTTGGTTGAAGGAGGAAAAACCTTCAACAATAAAAATCAAATAAACAACAAGGAATTAGTTGAAATGCGGTCATGTGGATAACACATGTTCACTTCAAATCTGACAAACAGCAAGGGAAGTTGGAAGCAATTAAACCATATTGTTGTTCACTTCATCCCTCGTTTATTTATTACACCTCATTCTGCCGCTATTTTTTAAGTATTCATTTTATTTTAATAATTTTTACTTACTTATTCAATTTTGATTTGTTTTATTTGGATAATTAAAATATATAGATTTATTTAGTTAATTTAAGTCTATCTGTGGACCACCTGTCCCATTGTCGCAGACTACAAGTGGTCCACGGACCATAGGTTGAGAAACACTACTTTAAAGTAATTTTATATTTTTATGTATAGACATAAAATGGTGGAAATATAAGGCGATATCTTCATACTAATTCGAAATATCTTTAAGGCTTAAAACACTCATAATGGCATTGCAATCAGATTTGTAAAAATAAACTTTTAATTCCTGTTTAGTGTGCATCTTGTGAATTTCTAGCATCACTTTGAGAAATGCTGTAAATTAATAGAGAATGCACTGATAAGAAAACGTGGTCCAATACCTAAAAGATAAATTATTCCAAATTTCCCGCTGCGTGCCACATGAGTTTCTGTACTTCAACTATCATCAGTACCTTGACGATTTGTACATGAGTGAATATGGATAGAAGCTCAAGAGTATGATGATGTATGGAAGGTATGTATGAAAGTATGACAGTGTGTGTCATTGGATTGTGAATTTTTATGACTGAACATTGCAAAAAAGATATTAAGATAGGAGCACTTAGCTTTTTGGATTTTCTTGGGGACAAATAAGGAAAATGGGAAAATCAACTTAATACTTAAAAGAATCTATTTTTTTTTTCTTTTCTGCTTCATTGGCACTTGCTTCGTTTATTGTCATTCAGAGCAGAATCATTCTTTGTAAAGGATTACAGCAATATTCCACTTTTAGATATTGCTTTTACTTATTTAATTTCGGAAATTAAATTCGAATCGAAATAAATTGCCATTTCACTTCACAGATTGAAATATTTCGACAATACTCATCATCATAACCACCCATTTCCTGGCAGCTATCTTCAAAGGAGTGTTCAAGCTACTAAGACGGCACTACATGATTACGTTTGCATTATTGTTAATCTTCTATCATCAATTTTCCTACCAAGTAGTACATTACTTGTGATCATTCTAATATTGTATCAACCATTTCATGCTTCTAAGAGGCACTTCTGACTGAATCAATGCACCGAGGTCTTGGTTTTCATTCCGGTCTTTTTTCTGCCATCTTAGCATCACACCTGTTTTGCTAACCTTTCTTCTCCCGTTCGGTTAAAGTGGCGATGCTCCGCTCTGAACGTGTTTCAGCTTTTTTTCATTTGCAAGGTATATGAGAAACTTTTTAATTTCTTTTTTCCAAAAGTAAAATCAGGGGTGCGAGTTATATTCGAGTAAGTTATATTCGCGTATACGGTATTTCAATTATGGATAAGTACATTGGTACCTTCTTAAAATGGAAAAATAGCTTGGATGACAGTGATAATACAAAACGATTGTGTAATGACAGTTTGTGTGTAGTTTCTGAAGAGAAAGAGGTCTGTAGCGAAGCCACAGAAACACAGAATTCCCATCAGTTGCAATGCAATAATATTAATACGCTGAACGAAAGGAAAGATTTACTGGACACTCGACCAGTGGATCGCATTCAAAGGTAAATACAATTGGTTATTTTGTAGGAACATTTTTCTGTTTTGTGACTTTTCTCCCTTTACGGTAATTATGCCTACATTATTGTGTTATTATTCAACACTTATTTACAGTTCTGAATGTGTATATAAAGTCAATATCAACAATCGATTGATTACGAACGGATTTGGAATGTGGATTACGAATTTGGAGCTTCCCCAGATAGTATTTAAAAAAAGGTAAATATAATTGGTTATTTTGTATAGGGTCCCGAAACTTATTAGTTTAGAATTTAACCACTGGGAAAGAGTTTGTGTCCACCTCAAAACTCTGAAACAGACTTTGGAAACATATTTTCCGAATAACTTTTATAAGAAATTTCTGTGGGTTCACGATGCATTTCAGACTTGTAGTCACGAGAACGACCTTTCGTTATCGAAAAAAGAGCAGCTAATTGAGCTTTCAAGTGACAGTGGGTTTAAAATGCAATTCCGTGATCTTGTTTTGGCTCGATTCTGGATCTCGCCTTCAGTGAGAAGTGAATTTCCAGAATTAGCTGAAGAAACATCGAAAATCGTCATGCAGTTCTCTAAACCTATCTTTGCGTGAAATGATTTTCATCGCTCCTTCAAATGAAAACAAGATACAGAATTTGTCTTAGTGTGTGTGCCGATCTTCGACTGAAGTTGACCAATATTGTGCCAGATATCCAGCAACTCTGCAAGGCCGAGAAGTTCATCCATCTCATTAAAAGTATATAGTAACATAATTATATCATATTATTTATTTGTTTAAATAATTAAAGCTTAATTATTTTTCCATATATATATTCAAAACATGAGAGCCTGTGTAGCTCAGTGGATGTGACGTTTGCATACCACCGCGCTAGGCCGCACGAAGGAAGTCTTGGTTTCGAGTCTAGTCGGCGACTAGAGGAAATTTTTCTAAGCCTTTTTTCGACCGGTTCCCGAGTTAGTCGATCTCTGGCACAGGCAAGCAGATTTTTCCTCCCGGAAACTCGGGTTTTTCGTCCTGTAAACCCAAGAAAATCGACCGTAGAACCCACATTATTTCAGACATTAAATATATTGTGTTAGGGTTAGAGACCACGAGATGGCGGCACATTTGAGCCGTCTCTCTTCACTGCGTACCGCTTAATTAGCGATAGCCTTGGGCCATCTGTCTCTGATTGGGTACCAGTGGAGATTGAACTGCCCACTCAGTCTCCAAAAGTTAGATAGGGCTAAATGGCCTCGCCTACTCCCGTATATACGGGAATAAAAAGGCGTTAGCTGATTTTTTTTTTATATTCAAAACATGCTTTTAGATTTATTGTTATAAATGGCACAGTTTTTCCCAAATATTGGTAATCCTCACATACGTTTTTTAAAAATATTACATAACTTAGTGGTCCATAGAATTGTTTTAGGCATTTTACTGCTCCTTGGGCTTAGAAAGGGTGAACGCTGCTTTAGAGCAGCGCTTCCCAAACTGTGGGCCGCGGCCCCCTTGGGGGCCGTAGGTTTTGTTGAGGGGGGCCGTGAAACAATGAAAACAAATTTAAAATGTTTTAAGACTAAGTAGATTTTTTTTATTTTAAAAGAAACGTATTTAACTTTTATTATTTATTATTTCTTTTTTGTTATTTTTTTATATTTTAATGGAAATATTCATTGGTGTTTCTCACAAACTTTGCTTCCTGCGTATTTTGGCGCTTAATGAATATTAGTAAATATTGCTTATTCATATGTTCCATTTCAAAGCAGCGGTTAATTGTATTTACTTCGAATGCTCTCAAGGGAAGCTCCAAATCTTCTTGTCCCTTTCATCACGCGTTCGTAATCAGGGACTGTTGATATTGACTTTATATACATATCAAAACTCGTTTTATATTATCACTGTCATCCGAGCTAGTTTTCTGTCACCAATAAAAGTTTCGCATATACTTCACACATGAAAAAAAGCTTCATGTGGGGAGATAGTAACTCGCTTGCAGTAGTAAACAACATGCCCTCCCTAACAGCCACTATATTGCAGAGGCAATAAAGACAAGTACTTTTATTATGCCAGTGAATAAGGCATGAGGAGTCTGTGTAATATATTTCTCAACAAATAGTGCAATTAGAGACAACTGGGATAAAAACACTAATTAATGAATCACATGTCCCCTCATACAGAAACTATGCTGTATAGACTGAAACAGAACCATATGTTGCATGGTCAAACACAGTATCTAACTAAAAAGTATTGACTATTGTTATTAATTAGATGTGTGTGAATTCGATTTCCTAAGGCAGCAATAAAATTCAACCGAACGTGTTAAAATTCGTAAAAGTGTTAAAACTAAGTAATATATATATATGGGAATAAATTTTTAACTTGGGTATATTGTATATTAGGATAACCAAGCAATTTTATATGCTTGGTTATTTTAGCACCTAATCCCAAGTATGCAAACAATTAAGTTTGCGCCTGAAACAAAGTTCAAGTCTAAAGATGGTACAACACCAGGGCAACTCATTGTAAAGGTGGGTAAAGCTTTGATCACTATTCTTAGTATTTTCCCATAATGTAAAGCACATCTCACTAGAAGATGTATACTGCAATGCATTATGGGTGGGGTCACTACCCAGACCGGTTTCAACCTTTTTTGAGGTCTCCTCAGTGAGTAGCTAGACCCTAAATACCAAGGTTTTAGTAATACAAAGCCTTATCAACTTTACCTATATAAGTTGCAACAAGGTGTATTAAGTTTCCTAATATACAATATACCCAAGTTAAAAATTTATTCCCATCAATATCTCCTCCAGAGATTTTTATTAAAACTTAATACACCTTGTTGCAACTTATATAGGTAAAGTTGATAAGGCTTTGTATTACTAAAACCTTGGTATTTAGGGTCTAGCTACTCACTGAGGAGACCTCAAAAAAGGTTGAAACCGGTCTGGGTAGTGACCCCACCCATAATGCATTGCAGTATACATCTTCTAGTGAGATGTGCTTTACATTATGGGAAAATACTAAGAATAGTGATCAAAGCTTTACCCACCTTTACAATGAGTTGCCCTGGTGTTGTACCATCTTTAGACTTGAACTTTGTTTCAGGCGCAAACTTAATTGTTTGCATACTTGGGATTAGGTGCTAAAATAACCAAGCATATAAAATTGCTTGGTTATCCTAATATATATATATATATATATATATATAATGAATGTTATGGCAGTTTCACATATGGAATTCGGTTGAAGAGAGTTAGCATTTCAACTCAATTGTCAGCTATGCTTTTATCTTTCGGGTTGCACGGTCTTTTGTTAAGACCGCATCAATCATATGCACGTGTTAATAACCTGCCTTTGCTGTCTGTTTCGCATTAGGCTTAATTACCGTAAAGGGAGAAAAGTCACAAAAGAGAAAAATGTTCCTAGTCCAGGGATTCCCTTATTCAGGTAATATTCACTAATTTCATGTTATCAACCTGTGGTGTGCTATCGGTAAGTGGTGATATTAATTGATCTATTCTACGTTAAAAAAGTTAACCCTGAGATGGATAAGTGGCTGATAAAAAATAAAAAAAAATCCTGCAAACAATCAGAAGAAAGCAGAAACAGACTAAAAAAAAAAGAGGACAGTATTTCATTTTTACCAGAACAGCCCGCATCCTCTTCAGAACCAAACGGTAAGAGGCAAAAAATGTAATATATGGATTTGATTTTTGCAATATTTGCTGTGTATGTTTTGTATTGAATATAAATACAATCAATATTATAATAATATATCTCTGTATTACGATTTTTTTCGAGGGGGGCCGTGAAATATTTTAATTTTTGCAAAGAGGCCCTGACATCCAGAAGTTTGGGAAGCACTGCTTTAGAGGGTACCGTTACTAGAAATTTATTACGAAGCTTTTGCTGAAGAACTGCCAAACTACCGTCTCTTTTTTTTTTTTTTTTGTTATCAACTGAACTTTAAAAAAATATATATATCGAGTACTTTGTAACCAATATGCATTTAACGAATAATAAATTCCTAAATTTTATTGTTGCGAATCCGTAAAAAAAATATTAAAAGAACGAATTCTGCCCCTAAAATGTACATGATCGGACGGACGAGAAAATGATCGGTACTTTTTGTATTAAGAAAAGTTATTAATACCAGTGATAATTGAAGTATTCAAAAGAAGAATAAGGTTTGTGCTGTGTATTTTATAGAATTGTACATCAGGAAATGTAAAACGTTTCAAATATGGATATAATTATTTATGAAGGAAAAAACTTTAGTCGAAGCCGTAGGCTTAACAACCACGATAAACATTCACAGCGTTAAATGAAATAAAATACATTTTATGCTATTCTATACTTAGAATTTCAAATCCGCGTAATTAATACACGTGCGTGCATATATTAAAAGGCTTTAGGCTTGTGAAGTTTAATTTTGAAGCTGCCTTGTCAAAATTAGAAATATACGCAATCAAAAATCGAACAGATTTCAGTTATCTCTGAAAATAATCATAACCAAAGTGCTGTTTGTTATACAAAGCGTGAGCCTTATGCAACTTAGTTTACTTTTATATAACAAATCGAGTCGTTTTTTATGTTAATAAACTAATACATACTTGTTTTTTTTTTAGTTGGGATTTATGACACACACAGTGATAGGAGAAAATACCACTGTACGAACAAACTGAAATGCTTTTTGAAAGTTTATTTTTCACTAGATTAGACTATAATAAATTTAGTTTAATCCTTTATTCCAGTGGGAGCAAACAAAGTTTGTGCCTGAAAATATCTTCAGGACTGAATATAGTGTTGTACTATCTTACCTGGGTAAGTAGTACAACGCCAGGCAACTCGGAGCAAAGGTGGGGCAAGCTACCAACACTCCTATCAGGTAAAATAGTACAACACTATACTCAGTCCTGAAGATATTTTCAGATAGTCTGGGTAGTGGCCAATCCCTTAATGCATAACAGTATATATATCCATAAGGAGATGTGTTTTGCATTATGGGAGATACTGGGTTAGAAGTGTTGGTAACTTGCTCCACCTTTGCTCCGAGTTGCCTGGCGTTGTACTACTTACCCAGGTAAGATAGTACAACACTATATTCAGTCCTGAAGATATTTTCAGGCGCAAACTTTGTTTGCTCTCACTGAATAAAGGATTAAACTAAATGTATTATTAAACTGAAATGCTTAGAAACCAAAACATGCTACTGATCTGTATACGGTGAAAACTGATGTTAATTTGTCGTGAAATCTGAACTACCCTAAAAATCTGGAACGATTTCTTCTCAACGTCCTTTATTTCACTTTAATAATTTCCTCGTAGACACATTTTGAATAGATATCGTTAGCAATCAACAGAAGGATGGCCCAGGCATAGCCCTGTTGAGCAAGGTTGTCGACCAGACTTTTCATATGTTGAAACGTTGGGGTTGAGTGTGTTTTATTTTTGCTGCTCATGACTGTAAAGCAGCTGTCTGTTCGCTCAGCTGCCAGCAGGCATATGTTGCAACGCCGTCTGTAAGAAGGTGGGTGTGCACTTCCGAAGGTTTTTTACGTACTGTGAAGCACGTAAAAATACACTAAAATGGGCTATCAGGAGATGTACACCGTCAATCGAAGTGTTATTTAACTATTCAACAAGAAATAAAGTTTACGGCGCACATTTTGCAACATATTATTTCTGGAAAATTTTCCATGTTACTCCTATAAATTAATATTATTAAATTAATATTAATAGCTATTTTGCCTATTTTTTTCTTTTTTAAAAAAAAAGGGGGAATTCCTAAAAAAATAGGTAAAATAGCCATAAAAAATTAATAAAATAATTTAATATAAAAAATGATATAGTTCCTATATAATCATACCTATATTATGAATTCAAGTTCTTGTTTGCGGAAAGACGCGAGTTACATTTCATTGGACCTCTTTTGCAATTCATTTGCAAATTTAGGGGCATAAAACACTAAAGCTAGTTTCAGTATTAACGGCTAAACGCTAAATTTTATTATAAATAAATATTCATTACAAAGCAATAGTTGCGGCTGAAAATATTCAGTTCAAAAATAATCCTATCGTGCATAATAGGATTAAAGTTGTTTTTTTTAACTTGTTTCATGAAAACATTTTCAGACAAACTTTTTTGTTATGAAAATGTTAAATATTGTCTCAATACTATCTTTCACATTTGCAAAGCGATCTTATGGTATGTATGTAATATCAGTTGCTTATAATTATGCTGACATAATATCGTACACAAAAAACATAAAAGTTCATTAAAAGTTAAATTCATTCCAACATTGCCAGATGTCTACAATTTTCCAGAATTCGCAGAAATGCTGGGTCGTTCGGATTATGATCGAAAAAATATAAAATTTAAAATGCTACAGCAAGCAATTCTTGCTATTTCTCATTCTGTCCCTTATTTCTAAACACAAGTGAGCGATTTAAAATATTTAATTTACCACTCGCTGCATTCATTCCGTCTCTCACAAAAAAGTCCTATTCGTGCACCTAACGAATACTGACTCTTTGTAGGATTTTTTTTTTTTTTGAAGATGTCGATTTCACATTTTCTACTTAGTTCCTTTTAATATTCACTCTGTTAATATCAAATTTCAAAACCTCTTCGTATTTCTTATGCATACTTGAAATACACACATATATATATATATATACACACACACACACACACACGAGGTGGGACAATTTAATTCCTGGAACGACTGCGTAGTGTCACCAGTGTGGTGATTTGGTTTTAGTCACATGAGTAATCGTGCTTATGCATCTTTTATCTAATGCGTGCGTAAACCTCAAGCCGATCGAGCCATTTTCTAGTTGGCTATTGCAAAAACAATAGAGACCTGCGTGTAAACTTAGGCGTAAAAATGTGTGATCGAAATTTGGAGCAGCGTGTTAACATCACATTTTTTGTGAAAATCGGCAAAACTGCTATTGAAACGTTGGAGCTGTTGAAAGTGGCATATGGTGTGGATGCTCAGAAAAAGTCAATTGTTTTTGAGTGGCATAAGAGATTAAAAGGTGGGCGAGCAGATGGGAACGACGACCCAGAAGTGGGCAGCCAAAAACAAAAATGACGGACGCAAAGATGAACAGAGTGCGAGATTTGGTGCGGTCTGACAGATGATTAAGTGTGCAATTAATGGCTGATGAACTGCAAATGAATCTAGAAAGGAGAGAAAGACCTGAACTGTGGCCTGAGAAGAGGATCATCCATCACGGCAATGCACCAAGCCATAATGCGCTCACTGTGGAGAGTTTCTGGCCAAAACATCGATTACCGAATTATTTCATCCTGCTTATTCACCCCCTGTGATTTCTGGCAGTTTCCAAAATTAGACTGCGCTAAAAGGACGAAGAGATTCTGATATCCCTCCCGCATAATGTGATAAAGGAACTCGAAGAGTATTCTGGAAAAAGAGTTCCAGACCCGATTCCAAAAATGGGAACATCGTCTAAACCAGTGTATAAATGCACAAGGGGACTACTTCGAATGCGATAGTAGCCACTAATGTATAGTTCCGAACGTAGGTTTTTTTGCAGGCGCATTGCATGAATTAAATTGTCACACCTCGTATATATATATATACGAGGTGTGACAATTATATATATATATATTAAAGATACCAAGCAATTTTATAAGCTAGGTTTTTTAATCCTTTTTTCCCCAAGTAAGCAAACAGACAAGAAAGTCAAGTTTGCGGCTGTACGTAGTGCAACACTAGGCAACTCGTGGTAAAGGTGGAGCAAGCTCTGATGGCTTTCCTTAGAATTTTCCCCTAATTGCAAAGCACATTTCCTTGCGGAAATGTATGATTAAGTGATATTAAGGCAATGTCACTACCCATACCGATTTCGACCTTTATTGAGGTCTTGTCAGTGGGAGCCAGACCTAAAAAATGCCAAGGGTGAAGTATACAGAGCATAAGCTCTGTATTACTTCACCCTTGGCATTTTATAAAGGTCGAAACTGACCGGTTTCGACCTTTAAAGCAGTCTTTATAAAGCAGCCTCTTTTATATTATAAAAGTGAGACCATGTTATTCGTTTTCTTGACATCTTCCAAGTAAAACACGAAGATGTCAAAAAAACTATTCTTGAGTATGGTTGACTGATCTCTGCGCTAATCAAAATTGAATAATAAAACACTTCAAAATTATCTGTTTATAGCAGTCGTTTAAAAGCAATGGAAAATTAGTTTTCTTCTGCAGTTTTGCAAGTTAGTGTTATTTCAAGCATCTACAACCTCAACTTCAGGTGAAGTTAAACGGCAAGACGATATTGCTTTCTGTCCGGACGTTGAAGGATGGGATTTTATGTATTGTCTTTACATGTCTTACATGGTTCCTCTTGCACAGACGTGTCGCGTGACACCGGATGGAATATGTCACTGTCAGAACGTGTTGCTTTAGCTTGACAAATGATGTGGGAAGTGGTGTGCAGACATTTTTAACCTGAGCTTACTTCCCTGTGAGGTGGCGCTGCCAAAGCTGGCGAAAAAAGAAATGCAAATATTTATGCGGCAGTTGAAATATTAGTAGCACGGAAACATCATCGGGAAGACAGAGGTTACTTTGTGCATTTTTTTTTATTTGCCCGTGGATTAAAGTGAATGCAAGTGTATGTTCCTATACAGCTACGCCCTGAAATGCACGCTCTCTCCTTCCCACTATAACCTCTGTACAGACGAATGAAATAAATAGAAAACAGAATCAGAGAATCTAATCAGACTACAAAAACTGAACAAAATAAACAATAGTCCAAGGGTGAGTTTTCTCCTGTCACAGCCTGTTGTTAGAAGATTCTCTAATCCCTTCACAGTTGAGAAAAACAGAATGAGAATCAATGCCTGAAAGGCATATTTGGCATATTTCCAATCTGCCTTTATTCGATATAAAGGTTTCTCACTTCAATCATTTTCAAGCTATGCCGTGCATATCTGTGGTGTTAATCTTAATCAAGTTACTTTTTAAGGTTCGGCGAAAAAATCTTATTCATTAAGACGATTCTGAGTCAGAGTCGTCTTTAGTTTCGAGAGACTGCAACCTAAGATGCATGAAGCGAGGCCAAGTGACAAAGGGCTGTGAATGTTTGCTATTGACTTACACATTTACGGCTTTCGGGTGATAAACATATTTTTAGCTGACTTACTTTGTTTCGTTTCCAAGACTAAATGCAACTAGTTAAGAAACAGCATCAAAAACACACCCGATTCTCAACGCAAGCATCTCAAGAAAATATTTTATCCAATACACACACACACATCGGATGGAGAATTTTCTCAATGTGGTCCATGCTGAGGAAATCTCCAGTTAACGTTTAGATCGACAAAGTTCGAAGATTACAAGCGATGTTTCGATATGTTTGGCACCTTCAGGTATTCTACTCAGGAAAGGAAAATAGAACTTGAAAAAAAGGCGGAAAATTTCACCACCTCTTCTGAAGAGAAAATGAAATTAAAGCAATAATACAAGTAAACGAAAGTAGTCGTCTTTCGTGTTTAAAAATATACCTTCAGACATGAAAGCTCCTCTTTATGAATGGTATGCATAAACAAATAACTTAATTTTGATTGTATCTTTTGAGATACACGAGAGATCTCCAAGACTGAATACATGAGGAATAGTGGGTGTTCTGAAAACTTGCTTATATCTTGTACTGTCTAAAATATTTGTTCAATCGGAACATTCTCACCAGACAGTTCTACAAACTACTCGAGTAAAACCATTTTGACAGAAATTTCTTAGAAAATTGGTTTAGTTTAGCTATGGGACGTGAGATTACTCCCACTGATAATGCTCAACGTTCATGAAACAGCGACACTGAATGAACAGTTAAAGATGAAAAACACTTTTCTCTACTGAAAATGAATTATTGCGAAACTGAGGACTGGTAGGTTGCTCATTGAGTTTCTTTCAAAATTTCATTCCTGGAAAAGCCACATACTTGAATATGAGATTTTTCCATTGCAAAACTACACATAAAAAGAAAAAAAACCTTTAAATGTTAAAAAGAATGGGTTCAATTAGCTAACTTACAAGACAAGAGACGAAACATCTTTAAATTCTCATTCTTTTAGGAACCAAGAGGGCTGGAAATTAATACACCACTCACACAATAACGTTCCCCCACAGAATCTGAAGAGTGCATTATTGCTGCTAATTGAAAAGCAACAATTTCGATGAAGTGCTTTGTCTGCCTCGGCAACCTGCAACAACAATACACACACACACACGCTCATCAACATAATGACGCCGAATTTCACACCCAGCTACTTTGTGTCAGAAAAAGATGCACTAATTGAACTATAATTCGCCGCTAAACAAACTGAAATATTATATGTATATGCCTGTTTTAAGATAGGTCCCATTAATTCTATTTGCCCATTGCAATTCTTTTTAATTTTTAAACTTCGAGACAACATTATTCCTGCTAATTCTCTGCAAATTTGAGGATGGAAAAAGCGGCAAGAATATTAAACTTCTTTTCGGTGTTTGAAGATATGTTTCTAAGGAAAACTTTTAGTATTCAATATACAATCCTCGAGGCATTTAAATTATTATTGTGACACCTCCAGGGAGTCTAACGATTCATCGAGGGAGAGTGTGCCAAGAGCATCGAGCGATTGTCCCTTCAAACTACTAACCGCGCTCAAACTTTCTTAACTTTTTGAGCGAGCCATTAGTAGCAGAGGCTCTACCAATCGAGCAACCTTTGCTGGCAATGAAAAGTGCAAATTAAAATCTAAAACTCAAGGGTGTCATTTAATAAACAGCAGAACAGTACGTCATTACGAACGCAATTTCAATGGAACTTCATCACTGCTTTGGGGCGAATGTTAATTTGAAGCAGTCTGCCACTGTCCTATTTTCAATTTACGGCTTAATAAGAGAATCAGTAAACTGAAATCAGACGCGATAGATTCTGCTTTTGAACATGGCACAGAGTTTGCTACAAATCTGAGTTCAAAACGTGAATACCCTTTACAGGATGAATTGCAATATCTGTTTCTCGGTTGAGGGTGCTTTTCAGTAAGTAACCGAAGTGCCTTAATGTATTAGTCATAAATCCAGGCGAGTAATTTCACTTTCCTGTATGAGCGTAAAGTGAAGTGGAGGATTAATATTTTGTTTCGAGTGAGAAATTAATTGATTCTGATGGACCATTAAATATTACTTATCGTAAAAAGAGGAGGTTTTCAATGTCCATTATTCCCTACGGTGTTACTTTTATGAAAAGAACTTTTCTATTTCATCAACACGCTTGTCAAGGATTTTGGCCTAGAGGGGCCTGTTCCTTCCTTAGAAGTCATCGCTGAATCTTTTTTTTTAGAGGACGTCCTGGTTTTCTTTTACCTAATGGCTCGTAATTTAATACTTGTTTTGGAAATCTTTCTGTTTTCATTCTTTCCACGTATTCCATCCTTTTCCATTTTATGAATTTCCTTTTTATTAATCCTTTTTGATATCAGTAAAGTCTTAAAAATGCAGTCTATGACATAATAAAGAAATTTATATTTTTACCGATGATTAACGGGACACAAACTTAAAATGAACTTGCAGAAATTATTCACTTTTAAGACCAATTAGGTACTCAACGTAAAAGAATAAAACCAGCACAAGAAAAGGTAGGTGCGTAATCCAGCTGTTTTGAAGAACTGTCATATATAATTTCAGACACACTTATCGATCACATAATTTTTCCAAAACTAATTTTCAGCCTTTCACGGTGTGGTTAAGATTTATTCTGAAATAATTTTATTTATTTGTATGATAATATTTATTTGATAATAAATTTATTATCAAATAAACTTTAAACACACTATGGAGTAAAACAATGCTTGCGTTGCTCTGTATGATCTTTGACAATTAAAAAATCGCTAGATGCAAGCTTCCAACTATTGAATGAAAGCATCCTATTTCTTAAGATTACTCAAAGTCTGTAAGCCTTTGGAGTTCAGAGAAATCGATCTTAGTAATACAAAATATCTCACTTCAATGTACGCTTTAGGCCTTTGAAAAGTTTGCAAACACTCCACGTCTCGGTCTCCGAGCACGTGTAATTGTAAAAATTCGATGTTGCCAAAATAAATCATCTAAAAACATCGACTTTTTACAGTAGGAATTCACCTAAATAAGTTTTGTAAAAATGTATATTTTAACCATCTATGTAAAGCCTTCTGTATAAAGAGCAAAATAAGCCCAAAGGGGAATTAATTCGCTCATTGTTTAAGAAGGGATGTAGAAGTATTGAGACTAAGAGCATCGCCCGAAATTCGGCATATCTTTTGAAGATTGTGTGCAAGACCCATCGCAGGTAACCTTCAAAGTCAATATTGAAAGAGCACGGCGTGAATCAAAAGGAAAGGCCCGTAGGCAAGATTAAGGCAATAAAGGGTGGAAGTAAGATTGTCGGCAAATTTTCGAGAAACATAATACAGGGTTCTCCAAACTATTAGCAAGACTCGCACGTGGACGCTAGGGGTTCAAAAACTTAATCAAAGGTGCGGGGACTCTGGTGTATAAAAGGGTTGGTTCAAAGATGAGAAGGGCTTCCTTTTCTTCATGCTGAGTGATCCATCCACGAGAGATCGAGGACGAGGTGTCGTATTTTCCGACGGGGAAGACGAAGAGGCCGGTCCACAGATAGTCGTTCCAGTCACAGCCGAAGATATCCGGAGGCGATAAGTTAAGGAGAAATCTTGCCATATTGGTCCTGACGTCAAGTAAGCACGCGATCTAACCTACGCAGAAATCCTTCGCCGGACAGTTCAAGACGCCGGAGAAAGCCTACCCTATATCCCGCCAGCTGCCACGACTATTCATCGGTGCCCTATAACGCTTTGAAGAGAATTCCAAAACACGGAACGGAGGAGAGAAACCCCACTCAAGCGCCAGAATAAGGAAAGAAGGATGGAAGACATATACAAGATAGAAAGAGACCCATGTGAGTATTTTTGTCATAGTTTGTTTGTGATTTAGGAAAGGATTCCCTATCGAACTGCTAAGTTGTCTGGTTTAAGGAGACGGTATTTAGAATGTGAACATTTCTCATAAAAGTGTAAAATAGCTAATGAGTGAAACATGAGCGCAGTTAATTTCCTTGGGAGAAAATATTGAGCTATTGAAATTTCTTTGATTGTTTATGTGTGTACTTATGATTGGATTTTATGATAGAGTATGTTCCTGATGTCATGCCATTGGAATGTTTGAAATTCAATGAGGTGGATTGTATAAATATTATTGCCTAGATTATGATTAGATACTTGAAAGGTATGAGATTCTGAGAGATATATTTGTATACATATATGTTGTATTTTGATAGAAACTAAATTGGGAATGTTAAGCGCACCCAATGAATCCATGTTGTGTGTATAACTTCCTGATAGTTTTAATATAAAGTATGCTGTTTGAAAGTCTAAGTGCGAGAGAATTCAATAGAAACCAAACTCGAGTGATGGAGAAAGACTAAGAATTACCTTCCATAAATGAATCTTGTGATTTCATGTGATGTATAATTATTTAATCAGAAATTAAACTTGTTTTTTTTTGTTGATAAAAATAGTTGTTCGATTCAATCTTTTTTGCAATGCACTGATTCAAAAATAAACTGGGACCTGATAACGAACCCAAATGATTAGTAGTGATTTATGAGTAAATTTTGCTATGACTGCAAACCTTGGCTGAAATAGGATAAGTGATTAATTGATCTACTAGGGTATAAAATCTTTCTTTTGCCTATAGGGGATTTTCAGAGGCACAGTCTTCAATCAAATAAATATCTGGAGATCCCAGGCAAGAAAAAATATACTTATGGTAGAACAATAAAGTAGGGAAATGATAGAAAACGAATATTAAGTTGAAGAAACATTTAAGATACAAGTGTATATATATACATAGTAACAAACCTCACGGTATTACATAATCACATAGCGACGCATAAGGCTACCGTCCTGCTAAACACCGTAGTGAGCAGCGAACCCTCTCCGTGTTTTTCTAAATTACTTTGCTCGTCAGCCCGATTTTTCATTTCCTTTCGTCATATGCTTGCGACAACCGCCATCGAATCGACAACTTCCGCACATTACCACTCGTATATGACCGTGCTTCACACTCATATGTAACTAGTCGTAATAAGAGGAACTTCGGGTTAGACGGAGAAATGCTCGGATAAAAATTAACATCTTTAAGTACGCTCGATTGGAAGAAGACAAACGACATCTAGAACCGAAAAGATATTATGATTTAAGATCATACAAGGAAAGCCACGAGAGGAAAATCTTTAAAATTGCGAAAATAAAACTAAAGAGCAGTTGAACAAGCAATAAAACCCGAGAACTCTTTTTAAGCGAGCACTTTATCGTTACATTATGACACTCAGCCTTCAACGTAACACAATCACTTCATAGACATACGAGTAGTTTATAAAAAGTAAACTTTTCTAGTCATCCAGCAAGGCCAACACTACTACGGAAGTACACTGGGTGGCAAACTTACCGACTGAATGATATTTCGTTTCTGTATTTTCACTAAGACTGGTGTTATGAGGAAAAAAATCTTCGGGAAATTATATTCCAGATTTGAATTAAAACTTTGCTAAAATGAACTTTAACTGCATTAATAAAATAATGTATAAAACGCAGTTCTACACTAAGAAGAAAGTAAGATCAAAGTGATTTCTTATGCAAGTTTCATTCTTAATATAAAACACCATAAAGCTTAATTTATAGAATATTAAGTTTCCTGTTTAATATTGCTGTTGTAGGCAAATCACGAATTTTCGAGTCATCTGGATATTCTCTTCAGAACATTAAATGAATTCATACCAAGAGGGAGGGAAAAAAGAAAAACAAACAAAAAAAAAAAACACTAAAAAAATTTCCAAAAATCTTTTCCTAATTAAAATTCTTTTTTTTTTTTTATTTATGTTGTGTCGTGTATTCCATTTCTTTACTACTTATGAATTAGCGATCACTGCAGATGCTAAGTGCTCGTAGTGTGTATTCTCAAATGGTCTGTTCAACTCGGTCCTCCCCCAAGATTAATCCGGATTCATACTTTATTCAAGTGAACAATTATTCGTGAGAAATCGTTCTGTTTTTATAAGAAAATGAAATCGGATTATGGTATTTGAGAATGTGATTACGTGCAGGTAATGAAGCAGGTAAGTCAAATTTTAATTACGTTTAATAGGGAGTTTTAGTATGATTATTAAAACCTAAATGTCTAATCATGTAGGGAGCACCACTAGTGCAATTTACATTTTTTTAGCATTACTATATCCGGTAAGTTTGGGATGGCTGTGCTACCGTAGTGAGTGGATTCTGGATGGGCTTCATCCAAGTTCTAAATGAAATTATGCTCCCTCGGACAACTTATTGATAGACACTAACTGTCGTGTCCATTTTTATGCAAGATTCCCCAGATAACCATAGTAGCCAATCAATTTAAAACTGGCAGTTGTTTTCGCATTCACCTAACGACTCCAGTCAGAGAGCAAACAAGTACCACTCCCCACTTAGCAATCCAATGAATACACCTCAAGATTCATACCACAATAAATTCCAAGGAGCAGAAATGAAAAAATTTCCTCTAATAGATATCTCCGACCCAATGGAGACCGCCAGCAACACGAGTCAAAAAGAAGGAATACTTCATAGACAAATTCCTAGACAGCAACATTCTTCCGTATCACGCCTTTACCTTTAAAGGCGATAAAACTCAAAGTCCGAGAGACATGAAGTCAATCTCCCCCAAAAGAAATCACCACCGATCTAAAATACAGTAGCTTCGACCCAATTAAAGTAGGCCGTATGTACAAGGCAAATAATAAACATTCCCCCCCCCCTCTCTGGTTTTAGATGGAATCAGCAAAGACCAGCGACAAATATACGACCTTCAAACAGTGCGACCTAATCAGAGATATTCCTTGAAACGTAAATCGATAACTACACAGTCTTCGAAAATGTGGGACGGTGGTCTCACACCGGGTGAGACCACCGTCTACCACTTGATCTACCACTAAAAGGGAGTGAAATGTCCTTTGGTTGGAGAGCCGATAATACTCTAACCACTTGCCCAACCAGGCATTATGTAGATATGTGACTAATTATGTTAGGCGCTGTTTGGTAGGAAGGAGTGTGGTAGTATACATTTCGAACGGAGCGCAGCTCTGAGAGGAAGTCGAACGGTGCGAAACAACGCTGTCAGTTGAATGAAATCCTAATAAGATGCTGATTTCCTTTGTTAATGCGTTAAACACCGAAGCGCATTAAATGTTATTTTAGTTGTTAATGTACATTTCGGAGGTCACGTTTGACACATAAGTGGACTTTATTAAGTTATCGCTCGAACTACGGCTTGTTATTGCAATTTGTTAGGATTAATTTGTTTGCCAACCTGGGGAGTCAAAAATATACAATATTTCATCGTTGTAAATAGTTCAAGGCATGCAGAAAGAAAGTACTGTATATTGAATTATGTCGACTCAAAGAATTCTATTACCGGTTAAAATCTAAGCTTGGCGTTGGTATTTTTAACATTCGGTGGAGCGTGGCTCTGCTAGAGAATCAACAAGCACTGATTTTTTGCAAAAAATCAGACACTCTCTTCGTGCTTCATTTGATTATTATTACTCTTATTATTTTGAAAAGTAAGACGATAAAATCAGATCTTCCTGTTTGTGCGAAATAAGATAACCTGCAGGAGCAAGGAATCTGGTAAATGCTTGGATAACTGAGAGGAGGAAGTTTGTTCTTAGGAGAAGCGAGGAAGGTGGGCATTTTTTAGATGGGGCGAAAAGCAACTAAAACGTGCATTCCCTGGTACCTTGAACGTAAGGGACAGGAATGCGAGTTATTTCTTCCCAGTTTGAACAGGAAGAGATGCCAGAGCTGTTAAAAGCTATTTTCATGAAAGAATCCTTAAAGGCATTAAGACAAAATGGCGGAATTGATGTCTTTCTGTAACAGTTCGTCTGAAAAACACATTGCGAATGGTGTACTAAAGTCTTAATAGTTTCTCCTTTCCAGGATGGTGATGAGATTCAACATGAGACTAACGGCATGTATGAGTCTACTTCTGCAAAACTGGAAAATGTAGGCTACCAACTCGTTGACTAATGATCTAAAAAGATTAATTGCTTATTTCTTCTTCTTCTAAGGCGAATTGGATCCCGGGATGAAGAGCATTTAATTTAGAAAGAAACTGCTATAACTCAGACGAATGGCAATTCCGAAGTGCAAACAAATCTCCACCAAGGACAACTTCCACATTTCAGTTATCCAAGCGGCTACCAGATTCCTTGTTCTTGTGAGTTATTATATTTTCGATACGATACTTACGCGAAAATTCTACGTTGATAAAGTTTTTATGCAAGTTTTTCTCCTTATATATATATATATATATATATAAATTAAAAGCAAGAGTTTCGGAGTTAAATTTAAAATCTCTTAGTATTCGATCTGTATTGCTGCTTACTGACGAACTAAATATTAAACTTCGACATTGAAATGCTGCAACGATGTGCTAGTACGATTAAATCGGCGACGGATGCTCACTAAAACTTATCTTCGTCAATACGGGCAAGCCGTCAACGGCAATATTTAAATCGACTTCATTTCAAGATGGCAAACTTATACAGTAAGGATTAAATATTCTCTAGAAACTGAAATATGCGTAAATATGGTAGAAAATAAAACCAATCCTAGCAAATACGAATAGAACAACATCAGGAGAAACAAAGAAGAATATAAAAAAAATGCACTTTTTTCGCACGTCATTATGGACTTATATGATTTAAATTCAATTTAATTTTACTTCTGCAGTCTTCATTCTCCGATTTTCCAAGTGTTACTCAGAGGGCAACAGTCGCAGATGAAGTTTATGCATAGTTACAGCATTTTGGTTTCTTTAATCATTTAAATTTATTTAAATACGATGGCCTAGAAGGAAAATTGGAAATAGGAAACATTTCTCTTTACTGAAATAAATTGTAATGTCATTTTGTTGGGTGTCACCAACTGTATTCTTCGGATGTGGCGATTCTCCGTGATGTCATAATGAATGAAAGTGAGAGTTGATGATTTTAGACTTAAAACTCTTCTGTGTTTCTAAAACAGTTCGTTTCGAGGTTTGCATTTTGGAAATAGGAAAGGTCTTAGCTACTTTCTACTTTGTAGTCGCGTGCTATTCTGTAATCCTCATAAGATACCCGTTTTTCCCTTTCATTCTCCATTGGTGGCTACTACATCGTGAAAAAAACATGTGCTAGTTATTTTTCTTTTGTATTTTTTACTGTCAACAGTATTATGAGAAAGGAGAAAATAGTCAGAAAAGCATGCGCCGAGTTACTCGAGGTTTTTCACATTATCTTAGTAAAATATTACGTTCACTTGAAACAAAATGCTCAATATTTTACACCTTTTTCTTGCGTTAGGCAGAAACTAAAAAGCACTCTGGAAGAGAATATAAAAAAAAAGAGAAAAAATATTCTAGCTTATCTTTCTAGAATTCCACACAAAACTGATAATAGCCTGCATTTGTTAGAGTCAGTTATATCCTGTAATATCCCCTTTCACAACAAACTCTAGAAGACAAGATAAATATCAAGACAGGATGTACATCTTGAAGCCATTTTATCTCACTTGTAAAAGAACTCAAGAAAATGCGAAACGAAAATTAAAAGAAACGAACAAATATCCTATTATCAGCATTAGTTAGAAACTGCTGTTGACTATTTCCGGTAAGAAAAAAAAATGAAAGGTCGAAACAACAAGAAAGATTCTGTTCTGAACAAAAGATGAGTTGCAGAATGTTTTCAATGAACAAAGCTCCTCAAATCAAACTGAAACGAATGCAATTCATTTCTTTCAATAAAATAGTTCGCATTCCCACAATGAGGATGAATCAATGAAGATGTGGTGAAATAGGAAGGATTGAATGTTAAAAAAACATAATGGGGAAATTTTAAAATATATAGATTAGGTTATATAAACACTATGATAAAATAGTAAAATACACTTACTGAAGACGAATGGCATTTCAGGAATTCATTTCAATATTCGATGTAAGGGATAAACCTTCATCTGTTTACACTCTCTAACGAAAGTAAGATGGCCATGAGACAACTGAAGAAGGCTCTTATATTTATATGAATGCATCAAGCACTGCACTTTATTGAATATTACATATAACACATAAATACATGTTCTCTCAAGCACTTCTAATATCCTCGATTTAAAAGAGCAGAAATAAATGTTTATATTTTTTAAAATAAGTCCCATCTTCGCCATGATAGAAAGCACTTCTCAAACACTTAAATAGTGGAGTTATCAGGTGGTCGCATGTTTCTAGACATACAAAAGAAACATTATAAGCGACGTCGTCCTTGCATGTTTTAACTCTAAACCCTAAATGTTATCAAAGCGGCAAAACACTGAAACTTAATGCTGGAACTACGTCATGGGGTAACCTTGATACATTGCGAATTAGAGTGGTACGCAGCGATGATAATCTGAATGAGTAAATCGCTTAGTTTTTATAATCTCACAGTTTTATGGATAATTCTTACTTATTTTTGCTGTTGCATTGTAGGCCATTGAATATTCAAGAAAAAGTGACGTCGTTTGAAATTATCACAATTTTACACGATTGTTATTTCTGGATATTCGAAGAAAAATATCTTGTTGCCTTTCTTCAAGAAATATTTCTTAACCTTACTTGGTCACACACCTTCCGACCTGCAGCGAAGGAAGCTCAGAATAACTCCCATCAACTTCGAAGACGTGAAATGCGACCTTTCTGAAGATTTTTCCCAACTCTCAATGCATGTGAAAATATTAGACCCCCCCCCCACTCTCGTTCTCCTGTTCAATTCATTTCAGGAACAATGCGAATTAGAATTGTACGCATTATCTGTAAATTTATACACAGGCCACTTTTATCTCGATTTTCAAGAACTTCGTCAATTTTTAGATAAAACACACTCTTCTGTACACATGAAGAAAAAAAATTACTTTCGCCTGGACGATCAAAGTAATTCTACATATTGAATTACACAAAAGACATTTTTCATTGATTATTCTGTTTGTGGAGTGATCCTCCTTAAAAATGATTGTTTTTAAGGAGTTACTCGTATTAAAATTACTGTTAATTAATTAAAGTTTCTCGAAATAAGGTCAAACCAGTTGGGAATCCTCGGGAATTTTACTTTTCTGTGTCAGATAAACGTACCGATTAAAGTGAAAGGAACCTATATTTCGAAATGTCGGTTTGTTTTGTATTAGAGAACTGTGGAGATTCCTTATAATATAAGTATAAGAAACTACTTCAGTATAAGAAACCATTTAAGGATATAAAATGGTTTCTTGTTAAAATAGAAGCGTTTTCATAAAGCACTGGACACACGGAAAACTGCTATTCTGAAACAGTTCTCTGTATTTTAGGCAAAGAAACGGGCTTTGATGATTATGCATTTTACAGTGATAACGGGAATATCTTATAGAATTTCATTCCTAAATTAGATGAACCCAGCAACAGGCTCGGTATACAAGCAAGCATGAATAACCGAGTGATATCATCTTCCCCTGTACTCTTTTCTACTGCGATCTCAATTCGTTTCACTAGCTAAACAAACACCGCATCTAAACGATGTTAGCACATCTAATGATAAACATCTCGTCACTAATTTGAAAATTTTGGGCACGAGTTCCCCGCAAAGACGATCTGTTAAGAAAAAACAAACATTGTACTTCTATCACGTACGTATTTTATGCAATTTCCATCCTCAACAGTGCATTCATTAACGCGTGTGGGCTTCTCTTCAAAAGTTACCGCACCAAAAAGAGAAATCGGACGAATGTTACTACGAGACTTATTTTTAATAAACAAATATCACGAAAGACGCTTATTGAAATATAGTCTTGCATATGCAATCCCACTATGATTCAGCATTATGATTCTCGTCGTAGTCTGAAAAATTTAGGCTTTTTATGTCCTGCCCTGAAGATGAGATTGATCTTTCCATCTTAATCTTGGACGCCCACGGTCTCTTCTTACTGTTGGTTTATATTCTAGTGCTAGTTTAGGAATCCTATTGTTATTCATCCTTTCTATGTGGTGTAGCCAATTTTTCTGGAATTTTTCTATTTCTTGTATAATGTTTTTGTATCTAATCGTTCTCTTATTTCGGTGTTTTTTTTTTCTTTTTATCCAATCTAGTGAGTCCAAGGAGAGGTCTTAGAAACTTCATTCAAATAGGCGCTTAGTATTACACATTGACAGATTTAATTAATCTGCAGATAAGAAATTTAATTGGAAAAAAATTTGAACTACAACGGCGTTACTGTGAAATTGCAATTCCCATTTATGGAACAAGCATCACTAGTCTTTCTGTTGGATCATCGTGTGCGTTTCTAAAATAGCCATTCCTGAAAAGGTTCGGTGGAACATTGGCTGTAGATGAAGATGGCTTAATTACACCCCTTGCTGAATACATTGCGTAGATATAAACACAGATTGCATTTCTCATTCATTAGATAATGAAGGAACATGAGAACTGTCTCAGAATTAGCGACGTATATTATGGCAGTAAATATAACGCAATAAACGAGGAAGTTAAAAGGACACCACGTAATTAAATAGACCAACAACGATGCAGTCGAAGCGAATATGGCGCAGTTAAATTCACGAGCAAGCTTAATGAGCGATACTTTTAAACATCCGTTTGGGGGAATTTAGGAATGTTTACAATGGAAAGGACAGGAGCAGAACTGAACCACGCGTAGTTACGATGAAGTGATCAAAGTGAGGTCTTTACCTCATCCTACAGATATAATTGCACTAAGGCGCAATTATATCTGTACTAAAACTAAAAATTGCTTGCTGAAAGGGAAGTGAGATGGAGGGCGCAGAGAGCGTAAATATTCACCAACGTAAATCAGTAGAAAGATAAAATATCATGAAAATGCCCACGTATTGTCTTGCTTGCTTCCTGAATCTGTGTTCCATATGGCCAATAATAAATAAAAAAAAAAGACTTATGACCAATAATAAATCCCGAGTTATAATCTTTCTTTCTTAACGTATATCCTAATTATATATCAAACGAATATTTGGAGCGTCTTAAGTTATCATACTTCGTTTTTAAAAGCACTCGGCATGTTTGTAATGTAGGACTCAAAGGTAGAACGCTTCTGAATTTGCGTAACACGTCTTAAGTAGCGAGCTCTGTGCTATTCTGTTTTCGTGAATGCCATAACAGAATAAGCATTAATCTGCCAGTTAATGCACGAGAACAAAATCTGTTGCATGGAAACAAATTTTAAGCAACAATTTTATAGATATTTTCATTGTTTTATTCAAAAAGCGTTCCAATTTATCAGTATGTGAAGGGTGCCAACATTACTCTATAATACTTCATTCACTGTCAAAAGGTGGCTGTTTCCATTTAGTCAGTTATTCACTATTAAAATCTTAAATTAAAATTAGTTTTTCAATAATAATGTTCTGGTAATAGCAACCGATTTTTCATTCTACAATTCCTCTCAGCATTAATGTATCACTCGGTACTGTGCTCAAAGAAATAAAACAGCAAATAAAAAAAATTATAATATTTTAGGCCTCCTTTCGTCTAACATATTACCCTACGAGACCTTCGGCGAACAAGCTTCCTTATTCACAAACAGGGGTTCGCCGGCCATATGTGCAATGTACACAGGCGCCGGGATAGTAAAGGCGCCAAAGATTTGGTATGATATTTTAAATAAAGTGAATTTTGTCAGCAAAATACTGCAGTCTTCATCTATGAATCTCCAACTTACTTTAGATGCATTGAATGATCTAAATCAATTTTTAAATGATTATAGGTCTAATGAAACTTTCAAAGAAATTCAAGGCTAGTCTTGAAATTCTCGCTTGCTCTTGTTATCGTTCAGGGAATGAGAGGCGTGATTGAAGCCTGATTAGCGGAATAATGAATTACTGATCATTTAAAACTGTATATTTAGAAATTTATGTACATTTAATCATACAAATACAACATTTATTTTACAAATGATATTCTATCTTTTTCAATTTAGCTACCTGAATACAAATTCTACCCTACAGTTCTTTATGAACTGGTCAATAACATCGTCATAAAAAGCTGGTTGTAACTTAATTTTCCCAAGCAACACGCACACTTGTAAAGGCTGCCTGAAGCTCACTGGCTAGAGCTACTTTGACTGCGTGTGGCCTTGTGTTTAAGACAACATGAAGGGAGTGGAAATGGCTATGGCTCGCATGAAATCACAGTGCTGAAGCGAGGACCTGGATGCTCCCACAACCGAGCAAGCCAAGGTAGCTTGACTAGCGTCGGCCTTACAACGCAAAGCTCAATTATTGCCGCGCAAGCTTAAAAAGTCTTCTGTCTACAAAAATAAAAGCCAAAATGGAATGTTTATAAATGCATGCATTTATTAACAAACAAATATTACTTCTTTCTCAATTAATTAGCTTGCATAGCAAGCATGGGGAATTCGCCACTGAAGAAATTGTAGAAAGCTAAAATTAATTGCAGCAAAATTTCACGCAGAACCTGTATTTTGTAGTAGTAGCCAACTAAGGCGATGTAAAAAGACAACACAATTTGATTACGAACATGAAAATGAAAATATAGTAGATCCTGAAATTTCATTTAAAGTAATATTTTTTTCTCTGCATCAAATATTACAATCTTTCAAGGAAAAATTTACTTTATTAAAAGAACATAAGAATTCCTTTCATTTTTTTGTATTTGTAAGTACTTCACGAAATAAAGAATATTTATTATCTTGTTGTAAAAAGTTACGACAAAACTTAACACCTGAGTATCATTCAGACATTGACAGACAATTTATGCGAAGAAATTTTACACTGAACCATTTATTTCTAACTTTAAAAACGATATATATCATATAATTCAGTATACTTACTGAATTATCTGATAATTCAGTAAATATTCTGAATTGCTCTTCGGATTCTTTTGTCATTACCGGTATCTGTAGCATCTGCGGAACGGTCCTTTTCTAAACTTAAAAAATTATTTAAAACTACTTGCGCTCCACAATGGTACAAGGCAGACTTTCAAATCTTTGCCATTTTATCAATAGAGTCAGATATTTTGGATCAACTTGATATTATTCGAGAATTTCCATTAATGAAAACTAGAAAAGTTCAATTCACAAAGTGATTTCTGTTTAAATATTTATTTAACTATTTCTTTACCCAACAATGTTTAATATGGTCCTATTTTATATACTTGTAAGTTACTATTATTTATTTACTTTATTTTTTTTTTCAAATTATTTTTGTTGTTTCTGTACCCTTCTTGTATGTTTATTGTTTTTTTATATTTTTTTGTAATTTCTGCTTTTTGTTCAATAAATTTATAATTAATATATTTCGTATTTCATTTTAACTCATTTATACGTTTTTATAAAGTGATTTTTTAATTCGGGGGAGGGTATAGGGGCGCCAACTAAAGTTTTGCACACAGACGCCGGACACTACTGTCGCGCCCCTGTTCACAAATATTATTAAAGTTAAAATTAAAGCTATCGTTCATCATTCAAAATCCTTCATCGAATCATTACAAGCCACTGCAGCTTGAATTTTTCATGCAATGATCATTTGGGTACGAAAGCTAAGAGAAACCGCGGAGATTTCGAGTGTTTGCCTTAGTGAAACAAATTAAGCAAAACGCTGAAGCGGAACCAAACTTCTTCATCCTGGTATTTGAGGATGGGGGGGGGGGGGGGGAAGAGTTCCACTGCCTGCAAATGGATTACATCAGTCTCTTTGTAAAGCGGTGTTGCAATATCTGGAGAAATCCTTCGAAAAGAACGTGAAAAGGGTCTGTAGAAAAAAAAAAGAAGCCGATAAATCAGAACTGGCGTTTCTTACAACCAAAGTAAAACGCAAGTTATTTGACAACTCATAAAACTGCTTTACATAGAATTCGAAAGTTATGTACGTCGATTTAAAGAAGCGAGCGAAATGATAAGATGTCCTTCTCAATGCGAGAAACGCGTATTTTATATGCTGAGCATAGAATAAACTATGGACAGCGTACATAAAATATTTGCATATTAGTGGTCTCGACTATGAGGGAATTTTTACAGCCATTGTGCAATGAGCCGCGTGCCTGAAATGAGGCAACGGTATTCAACATCAAGTTTAATTAGAACAATGACTGTTGTTAATTCAGGAATCTCTCTCTCTATGAATAACTTTTTTTCCCTCTTTTAAATAGCAGAACTAAATAAAAGCGACATATCCTTGAAACTTTTATCAACTAATTAAACTCCCCCCCCTCTCTTTTTCTCACTCTCCACTTCTCATTTAAAGCTTTCGGAGGACGTCCAACTATTCAATAAGATTAAAAGCAGCTTTTATGCTGCTATGCAGGTTAAACAACATCCATCCGCTCCCGTGAATACGTGAGATTAAATCCCACTAACGGACAAATGGAACACTGCGACAGTCACAACCGTTTCTAGCCTCGAGTTTTCTTCACCTTAATCCTCTGCAAACTTCTGATATGTTAAGTTAATCCCCGAATCTGTAAAGTAGCATTACTAAAGATTTTGATATTTAGTCGTTTTCTTGAAAGATTCACTTGAAGAGAGAGTATCATCGCTTGAAAATGTTTATTGCCGTGTATTTTACACGCTACCACATGAATCTGTGGAGTACGAAAGTCCATTGGATTCCTTATCTAATAAAACCATATACTGCTTAACAGTTTAAGGTATAGCAATGAAACAGCTGGGAATGTTTAATTATACAATTAGCTTGTGAGATCGCTAATGGACACCAAAATTCAGGAGGAATCGCTTAAGCTATTGTGCTGGAACGTCGATAATGCCCTTGAACTAACCTTCCCGCCATCATGTGTGCGTCTGTGTGTGTGTGTGTGTGTGTGTGTGTGTGTGTGTGTGTGTGTGTATATATATATATATTTATATAAACCAGGACGTTAATTAAAATCTCTCTACTTGAAAGATTCAAGAACTTTTCGTAAGAAAGGTTCGAATTTAATAAACATTAACAGGAGCTAATAATTTCACAAGATGAAATTATTAGCCTTCCTTGGCAGTACTGGCTTAAGGTTTTTTTACACACTTATATTTTATTATGCAATGAAAATTTAGAATAATTAAATAAGTCTTCAGAAAGGTTCCCGCCTTTCACCATCACACATCACATGTATCTCCCATAAAGCTGATTTTTCCATATTTACGGCATCGCCTTTCGGATGTAAGAATTAGAACGCTTTGATCATTTCCCAGTCTGATACACCTTAGCTTACTTGGTTTCTTTCTTACCTTGTTTTATTACACAAATATTTTTAACGTCTTTAACATCAGTGCTTTTACACACCCACAAACAGGCATTTTAAGTTTACTTTTTAATGTCAACTACACCATAATTTTCTTCCAATACTTTCTTACTCTCCCTCAAGTCTACTTTTTGTGTCAACACTTCATCATACTTGTAATTATACGCGATTTGGCCGAGAAATCTAAGATATCTGAAGTAAATTGCGTTAACCTTTTTTTCTTTCATTGCTACCAGCAAAACAAACTGTGGTAAGTAGAATGCGTTTGGTAAAACAATAAAAGACAGGGGGCAGCAAGTAGACTGCTATTTAAATAATTTAAACAAAAATATGAAATTTACACGCTATATTCGAAGGAAGAAAATATTGGATTAAAAATCCACTTTAAATTCATAGCAGAAGCTTGAAATAGCGAATTATGAATAAAAATTAGAAATTAATTTGAAAATGAAATAAAAGTCAAGTTACTGTCTCGCTTACAATGTATTACTTTTCTAATCAGAGGAAGAAAGCGATTCATGAGAACAAACATTTGTCAAAACTGGAACTAAAAAACATCGCGACAAATTCAGAATTAAAATCCTCTTAATGCCGTTTCTAATTACAAACATATGTAACCATTCCCGTGTTGCGTTATTAACTTCGGTGTCGTGTTAATGTCTAAATTCCACCTGGGATTAATTGCGTCAGTAACGACTGATGAGGCGCAAGGGATTCGCTTACCTCCAAATGGTGATTAAGAACTCGCCAGATAAGTAAACAAATGGTCAATAACGAACTTTCACTTAGGGAAACATTACCTCTCCCCAAATTGCTTGATAACTTCATCTTGACAGTTAGCGTCTTCATCGATAAAGAAGCTAATTATTGTCTCAGATGTGTAATGAAGCAGCCAGCAGCTCTGAGTTCACAAAGAGTGTAGTTGCTTTGGCCTCTCCCTCCTTAAATGTCCAGTAGCTATCCCCACATCATACGGTATAAGTGTTATGTCTGTACGAGATAATAATAATAATTATTATTGTTATTACTACTACTACGGGCGACTCCAAGGAGTCCTCAGACTCATCGTGGGAGGCCATAAACATCATGTCCACTCAACCATTCGACATTCTTACAGTATCTATCATACCTTGCCCTCAACTCATTCACTGTCATAGCACCCACAACAGACTCTGGCAGCTTATTCCACTCATTTACCATTCTAAAAGTAAAGAACCCAGCTTTACTAAAAGTAAAGAACCTAAACACCCATACTAACCACACTCTTGCCCAGCTTCCATAGATGTCCCACTAGTCCTCCCACCACCAGTCCTGATCTCAAACATATCCTCTGAATCAATCCTATAGAAACCCTTCAGCAATTTGAATGTCTCAATGATATCTCCTCTTTAACGCCTATCAACCAATTTCTGCAACCCATAAATCTTCAACCTGCTCTCATAAGGTTCAATCCATAGACCTGCTATCATCTTGGTTACTTGCCTCTGGATCCTCTCCATCAAGAAGAAACCTAGGTGACCAAATTTGGGCACAGTAGTCGAGATGAGGTCTTATCAAGGCTCGGTACAGAGGAACAATAACTTGCTTATCTCTGCTCGTCCAAGTATTCTTCAGCAACCAAGTGATTTGATGAGCTGATTTAGCCACTTTTGCAATGTTCCCCCTAAACTTCATCTCCCTATCCACCAACACTCCCAAGTCCCTGGCCTCATCAATCTCCTGGAGTACAGTTCCACCAATGTGGTATACTGCTGCTAATATTTTCACCCCAAAATGCATAACCTTACATTTTGTTACATTAAATTGACATCCATTCTCCTTAGCCCAGAACCCCAATCTATCCAAATCATCCTCCAAGATTTTGACATCTTCTGCATTTACTATTGCCCTACTCAACTTTGCATCATCAGCGAACAAATTAACCGTTCCTCTTAGATCCTTCCCTATATCGTTAATGAACAAATTAAACAGCAGTGGTCCAAGAACAGAACCCTGCGGCACACTACTAGTCACAGGCCGTCTTTTGGATTCTACTCCTGAATAAACTACTCTCCGATATCTCTCCATCAACCACCCTCCGATCCATCTCACCAACCCTATATCCATTCTCATGATTAGAATTCCATGTGGTATCCTGTCAAAGGCCTTAGCCAGTTCCAGCAGTATCACTGTAAACCCATTACCCTTATCCAGTTCAGCCTTCACTTTGTTATAAAACTTGAGCAAGTTACTGAGGTGTGATCTACCCTTCACAAAGCCATGCTGTCCCCTATACAGTATCTCATTTTCATCAATCAATTCCTGTATTTTTCCCTTGACTACGTTCTCCAAGACCTTGACGACGACTCCTGATATACTGATCGGTCAGTAATTTGCAACAGTAGTCTTGGATCCTCCTTTATGCAGTGGAACTATTTTCCCCTCTTTCCACACCTTCGGGACTAAATCAGAACCAAGACTCAGATTAAGCAGCATGGTCAAGGGCACTGATAATTCTTTAGCCGCTTCACGTAAGACCCGTGCCGGTATACCATCCTATCCCACAGATGTATTCACATTAAGGTTCTGTAATAGACTATTCACCTCCACGTCATTCACCACAATTCCCGTATAAACTAATGGTTCCTTCATTCTTTCAATGTCACCACCTGGATGATATACTCTTGCAAAGTGCTCACTATATTGACTAATTCAGTGACCTCCTTGCCATCTGCATTCCTTAAAATCATTCTGCCGTGTACAGTTTTTCTTTTACTTGCAGCATATTGAAAGAACTGTTTGGGATTCTCTTTAGCTTGCATAGCTAGTTTCCTTTCATAATCCGCTTTTGCTTTTCTTACCACACTCGTTACCCTTCTGGCCTGCGCTTTATACCGTTCGCTTGCCAGCAGGTCACCTTTCTCTTTAAATTCTCTCCACAGTTGTTTCTTTTTTGCAGCTCAAGCTTAATGGTGTTATTCATCCATTTAACCCCTACTTGTTTTACTATTCGGATCCTAGGTATACAATCAGCCATAACCTCCTGCAAATGCTCCTTGACCCCTTCCCAAGCTCTATCGACATCCAGCCCTTGCAGTTTTACATCCCATAGCACTGAACCAAGCAATTTTCTAAGCTTGTCATACTTGCCAGCACGATAATTCCACATATACCCTGTCTTAATCGAAAATTCTACACCTTTAGCCACCTCCCAGGTCAAGACCTTATGATCACTCTCACCAATAGGTGGCAACATGATCATATTCATTACAGTCAAATTCTCAGATGCTATTACAGGTCAAGCACTCTCAAACCCATAGTATTTTCTATTACATGCCGTCTCAGATAGTTATCCCTTAGTAACTGAATAAAATCTAGTTCCTTCTTCACAAGTGTCCTCTCCTCCTTCCAGTCAATGTTACCGTAGTTAAAATCCCCCATAATAATTACCCTCCTTCCACTCGTTTATCAATTTGTTTATGCATACTATCTCCACCATCTATTCCATCACCTGGTCTATAGCAGCACCCAACTGTATATTTTGTTCTGCCAGTCACAATCTCGCACCAAATAGCCTCAAATGAGCTCGTTTCACTATCCTGCAATACAACTTCTATTCTCCTTGGCTGCAGTTCATCAGCTATCATCAATAACACTCTTCCCCCCATTTTATTCTCTCTGTCCCTCCTAAACACACTATAACCTACACATTCTATCCCACTAACTATATCATCTTACGTCAGCCATGTTTCACTAATGCCAATAACCTGTGGCCAGGGAGAGCCAATCAAGGCCAAAAATTCTTCCTTCTTGTTCCTAACACTCCTTGCATTAGTATACATGAAATGCAGAGGTCCCTTTGTCCCACCCCTATCTTGATGCGTTAGTCTAACTATTCCATTCTGATTTCTTCTCCTTAGTATTGGCTCGGATACATTTATATACATTCTTACACTCAACTGTCTCGCTGATGTCCGCATATCCACCCCCCCCCCTCCTTGATAGTTCTAGTTTCCCTGGTTCTGCACATCCATTTTCACTTCATTCAGCAACACTTTTTCCGGGCTCCGCACACCAAATCCATTTAAATGCAGGCCATTCTTCTTGTACAAATCCTTTTGCCCATCAAACTCATACCACACGTCCACAAATTCCACACGACATAATTATAAATGAAATTGGTTTAACTTTTATTGGAATCAGCGTAACAAGATAAAATCCCTTTTAAAGTATGTTTGAGGGATCATAAATCAACTCACAAATATCTAATAAGGAACATATGACTTGATTGATGCTTGTGGTCAGCAGTCGGTGTGCTCATGAAGATAATTCAGCAATACGTATAAAAGAGTAGCGTCAATTAAAAAAAAAAAAAAAAAAAAAAAAAAAAAAAAAAAAAAAAAGTGTTCATTATTAATATACTACCTTAGGAAACCTCATTTTGAAAGCAACACAGAAGAATGAAATAAATAACACTGCGATTACTTGTTATGCCATACCCAAGGTATTAAATACTCCTCCCCCTCTGAAAACTAAACGCAAGAAAAAGGGAGGGGGGGGGGGATCTAGCTTCAAAAGATTACTTTAGGCATTCATTATAATTACAGCTATTTTGCCTGCTTCAGTTTAGGAGTACCCCTGTTTAAATGTCATTGGCTATTTACTCATGGATTCTTAGGGCATTATGAGTGTAGATGTACTAAAAAGTATATGTCGCCTAAGGAATAGAAAATTGCACATACCTTTTTCTGGGTGTTGTGGCTTTTCCTCAGTCTGCGATGTCGAAAACTGCAGAGTGTGTGTGTGGGGGGGGGGGGTAGGCAGTTTGGTAGAATAAGTTAGAAAAACCCGGGTTTTTTCCTTAACATATAGAAACATATACTTTTATATAGGGTGGGGAAAAAATGAAAGGGTTAATTTTTTTAAAATAGGGAGGGGGAAGGGGAAAGGTGGTTGACGGGGTGTGGACCGTTTCGACTATTCGTGGTCGTCATCTGAACACATTGGGAAAGTGGAAGCTATGTCAGGTCGGGTGAGTGCTTCTGCTTTAGAGGTGTTTGTGTTGTCTCCTATTGGTCGGGGTTGTGACCTCAATTTTATGTTGTGAAGCTTCCAAACCTCGGAGATTATGTAGGGCCTGTGTACGTTGATAGGGTTCGCGTCACACTTTATAGCTATTGTTTCCGATATTCTGAGCATTGTTTCATTGTCTTGTCTGTCTATTATGATGGCCTTGTCTATCTGCGGGGTGTGTTTTTGTTCAAGGGCGTGAACAGCTATTTCCGTTTTTCCTGTGTTTTGTATACGATTTTTCTTTTTGATGTTGCGTTTTTTAGTGTTTAAATGTTCTGGAATAGGGATGTTACAGTCACGGAAGTGTTCTTGTAGTCTTGCCCATAAAGACCTGATGGTGGAACCTGTGTAGGTGATGTCACAGTCTTTTTGGCAGGGAAATTTATAGACTACATTGTGCTGTTCAAATATTTCTTTTTGTGTGTGAGGTTTGGTGGATTTTAGGAGGTTTGCCAGTTTTTGGCTTGTGGTGAATACCAGTTTGTAGTCAGTATGTTTGAAGATGTATTTATAGGCTTTGTATGTGTTTTGGGTGTATGGTAGTTTGATAATTTTTTGTGTAGGGAAGTTCGTTTTGGTACTTGGGTTGTTTTGGCGGTTTTTTGTGATCTTACCAGAAGACGAGCTTTCCGTATGCACACGCGTATGCGAATTTTGTAGTCCCCGAATCTCAGTTCGCACAAAGGCTCTGCTACTGCGAGTGACTTTCGGCACTCTTTCGTCAATGGCTGTATTTCGCATGCCAGCTTATTACACAGTGTTAGAATTATTAATCTCTGTATACGGAAATTAACGATAAATTCCACCTGGTGTTTAGTATTCTGAGACCACAATATTTTCTCACACTTAAGATAAAAATAAAATAATCATAAATGATTCATTAATTTTTACAGAAATTGAAGTAATTGGTTTTAGGCGCAGACGAAAAGCGGCACGAAGAGTACACAAATACGATATTATTCGTTACAAAACCATGTCCGGAACTTTTGCGTTTTCCACAATGTATACTTCGACAGCGCTTTTGTATTCTTCCTACATTACGCGTTTTTCGTTGATTCAGGCATTTATTTTTGTTAGAACTATCGCTGCATCAAACATTCAGGTAGTGAAATATTAATGAACATGTTTAATTTGCACATTCTATTTTAGAATAAAGTCCGCTTTTGGACTAAAATACCTGTTATTTATATCGGAGATAGACAGCTTTAGGGAAAATTACAGGTCATCGTCAATACAAAACAGGATGCTGTTGGATTAGTAAAAAACCTTTCGAACAAATATGCGATTAAGCTTCCAAATACCAAAGTAAATGAAGTGATTACATTGCGATTAATAAGAGAAAAAGAAGTGAGAATTATATTCTGAGATGTAGTAATCATTACGTAGAGAATATGAAATAACTTGAAAATAATTCCAACATTAACCTTCATTAAAATCTTTCAACCAACGAAGATTTCTCATTGCTTCCTATCAACCCCCTGTAACTGGATAGCCAGCTTTCTCATTGGTCGTTAACTGCGTGTCATTGTGGACGGCACTCACTTTCTTCGAGCTTTACCACTAATGCGGTGTAGTGCTTTACAGTTCCGTTCTTTCACCCACCCCCTTTCTCTTATAAATATATGACATACTCGCAATCGCTGCCAATCCTATCCACAGGTTTGCCGACGAGAGCACTCTTTATTCATCCTATTCGTTTGACAAACCATGTAGTTCCTAAGATATTCTCTTAAATCAAGAACCTCTGAAACCAGTATCTTACTCGCCGATATCCATACCACCCTTCAGAGGTGCAAGGATAATCTAGTCACCTTCAATGCCACCAAAACGCAGTCCTGCCTTTCCTCTTGTGAAGGGATCTCAGCTCAATCTTTCTTATCCTCAAGTAATAAGCATATCACTAGACAGATGGAATTATTTCTCCTTGGACATCTCCAACCTCTCTCTCTCTTGGCAGAAACAAATCGCATCAAGCGCTTCCATAAAAACTAGACATTCTTTTCCAATCAAGAAGCTATTTTACACCCACCCATCTATCTATCAATTAAATCTGCATAAATCCAAAATCCGCTCCTCCTTAGTATACTGATCGCACATTTCGGATGGTGCACATAAAACCATCTTAAAAATTCTTAATGCTGTCCAGAGGTGAGCAATTCGGCTCAAAGGTGACTCTTCCTCACAGGCTCACTTCAACCTCTATTCACAGAGGCAATGTTGCAGCTCTTTTTCTTCTATAGGTACCTTAAAGGTAAATGCTCCACTCAACTGGCAAACTCCATTTTGCCTTTGGTCCTGTTAAAATAAGAGCAGCAATTTCTCAACATCCATTTTAAGTACAACAGCAAACTCATCGAATTTGCTTTTCTTCTTCCTCATTTATTCCAAGTACCTATGAGATATTCTTCCCCGTGTGTTTTCCTACAAACGTTTATCTCCTACTCTAAGAAAAAAAAAAGTCAATAGATTTCTTTTCTGCATTTCACACATGGCATTAATATGCTCTTATACCTCTCTTGCGTGGGATAAATGTGAGAAAAAGTTGCATATTTTGATAATTATGCATTAATCAAACTTTCATAAAATCATCTAAATTAAATCTATTATTCAAAATTTAACATGAAAACGAAATAGAGTTTTTACTATATTATCAAAATATTCTAAACAAGGTTAATTTTAGAAAGTTTGATGCTGCTTCCAAATACAAGTAGTCCAGTTGTGTAGGTATACTTCGGGTGCAAACTTATTTCATCAAGCTTGGCATAAAAAAGCATGAAAGTAAGAATATAATTTTTGTTGAGTATAATAAGCTTATTAGTAATAATTACATAATTAATTTGAATGACAACAATAATTAAGATTTTTTTCTCCCTACTATGGAAAAAATGATGAAAACGGTATCATACCAAAAAGCACTTTTTCCTCCAAGAAGCCTCAAAGTATTATTTTAGCAAAAATATAAAAACAAGCAACACACGCACACACACACACAGAGAGACTTATTAATATTATATTATTTTATTTTTTGGAAGGGCAATGTTTCAGAAATGGAGAACTGGTGGTAACCCTTAATTTGCTGTTGCAAGTTTCATGGTCATCTTACTGTTCACAAATAAATGCAATATTGATATCTGCTGCATTAATTTCCTAAATGTATCCTTGTTTGCAGAGTGTACATGAGTCGACGGCAGAAGAAATGGCAAACAAAACAAAAACGACGCCTTCATTAATTCGACAGAAAGTCTCCTAACACTAAAGAGCATTTTCGTTATTCAGCTTAAGAGCAATGAAACCCATCGTCATTCTCTGACTTCATGTTCTGAAGAAAATTTACTGAAAGGGGGGGGGGGGGTTATGAGCTTACAAAGAAATTACATTCAAGGAAAGAGAACGTTAGCGTAGAGAAAAAAAAAAAACAGTGCGCGGCAGACTCTTACAAGCCTTACTAATGCAGAACTCTCACAGCTGATGGTAGCAAGGTTTTCCTAGATTTTTTCAATGCTTAGTATACAAAAGCTTAGGATAAATAGATTGTTTACAAAAGTATACAAAGTATACAAAAGCTTAGGATAAATAGAATGTAATAAATATATATATATATATATATATATATATATATATAATAAATAAAAGAGTAATATCATCATCAATTTCCTGATATCATCAAGGTGTATTTGGGCTACTATGGCACCATTTTATTAATCCTGCATCAACAATTTCTCCCCAAATTAGTTTAATTCTTGTCAGGAATCCAACACCAGTGTATGTAGCATTTCGTTCTTCTAAGACTGACTGAATAAATCCATCTAAATCGTAATCTTTCTCTGGGTCTGTTTCCTGCCATCTTGGCGTAAAACACCTGTTTTGCTAACATTTCCTCTTATATTCTGTTTAAGTGAACATACCATCTTAGATTAGATCTGTCACACATTCTTGTATACTATCAATACTAAGTTCCATTCTAATATGATTCTACCATTTATGTCATCTGTTCACTCCGCTAATCTTTCTCAGAACTCTCATATCTGTGGTCTCTAGTCTTTGATCAAGTGCTTTGTTTATGCAACTCTCAGATCCATAACTTAAATCTGGTTTAACTACTATCTTGTATTCTGCTAGTTTAGTGTTTTGGCATATAAATTTATTCTACTGGCTCCTCACTGCTCCAGCTTTGATTATTCTGTTGTCTATTGCCAAATTTAATTTGCCATCTTCACTAAAAGCAGGGCCTAAATCGTTGGAATGTTTTACTTGATATACAGGTTCTCCGTTGAGCATACGTCTGAAGTTTTCTATGCTCTTGAATATTTTTTGTATAGTTTTAGTGTTTTCATTTTCATGCCACATTTGTTACAGCTCTTATTCAGTTTAGTTAGAGAATCCTGGAGACTTGCACCAGGTTTGTTTAGGAGTACCTCATGTGCATAAAGCAGAGAACTAAGTTAAAACTACTGATTTTAATATGAGATTTAATAACACTTTCTTTCATAATGTGATGCATATAAATGATCATTAAATTGTCAAAATTCATAGAGTATGTATTTTTCTATATAATGTATTGCTTCTTGTTGTATGTCTTTGCCAGATCCACAAAATTTAAACACAGATTTTTTGTCGTGCATCCCTGATTTATGAAACTAATCTTGCAGAACCCGTTTGTCCTAAATCCAGGTTTTTGTTGTTCTCCAAATTTCTCTTCCACAGTTTTTCAACAACGCTTTCATGAATCCTATCTGGAACACTCTTAGTAGAGAAATTCCTTTGTAATTCTCACATTCAAGCTTTATTTCCTTTTTCTATAGATTTTACCTCCTGACCAGGTTCGTTATTATGAAGCGTATTGACTGCAAAACTTTTATGCCTTCATACTTAGGCATTTCTAGTCGAATATCGTCTACTCCAGCTGCATTTCTACATTATCTAGTTTTTGACGGATTTTTCTACCTCAAGTATTGATATGTGCTCTTGAAAATGCTCTAGTATGTTACTAAAATAAAAAGCAAATAGGCTTCAGTTCGGCGATGCAAAATTACATAAGCAAAGTGGATATTAGATCCAGCATTATTTCAAAGATTAATATAGAAACTATGAAAGTTTCGTGAGTTGACCTGACAGATTACGGGAATATATCCCTCTGCATCCACGCGTTGCCTCTTTGTGGACTACGTAAAAGACATGAGCGCCTCCCAAGCTTCTGCATATTCTCCTTTTATTAGTCCATTTTGATAAGGTTTGACATCTGTTTCGAACTGGCTGGTTCTCTTCGGAGACCAGGTAGAAATCTTACGAGAGCAAAAACTCTCGTTCAGTACTAAGGAACTCGAAGTGTCGGAGAAGTGTATTTTTCGTAAGCGAACTCTCGGTCGGTGTGTAAAAGTAATTACTAAAATAAAGAGCCAAAAGATTTCACTTCGGCGATGCAAAATTACATAATTACGAAACTTTCTACATTCGGCTTTGAAATAATGCTGGATCCATTTTGCTTATGTTCTAGTATGGTTGTGTCACTGCTTGTTCCGTTTAACACTTTTTCAAGGTAATTACTACACAGACATCTAGGATATTCTTATCTTCGGTGTTTTCATGTCATTTTTTCATTTTCGATTCTTTTTACAATACTCTTTCCACCCTTTCTAAGCTTCTTCAATTGCCTCCAAATTTTTTGCCATCTTCTTGATATTTATCTTCTATATTCTTTCCGAATTCTTCCAATGACTTTTGTTTATCTACTTTTACATATGACTTAATTCTTTTACATTTTTCTTTGTATTCTTCCTAGGAACTTTCATCTTGTGTCCACTGTGGCGGTCTTATTTTTCTACCCTTGAGGAAAACTTTACCACATACCTCCCTTGCTGAGTCAATGTTTTCTTCAGTTTTCCACTGAAACTCCAAAGGTGATTTTTTTTTTACCAGTAAAGCAGCTCAACCTTAATTCTTTTAAAAAATTTCTTACGTATCGCTTTTTTCAAAATGATATCCATTGTTGTCCTACTTAGAACTAAGTGTGTTCTAAGTAGGACAACAATGGATTTGGAATTCTAAGTAGGTCACTTACAATTTCAAATCCTCTGTACATTCTTGTATTAGGAACCAGCATGAAGACATGGCTATCAACAATGACACGGTCAATGATGCTTTTTCTTATAACTCGCCTCTCCTCTCCACATCTTTATGTTGCAATATGGTGTTGGTGATGACTAGTCCTGTCCTTAGCAGAAATCCACCAGAATCTTATTTTTATTAATGTTTTCCTTTTTTTTTTTCAAAATTCCATCAAATATTCGTATATCCCTGTTGTCTATTGCCAAATTTTATTTGCCATCTTCACTAAAAGATAGCAAATTAAATTGTTTCAATTCCTTCTTTGCTGTTTAGATCAGCCACAAGGACCATTCTTCCATTTTCTTTATGTCACCTGTCTGCTGTTATGCCTGATAAATTCAACTTCTTCCTCAGGAGAACCTTTTTTTTTGGGCCCCGGGCACAAATAAGTTTCATTGTCCTCTTCATCGTTTTGAATTCCCGCATAACTACTTGAAATTGCCTTCAAATCAAGAAACGTATCTTCATATTTGGTGTGAAATTCTGTTGCTGCTACTCCTTCTTTCCTTTATTGTTATTTCCCAAATATAACATTCTACACTTATTAATAAGATTTCACCTGTTCTTATCTCCTCTTTCTCAGTACAGAAGTATTTAGAATTTAACAAAATATAGAAGATAATACACCACCCGAATTTATACGTACGCTTCCTGATAATTATTGATAATTAATTTCTCATTTCTTTACTGTATTAGTTTGTGCGGGAACATTTAGTCACGAGGATAATTTACATGTTTTATCAGTGAAATAAAAGTTTATTGCAAGTAAATCCATAACGTGTATAAAATAGCTTAAAGCACTTTAGAGATAAATATGAAATACTTCCAGAACATTTTTATCGACTTACTGTATTTCAAATAATTATTGCATACCGTAAATTTCGTTTTAAAAAGTTTCGAAATCATTCAAGTATATCAACACAGTTACACTGCGAAGCATATTTCGCAACTTTCAGTTGCAAATGTTGTGTACTCAAAACTTAAAAGTGTGTATTGACATCAAACTGCTAAATTTTGTTGGAAATAAAAATAAAGATATAAGAACTTGGGCAGACTGATCAAATAAACGCTTTCCTTGTTTCTGCAAAATGCTTTGCATTTTTTATAGCGAAGTCTATTACGGAATGCCACATACTTTATCGCTGGCGGGCGGTTTCTTTGCCCCCCACTGCCCAACGAATGTCGCTTCTAACGACCTTATCATCGCAGAGAACACATTGGATTGGAGGAAATTTCGGTCCGCAGCTTTCGGCACGATCTGCGGACCGAATCTCTAAAATTTTTATTTTCGTATAACAGATTTTTTTTCTATTTCCGATGGGCTTTTAGATATTCTTGCATTATTGCTCAGAATGCTCTATTAAAAATCAGTCAATGCATGTTAATCAACTTTATAAGCGGTTCCAGTCATTTCGATTAAATATACGAGTAAGATGATCCTGTTTTGAATGTGTAGTATTTTATTATTTAACACATAATTAATATTACAGCTAATTACAATTTTGCCAGTGAAAATTATTGAATTCGATCTTACATAATCTGGATATCGAATTGACATCATCATCACTTGTTCCTAATAGTAATATCCGAGTGGCTTTGCGCTTCGCAACCATATGCCTGGGGAAGGAGTGTCCTAGGTTCGATTCCGGTCGACGACGTGAGGAGCTTAGGTATCTTCCTCAGCCATAGCCAAGTTAGCCGGTCTTGTGCGTGGACAGCAGGATTTTTTTCCCAGTTTACCTGGAGTTTTTCATCTCGCAAGTAGGCAAACCAGCCCCGTGAACACACGCGGATTACAGTCAGGAATACTGACCCAGCCATAGGCCTGATTCGTCAGATACGCCGGTTTCGGAGCCCGGATAAAATTTGACGGGACTGACATGGTGCAGTATCTCCCCGTAAAGGGGCCTCACGGACATTATATCCTCATACGGTCATTGTATCATCACACGGAAAGGAAGGAATAGTAATATACAAAGGGGGTGGGGGCTGAAAAGTTCTGATAATCATCTAGAACAAAATTGATTTTAATGCAACTGATATAACCAAAAGAACGAAAATATCTTAAAACTCCTCAAACCCCATGTTTCATATAATTATCACAATTTGTTCTTTTTCTTTTAGGATATATAAGAAGAGTTGCTTTAATATCATTTTTGTTCTAATTGTTTATCAGGATTCTTCAGCGACCCTTCCCTAGTCAAAACTCCTGTGAGTTACCTTTAATATCGCTTGCAAATCACGCCCATTCTTTTAGCTCAGAACGTGTAACTGCGTGTTCTATCCAGAGGTCTATACAGACTTCTTTGAAACATAGCTACTCATCTGTCTCATCTTTCAAGACGACACACCGGCCCACAGCAATCCGCTTTGAATACTGATATCCTGCAACAGGAACAACTCCCGTTAAAAATTTCTACGAGAGAGGAGGAAGGAATAATTCAAGCGTAACCTGTGTCTAAGTAGCAACACAAACAGCGAATTCCGGCAATCTGAGGAATGCACGCATCGTTTTCTACACGTGTCTGCTAGAGCAGTGCTTCCCAAACTTCTGGATGTCAGGGCCCCCTTTGCAAAAATTAAAATATTTTACGGCCCCTCCTCGAAAAAAATCGTAATAGAGAGATATATTATTATAATATTTATTGTATTTATATTCAATACAAAACATACGCAGCGAATATTGTAAAAATCAAATCCATAAATTACATTTTTTGCCTCTTACTATTTCGTTCTGAAGACGATGCAGGCTGTTCTGGTAAAATATGAAATACTGTCTTTTTTTTTTTTTTTTTTTTTTTTTGAGTCTGTTTCTGCTTCTTCTGATTGTTCGCGAGATTTTTTTTTAATCAGTCACTTATCCATCTCAGGGTTAAATTTTTTTAACGTAGAATAGATCAAATAATATCACCACTTACCAATACTGGCACATCACAGACTGATAACATGAAATTAGTAAATATTATCCGAATAAGGGAATCCCTGGCCCAGGAACATTTTTCTCTTTTGTGACTTTTCTCCCTTTATGGTAATTAAGCCTAACGCCAAACAGACAGCAAAGGCAGGTTATTAAAACGTGCATATGATTGGTGCGGTATTAACAAAAGATCGCGCAATCAAAAGATAAAAGCATAGCTGGCAATTGAGTTGAAATGCTAACTCTCTTCAACCGAATTCCATATGTGAAACTGCCATAACATTCATTATATATATATATATATATATATATATATATATATATATATTTATAAAAATAAATTTAACTGACTAGAACCCGAGAAAGTATAACAAAAACCTTTAATACATCACAACTAGTTTCATCGGTGATCCGACTTCTTCAGGTGAGAAATAAAAACATAAGACATAAAATAACACGGTAAAAAATGAACTTTACAGCTTAATAAAAAGCAGAATAATAACAGTCATATTTGAATAGGTGACCGCGTGCTACCGTTGGCATGAGTAGAATGTGTGCGACAGCTAATTTTTGAGCGCCAGTACTGGATTACTGCGCTATGGGAATCGGGTAAATTGTAGCTAAGATTATTGTTTAAATGTGAAGGGTCCAGAACTATTTCTTTTGATTCGATGATTCTTTTAGACTCGGACAGAATGGTGAGTTTTGACATCGTATCTTTGTTTACGAATGTTCCTACAGATGAAGTTCTGAGTCTTCTTAAGGACAAGGTTTCTAAAAAAGTGTTCGCTCTTCTAACTCACTGCATCAATTCCGGCTATTTCTGCTACGAAGAGAAAATATACAAACAAACTAGCGGTTTAGCTATGGGCAGCCCTCTATCTCCAGTCTTAGCTAATTTTTTTCTAGAAGATTTTGAAGAGAAAGCTATTTCCTCAGCTACTTTGAAACCTAAACTGTGGTTACGTTACATCGATGACGTCTTCCTTATTTGGGGACATAGTTTAGAGGAACTGCAAAACTTCCTAAACCATTTAAATAACCAACATCAAAACATTAAATTCACATCTGAACTAGAGGTTAACGGCGTTCTCCCCTTCTTGGATCTAAAGATCAGTAGATTTCCTGACTGTCTTAAATTTTCAATTTTTCGAAAAACCACCCACACTGATAGATATTTACATGGTTCTTCTCATCACTTCCCACCTCAGAAACTGGGCATCATCTCCACCCTCGCCCATCGAGCAAGATGTCTCATTTCCACAGAAGAAGACCTTCAAACAGAGCTTAACTTCCTGAAAAACACCTTCTTAAATAATGGATATTCGTCTCGTAACATCACTAAACGCTTGAGACCACGCCAACATCCTCGACAAGAAGATGACTCCAACCCAATCACTCATATACAGTTGCCTTTTATCAGCACTCTTACCCCAAAACTAGCTAAGATTCTGAAAAAATTCAACATAAAGACCGACTATACTACGCTGCCAAAACTTCGTTCTTTTCTGAGTCGACCAAAGCCAAAACACAACCATCTGCATTTTCCTGGTGTTTATAAAGTTTTGTGCAACTGTGGTCGACCTTATTTTGGGCAGACAGACAAATCTGTTTCACTTCGTCTTGAGGAACATAGACGTGACATCTCCTACAGTAGAGCACGAGCGAGCGCCCTTTCCAGTCATGTCCTTTTCTCGGCAAACTCTAACCTTGAAGAACAGCCACATCAAGTTGATTGGGAACGCACTACTAATTTATATATTTGCAAGGATGAATTCGAAAGAAGAATCATCGAATCAAAAGAAATAGTTCTGGACCCTTCACATTTAAACAATAATCTTAGCTACAATTTACCCGATTCCCATAGCGCAGTAATCCAGTACTGGCGCTCAAAAATTAGCTGTCGCACACATTCTACTCATGCCAACGGTAGCACGCGGTCACCTATTCAAATATGACTGTTATTATTCTGCTTTTTATTAAGCTGTAAAGTTCATTTTTTACCGTGTTATTTTATGTCTTATGTTTTTATTTCTCACCTGAAGAAGTCGGATCACCGATGAAACTAGTTGTGATGTATTAAAGGTTTTTGTTATACTTTCTCGGGTTCTAGTCAGTTAAATTTATTTTTATAAATGTATACATCCCGAGTAAATCCAAATTTCAACAATATATATATATATATATATATATTACTTAGTTTTAACACTTTTACGAATTTTATTGCTGCCTTGGGAAATCGAACTTACACACATCTAATTAATAACAATAGTTTTTAGTTAGATCCTGTGTTTGCCCATGCAACATATGGTTTTCTTTCAGTCTATACAGCATAGTTTCTGTATGAGGGGACATGTGATTCATTAATTAGTGTTTTTATCCCAGTTGTCTCTAATTGCACTATCTGTTGAGAAATATATTACACAGACTGCTCATACCTTATTCACTGGCATAATAAAAGTACTTGTTTTTATTGCCTCTGCAGTATAGTGGCTATTGGGGGAGGGCATGTTGTTTACCACTGCAAACAAGTTATATCTCCCCACATGAACTTGTTTAAGCTTTTTTTCATGTGTGAAGTATATGCGAAACTTTTATTGGTAATAGAAAACTAGCTCTGATGAGAGTGATAATATAAAACGAGTTTTGATATGTATATAAAGTCAATATCAACAGTCCCTGATTACGAACGCGTGATGAAAGGGACAGGAAGATTTGGAGCTTCCCTTGAGAGCATTCGAAGTAAATACAATTAACCACTGCTTTTAAATGGAACATATGAATAAGCAATATTTACTAATATTCATTAAGCGCCAAAATACGCAGGAAGCAAAGTTTGTTAACCAACACCAATGAATATTTCCATTAAAATATAAAAAAATAACAAAAAAAAAAATAATAAATAATAAAAGTTAAATACGTTTCTTTTAAAATAAAAAAAATCTACTTAGTCTTAAAACATTTTAAATTTGTTTTCATTATTTCACGGCCCGCCTCAACAAAACCTACGGCCCCCGAGGGGGGCCGCGTCCCATAGTTTGGGAAGCGCTGTGCTAGAGGACAGCGCTGATTTCTACACAACAAAAAAGAAATCAGAACGATCGTAGAAAAATCATTTAACCATGCGCTACAGCTTCCATCCGTTTTACTCGAAGTTCTGACAAAGCAGAACTAACGTGGCATGAGGTTCAGAGAGGGTGGGGGAATTGTAGCTTTCCTTCCATAAGAGATTTCACTTATCTAAGTTCTGGCCGATGTCTTATGACTTCCTCTCTCTCTACGGTCATCTGCTTCCAGTAAAGTTGGCCAGGAAAAAAACACAAAATCAAAAGTGGTTATCTGTTTAATTGAACCTCAAACACACGCCGGACAATTTGATATAATCCTTTTAATCTTTTGAAAAATGTCTTGATCTAATAATTTTAAAGAGGAAAGGGTAAATATGATTTAAATCTTGAGAGCAGTAAGCAATTTAGGGAAAGCTCAATCAACTTTGATAGCACTATTACATGGGTGGGCGCGATGAGGTCAGAAAATCAAGGAAGTAAGTCCTAATTCCTGCATAGGAAAGTGTGTGTGAAATATTTAATTAGGAAGTCACTTATTGTTAACTATAATCGAGTGCATTTTGAAATTGGAGGGGTTATCAGTTCTGGTAGGTAGAAGCACGATTAGCGTTTGAACGCTGCGTATAGCAAAGACTTTCGCATCTGGTCTAATTTGATTTGTGGTGTTAGAGAATGGGAGGGGGGGGGGGGAGTTGGAGTTGTAGACATTAAGGTCACTTACAAAGATGACAGTTTGGATATCTCGATTGAAGAGATCCGAGTGATTTCCAGAGTAAATGCAGAATATGAATGTTGCCAAGTTGGGCAAGAAACGCTTGAGCCAGAGGGGTCAAAAGTAGGGGTTTCTAAATATATTCTCTAGCAGGCAATTTGGGCAATGAATGTAAACTGTAGTTCATGTAGCTGCAGTCTGGGTTTCTGTTAAGAGCAGGTCATCGAAGCACTAGGATTTGCTTTGTTAGTACTCCTTCGCGTGAAGTCATTGGATTTTGTCTACGGTTTTGACTACACTTATTTTTGCAAACATTCTAAGCATTTATGAGGAAACAAATCAACATCCGTAAACTATCGTTGTTTTGGAATTACGGCTTAAACATCTCAGACCAGTGGATTATGACTATTAGACGCGTCTGATAAAATTGCTTTAAGTAAATCATCTCCATTTTCTTCTGTTCGGTTTGTATGTTTTGCAGGATAAAGAATCCGAATTTTTTGGTGGGAGGTATGCTTCCACCCCACCATATGAAACCGTTTAACTCATCTACAGTTGAAAAATCTATAAAGGTTTTTGGATCACTGAACTAAAACCTAACAAGTTTACTTCAAGCTGGTATCTGAGCATATGAAAGCTGAAAGGATGTTCAGGAAATCTGCCGTGATGGATTTGCTTAGTCTAAATAAATGTAAATCTGTGGAATGTTTCTCCCTACGTCATCAGAAATGAGATCCCAAAAGAAATTTGAACACTTTCCCAAGTCTAGAACCTTAATTCTTCGACTTATTTGGTATTTTAATTATGTGACAGTCTTTGGATGTAATAATTTATAATGAAGTCCTGATGGTACTGCACTCCCTGATGAAACACTGGAGTGATCAAATTTAGTTCCTCCTTTTCTCTCATTTTAACTTAACGGGTTTACTTCAAGAATAACACTGTACTCGTAACACTGTACATTTAACAAATGAACACTGAACGAACGCATTTCCTAAAAGCAGGCCAGTTCGTTCCTTTTGCAATGAAAAATTTAATTTTTCTACCTTGCTAATATTTATATAATGTTTTCTTTTTTTAATATGTTCATTTATTAAATTTCGGTTGAAAGCAAAGATAATATCATACAACATATGAGGGGAAAAAAAGCTCGGAAAAAAATGCTTCCATAGCAAATTTATGGGCCCATACATAAAATATGCTTTGTTTATTCTTCTGCTTGCAATATTTAACTAGCTGCAGACGGCTCCAGTAAGTGAGCACTCTCCGAAGATTATTACGCATGGCCAAATTGATATGCCACTTATTAAGCTGACAACCGTCGTCTTCTATGGAGTAACACTGAGATGACCTGTATTTAAGTATTCCTATATTTTGGCTAATGCTTCAACTACTGCAAATAGTATTTTCTCCTTATTGGCTGAATGAAGAACTGTGCGTTGCCCAGGCGAAATAGATAAATAAATAAATAAACCCAGGGACAGAAAATTTAAAACAATAATCGATGGTGATTCAAAATGTAATCATGAACATTAATAATTCATCTTCTAGTGATTTATGGCTGGCATAGACTTATTAAATATTTCCAAATCTGAAGTTATTACCTCAATGATTTTCTTGCTCTTACATACAAAAGAATTCGTACGAAATTCAATCTCCCACTGCATTCTGCCGAAGCATTAGTCTCCACCTACACTGGAATGCTGGCGTGATGCAGTGGAAAAAAGACAATTTCATTCCACACGAAGTCAGTTGATCTTGAATAAGATGCATTAAACTTCAGATATTTTCTTTACCTTCACTAATCAAATCTCTTGAGTTCAGACACTGAGAACCTCATATCCAAGCATGCGTTCTTTTATCACATATCAATCATGCTGATTATCAGATTGAAAATAAAGTTCCGAATTCAAGAGCTTAATATCGCCAAAGATAACTGCACTTAAACTGTAAAATTTTACTACATGAAAAATATATTAAACTTTACATTCCTCATAAATTTTCTCCACAAATTAGCGAAACAATTTTATTATTTTTGTACACTAATGACGTTAGGAACAAGAATCAAGGGTTTCAATTGTGTAACGTATGAGTGAAAGATAGAGAGATTCTAAGAGAATAACCTAAGAGATGTTCAAGAGGAAAACAGTAGAGGGAGACAAGCGTTCGTTTACGTAAGCCCACATGGAACGCATACTTAAAGCCGAGTCTTGCTAATTTGCCTCTTGGGAAACTTCATCTCCAAGCAAGAAATCTTTTATCGCTTTTAGGGATCTGGTGGCAGATCGACAACCTATAATTCCTAAATTGCATTGTTAGATCCAATATCCTCCCCCACTTTCTTTTCTTTTGGTATGTTTCTTCTTTCAGTTTCATCTCATAGCGAAATAAAGATGCTTTTGATTGCGTTGGATGCCATAAAAGTACCGGAATTTAACCAGAAAATTACAGAGCAATATAAAGAGGGGAAAAATCTGAAGAAACTGAAAAGAAACATTAACTGAGGAAAGGGAGATCAATAAGGACATTGTGAAATGGCGCTATAATAAACTGAACGGAATGTGATGCTTGGAAAGAAACATATTTCACTCCCCCCCCCCCCATATATTGTTTTTATCTGAAATTGTATGTCGTTTCTGATCAAAAGAGGAGGATTGTCGATAAATCATTAATTTCGCAGCAATTCATCTTACGGGTGATTTGTTTTGTTTTTCGTTTTATAGAGAGCAATTTAATAGACAGAAAAATATTTTCTGTGTATAAAAGTTCGCGCGTCTACGCGCACACGTTAAGTCGATTTAGCGTTTTCATATTGTGTCAAATTTATATAAAATCAATCCCTCAAGATCTCGACGAGTTATTCTTTTCACCATCTACCGATAAAACCTGAAAAGCCGAGATTGCGAGTACGAACAATCAAAAGATTTCAGATCAGAACAAAATTCTGGGGGAGGAGTGAAACGTTTCTTTCCAAGTACGTTTTGACTGTTAAAGGAAAGTGTTGAGTGTTAGATAACACTCATCCTTCTAAAATCTAAATCGTAGTCTAAAAATTACGTTAAGAATAAGAAAATATATTTCAAAAAAATGTAAAGTCAAAATATACTTCATATCGCTTTCCTCAAATAATGCTCAAGCCGAGTGTAGAAAAGGACTCTTACTAATATTCCGTTTTTATCGCGATTCCATTTATTAAAGATTTGCTTTTCTTGTCCGTATTTGCCGCGCCGATGAATCTCGCATCGATACATGGAAGTATCGCGCACTCTGCGCAAGTCAATACACAGAGTACGAGACACTGCACCCATTTAAATGACGTCATAGAGTGTTCGTGTGTGTGTTCTTGTGCAGTCTCAAGCTGATAGTAGCGCAGCTTTAATTCCATGACTGAAAGATGCAATCGTTGGAAACCCGATTCAAACATTGAGGGCAGGTGAAGGCGAAGCAAGACGGATTAACGGAAGATGCAGTTTGGGAAAAGGGCAATTTGTGCCTCACCAATTATCTGAAGTGAAATTGCTGCGGCACATTTCTATGGAAAATCGAGGAATTCGGTTCAAGTGAATAACGCAATTAGTTTTGAAAAGCTCAGAATTTAAATAAGGGGAAAACACCCCACGGGGCTCCTCGGATGGAAGTTCAGGTTTTCTTTGGAGGAAAAAGAAATCGTATTGAGGGATTGTAATAAAAGGCTCGTTCGCTTCCTTCAGAGATGAAGGAAGCGAACGAGCTTAGTTCGGTCCCAGTCAGCCTCGATTCCTCGCTGTCCAAGCGGCGTCACGCAGAAGTGCCTTTCAAGGAATGACATCAGGTCAATAATCGCATTAATCACATGTCGGCTAGTCTGATTCATCTCTTAGTTGCAATACGAAACGGCAAGATGAACAACTCTCTCAAAGAGAAAGAAATCCTCCTAAGAAAATGGAACGTTTCAGTAAGTGCTAATGGAAGAGCGGGTCAAAATATAATTTCTATCGTCAGATGCCGTTTCAGTGGCATCTGACGAAATACCTATCAACAGAAGTGGCGAACTGTTACACATCCGGAATAGAAATTCTTTGTCGGACGTGTAATAGTTCGCCACTTCTGTTGGTAGGTTGAACTCGTTCGCTGCCTAGCGAAGAGCTCATATACGAGAAGAAAGAAAGAAAAATCACCACAGGTATATGAATCTACTCTTCAGGATGAACTAATCGAATGAACACTTCAGTAATTTAACTATAAAATTATCGAAGCGTTCGAACTTTCAAGTTATCTCAAACCTAATGTGAAGGTCAAGTTAATGTTATTAAAGCAACATCATCTTCCCTTCTCTTTAGATTATTGAATAAATTAACACTTGTTTCTCAGCATTTTAACTTTAAATTCAGCTTTAATTCTTCAGATATCTTCTCTTCCTCATATCTTCTTCAGATATGAAGAAAAATAAATTTTATTCCCGTGTAGCTAATTGATTTAAGCTGTTTGTAGTGACGTATGTTATTTAGTTGTATCTCAATGTGCTGCGCTGGTATATAGCCGTGGGAGGAAGCTATTCTAGAAAAGAATGGCTTCCTCACACAGCTCTTGGATAGAAATAATGATATGTACTTGGTTCGAATTACGTCGTGCAGAGGAATAAAAATTCAGATTATTTGTTTTTGAAGTAATTTTTTAATGTAATATTAGAAAAACATTCCAACAATGTGCAGAGTAAGTCAACCAACAATCGAAAACATGCATAAATGAAATGTACGTCTTATATGACGCAACATACAAATCAGTATTTAGTGGAAAATATTGTTTCAAATATAAGGAAGATTTTATAGAAAGAAAGAAGAAATCTGCAAAATGCGCGTATGTGCATGTGTATTACCCGAGAAAATTAACCGCCTTCACTTATCTTAACGGCACTTCAGAAAATATCTTGACTACCAGTCCCTCACTTTCATGTGCATCTCCATAGAAGAAATTTTGACATAACGAAAGCATCGCATCGGGTTTAAACATGTTTAAAATCGGTTCTTTCGACATATCCACAAGTTGATCTACTTTTCAGATTTACTTTAAATGTCAAACATCAGAAATTTTCTTCTGGTATTATCTTACTCTCCCTTTTTGCCCGCACATTGGAGTCGACTATGATCACTTTATCTTAATTATCCGGGCTGCTTCGGCCGATAGCTCTAAGGTCACTACACTAGAAAACATTCCGATCACGTTAATCGCGCAGTAATTGCTTTGACAATTTAACAGCTTGAATTTCACGCTGGATACGAGTCAGACTTCCTGTTGAAATACTCGAGCACGAGTTTCGTGTCTTCCTTGTCGAACTGAACACTTCTGCTAATGCAGTTAACAATAAAAACAGAACACTTAGAAGCACGTGGACGACCATTTCAACAATTAACTCGGAAAGGAGAAATGGAAACGCACAAGCTGTATTTGCAAGAAATGAGATTATCGATGAAATTAGAAATTAATTCATTTGAAAGTTAGTTTGCTCTGTCACTCTGATTACGTTTCTAATCTGAAAAGGAGACCATTCATGCGAACAAAAATTTATAAAAATGACGACTTAAAACCGTCGCGACGGTTTGGGAGTTAAAATTCGCTTAATGCCTGCTCTAATTACAAAAAAGCAACCATATCGCCGTGTTCAGTAATTAACTTCTGGGAGGTGTTAGTGTCTAAATTACAGCTGGTATTAAGTTCACGTGCGAGATGGGCGTAATGGAATCGCGTTTTTCCATCCGGTGATTAACAGCTTGGTAGATCGATAACCAAATGGTTAATCAATTGGACTTTCTTGAGGAAAACGTTATCCCTCCTGCTTTGGTTGAGCAATCCACCTTCATGCGTTCATTCTTGACAGTATCGATTGCTGGATCTGATGTGCAACGAAACAGCTACAAGCAATTCTTGAACAGCGCACTCACTGTACCCTCACTCCCCTTGGTTCACGGACAATTCATCGAGAGGAAAATTTATCGCGGGGAAAATTCGCTGAAAGGGGTATTCGCTAGAAAATTGAAGTCAGTTTGGTTTAACACATGCTATATAGAGGTATGTGATATTGGATCATAAATTGTATCTGAGAGATACCACGAACTCCGATATCAATATAGTATTGTTTTTTTTTTATTTTTGCCGTCGAAAATGGCTGGAAAATATATCGATTGGATAATCCATCAGATGTTGAAGAGATTCAGCGAATGTTACTCGAGTCCGGTGATGAGAATGATAGAGTCGAATGAGAAAGTAAAAATGATATTTGATAGTAAATTGTATCTGAGAGATACCGCGAGCTCCGATGTCAGTATATTGGTTTAGTTTATTTATTATTGTTTCTTTTCTCAATTATTTCTAGATTGTAATTGAAAATAAATAAACCAATATGTATTATATCTGCAGTGTTTTTTTTTTAAGTTTTATCGCATTTCAGCACATACTAGTAATGAATGTATATCTCGGATACACACCACCTAAGCTGCAATTTTTTCGACCGCGACCTCCCAACTGGCCATGACGTCTAGCAAATCCTGAAAACGAGTCAGACCACCTGTTGAAAAAAAACATGGATATCAAGTGCATTTTACTGTCATATCATTAGAAGGTGCGATAATCCTTCACGCTTACGAGAACACTTAACCAGATTACCTCGCGTACGTAGCTACGTTCAGTTACCTAATGTCAGAAACGCAGTTGCTTGCCGTTTGCTCGGTAACTAAATTATATTACCTACAAGTTACAATTATTTTTGCTACTTATTTTATCGTATAATTATAGATTTTAATGCCAGTGCAAATAAGAGCTCCTTTCACATTTCTTCACTTAAGATTGTATCACTCTGGAGTACAATGCCACTATCATTTGTTTTGCTAATTATCTTAGTCGCCAATACATTTTATTCTCCCAGAACTTGATTCACGATAATTATTTTTAAGATAATGAAACAATTATTTTATAAATTCATAAAAATCCGAATCTTAATTTTTTATTCATAATCTTTATTTTTTATTCAGAATCTTAGAAAAGTAGTTTACAAATTACGTGAAGGTTCGCTCTTTTATGATATTGCCTTGTAGATAATCATACTTAAATCTTTAATCATATCACATAATGTATAATATTTATAACGTAATCTGAAGTTCTTTGCACTTCAACTCTCTTGGTTTTCTGGAATCACTCATTACATATTGAAACGAACGGCTATTATGAATTAAACTGTTTTGTACACATTTCCTGTTAACTTTTGATATTATGCGGCAATTTTGAAGTAGCGATACTTTCCCTACAGTTCATCATTCGAGACATGTATAGGTGCATGCGTCAAACTGAAAACGAAATAGAAAATGAAATAGAATTAAAATTGTATTTGGTTTTGGATGGCTCACCCCCCCCCCTTCCAAACTATCACACACACAAATGCTGCTAGGTAACATGTGTGCACCTTCTTTTTATTCGAATTCGTTATTTTTCCAAAGTAATTGTACCAGATATCTTTTAATATTCCGATACTGAGATTAATTTGTGATTATTACAAATGAGCAAATTTTGTATATTTTCTAATTTATATTGTTTCCTGATAAATATAAATAATTAAATTATGTGATATTTGGGAAATTAATGTTTAAAAATCCGTGTCATCATATAAAAGAATCAGAATAAAATTTTAAACAAATATTTTTAAAAAAATTTTCTTATATGGAATTTTTTTCCCCATATATCCGCTATTAATTTTTCACAGGATTGAATTTCCAGCGATGAATAGTCTCCGGGATGAATTGTCGGCAATGAACTGTCCAGACAAGACTCCCCTTACATGTGCAATATCTATTCCTGCATCACAGCACGTTGGTGCTGCGTAAAGACGAGTTGATGAAGTCTAAAAGCAGCGCTTAAAATCATTACAAGAACAAGAAAAACAGGACGTTAAAGTACCTCATTATTGCTTACCGTAGTCCCCCTGATTCTGAATATAGTTAGGGAAATGCACCCTGAAAGGGGAAAAGCGGCTCTTAAGGAAGTCCTACACAACTTTGATTGGTGACGAAATGATGTCTGAAAGAATGTTTGAGGCACTCAAAAATCATCTTCCACTCCCACCCCCCCAAATCATGGTTTACTATTCTTTAAAACATGCAGATAATTCTGCAAGGTAACACAATCCAGATTATTTACCTCAAATAACAGTGGGTTTCAATGATGTTTTTGGATGTGTGCCTATTCAGCGATGGGCGAATCACAGGAAAAAGATTTTCGTGTTCGTTATTAATAAGCGACTACCTTGAGAAATCTCATTCGAAAAGTTTCAAAATGTACTTTCAAAACTGCAGCGATGCACGAAGAATAAACCCTATAACGGGCAAATTTTTAAATAGGCATTACTTTACCTTCTTTCACAATTAACTCAGAGTATTAATTTAGAAAAATTATAAAAATAAACATTTATTTATCCGGAAGGACGATCCTTTGTTTCTAAAAAGAAATCCGCCGCTAACACTGAATCTACTCTTCTAAGTTTCGTGGTCATCTTCCTCTTCATAAATCGATGTGAAGCGCCCGCAGATCAATAAATGCAACATTTATGCTCTGCTGCATCCTAAATTTATCCTCGTTCACAGAGTAAATAGGAGTCGACAGCTCGAGGAAAGTAAACAAAAGAAATACGAAGAGACGCCCAACATAAAAGAACGTTTGCTATTTAGTGTAAACACAGTGAAACTCATCGAGCTTTGGCATCGTCTTAAGAAGAAAACTAACTGAGATTGAGAAATGCTTCCTTTGAAAGTAGGAAACCAGTCAAGGAAAGAGAACGTGAAGAGGGCATCGAATGGACGATCACAAAGCCTTACTAATACCATCGCAAACAATGCAGTAAGAGTTTTTTTCTAAGTGTTATTTTTTAAACAATGCCTAGTATACAAAAGCTTAGAAGAAATAAATTTCATTCCTTTAATTTTCCGGTAATAAATAATTACAATACAGTACTACTGTATGAAGAATTTAACAAAATATAGAAGAAAAAAAACGACAGAAATAATCACTCAGATTATCCTAAAAGCTTCACTTTCGTCTGCAATGACCAAAATGGCTCAAGTGGATTAGATTGTGTTTAGTGCTCAAGTTTCGAGGATATTTTCGTGTTTTTATCAGTTTAATGAAAGTTAAGATTACTTCAAGTAAATTCACGACGTGTGTAAAATAAGCTAAAACGTTTTAGCTATGGACAGGAAGCACTTCCGGATTATTCACTGGTGAATACTGACATACTGCATTTTAAGTACGGTATATCAGTATTCACCGACATAACCGTATCTAAAATAATCATCACCCAGTTTCGTTTTCAAACCATCGAAATATATGAACAGAGTTACGCTTTGACCCATACTTCGTAACTTTGACTCACTTATTTCCGGAAGTGTTGGTAGCACCCTCAAAACTTTAAATTATTACATCAAATAACATCTTTTAGCGAGACTAGACGAAAAAATTCGTGAGAAAAGACCCGATTTGGAGAAGAAAAAAGTATCTTTCATCAGGACAATGCACCTGCCCACAAAGGTGTTTAAAGCAATGGGAAAATTAAGGGATCTGCACTATGAATTGTTGAAACATTCACCCTATTCCCCAGATTTGGTTCCCTCTGACTTCTGTCTATTCCCAAAACTAAAACTCTTCCTCGCTGATCAGCGTTTTTCTTCGAATCAAGAGGTGATTGCAGTTGTAGAGGGGCATTTTGCAGATCTTACTGAGAACCACTACAGGGACGGGATAATGGCGCTGAGCATCGCTGGAATAAATGTATTAGTCTTAAGGGAGATTTTTGTCGAAAAATAAAAATAATTTTGAAATTATAAATTTGTTTTTGCATTGTTAGGCTGAGAAATTTTCAGACCACCCGAGTGAGTGAGTGAGTGAGTGTGTGTGTGTGTGTGTGTGTATATATCGGATGGCTGAACCTCTTTAAAATATAATAAGTGCCAGAGAGTCAGGGAAACTAGATCACCATGGGAGGAATAGTGAGAACGTGTGTGTGTTTTAAGTATAGTGTTCAGATATAGTGTTCAGACGTGATAGTGATATAAGTAGCATGGATATTGGTTATGTATCTGACGAAGGGACGGAAAGATACACTTTGGGTTAGGAGCATTTGAATGTATCTGGGGAGGGAGGAAATGTGTTCAACAAGGCCTAAAAGACTAGATTTAAGAATAAGAAAAAGCCCCGTGGTAATTTAATATACCTATACAGAATTTCCAGGAGCATCAATAACAAATAAATTGAATTCGTTGCTTTGGTGAATACGTTGTGGCCTAAGCCTGTTGGCATCAGTGAAACCCGACTATCGTAGTTATATGTAGTGACTGGGATTGAGTTTAAAGGATGCAGTATGTTTAATGATATCAGGCGACTAAGCGTAGAAACTCATGAAAGCAAGATTGGTGATAATGTCCCATCTAGCAATGAGTGAGGTAATAGGGTACGGAGGCTAAATGAATTAAATATACGGTGGAATGTTACTACAGACCACCAAGAATTAGCTGATTCAGCTTCTGGGGTCGATGAAAGGCATCGACAAATTACACGGATGGATACTATACCAGCTATCATTATGGATGATTTAAAAGATCCAAACATTTAGTGGATAGTAGAGAAACTCATGAGAATGAAAGAGAATTTATTCAGTTGTTGCGAGACAACTCTCTCTCTAGCAGCATGGTAAAGAAAGCACTCAAGGTCAAACAATGTTAGATTTGATCACACCGTTAGAACGGATCTCAGTAATGAATATGACTATTTTACCGTAGTTTGGTGACGGTGATCATACACTTTCCTTAGTAGTAGCTAAATAGAATTCCAATTTAGGCCAAGTTACATGTTGAACTGAAAGGATGGCCCATAACTCACAAAGGGATTTAACATGTGCACAGCATTTTTGATTTTTTTTTTCATGTATTCTTATAAACAGTTGGGAAACTAATCAAGGAAAAGTGAGCCTGTGTAGCTCAGCGGATGTAGCATTTGCACGCCACGGAGCTTGACCGCACGAAGGAAGACTTGGTTTCGAGTCTAGTTGGCGACTAGAAGAAATTTTACTAAGCCTTTTTTTCAACCGGTTCCCGAGTTAGTCGATCTCTGGAACGGGCAAGCGGGGTTTTTTCTCACGGAAACTCTGGTTTTTCGTCCCGTAAACTCAAGAAAATCGCCCGTAGAACCTACACTATTTTCAGACATTAAAAATATTGTATTAGGCACCACGAGATAGCGGCATTTGAGCCGCCTCTTCACTGCGTGCCGTTTAATTAGTGATGCCTTGGGTTAGCTATCTCTGATTGGCTGCCAGTGGAGACTGAACTGCCCACTCAGTCTCAAAAAAAAATTAGATAGAGCTAAACGGCCTCGCTTACTAAAATCAGCTAACGCCTTTTTGTTCCCGTATAGGGAACAAAAAGGCATTAGCTGATTTTTTTTTGATCATGGAAAAGTTCACAACTCGACAACGATTAAAAATCGTGCGATTTTATTTTGAAAATCAGCATTCGATTTCAGCGTTCTCCAGGTGTGACGGCTCTCACTTCTTCCTATGGGGTCACATGAATGAAAAGATACATGTGGAAAATCTCCATACAATCCATAACGGATGTCATAGAACATGCCGTAGAATGCGAAGTGAAAAATGGAAGCCACTTACGTGATGTGGCTTTTCATAACTAATAAAAAATCGTTTTGGACACCCTAATTAAGAAGCAAACGAATAGTCGTTTCAGCCTCTTAGTTTACTGAAAACCCACAAATACAGGACGTTATTTGCACTTTAGCTCCTCCCACCACATTTCTCAGAAACTGAGCATTTTACACATGCTAAAAAAGCGAGCTTTCCTCATTATAACAGATCAACGAGATCTCCAGGATGATTTATCTCTGATATCTAACAACTTCAGCATGAATGGCTACTCTCGGAGACTCGTCCACGAGATACTTTTCTCTGATCCCCCACAAAGACAACGGGGCGACAGACAGTATATTTCTACAATCGTCATTCCACACGTGAGGACAGTTTCTAATAAGGTTGCAAGACTCCTCAAACCCCCATAGAATAAGAGTGACTTTTAACACGTTCATTGCCAATCACGCGATATCGCGCGATGCGAACCCTCACCAAGCGGCCGGTCACGCGTTATCGCGTGGACGTCGCTAACTAAATTTAAAAAAAATTGGCCACCACACGAAATTCCAATTTTCAGCTTGGCAATGAAAGTGTTAAACCTACAGAAACGATTAGACAACTCTTAAGATCTCCAAAAGATGGCCATCCTTTCTTCAAATATGCTGGAGTTTACAACATACCCTGCTCGTGCGGTTTAAATTACATCGGCCAGACTTCAAGAAGCCTTGAGATTAGACAAAGGGAGCGCATTGGAAACGTTAATAACAATAGAGAAGACTCAAGTTTATCCTGTCATTCTTCAAGAACTCACCATATCATAGAGTGGGATAAAAGCTCCATTCCTTACATAGAGGAGGATTTCTGCTACCGAATTATTAAAGAAGCTACAACAGTTGTCCGTTCGGTACAAAACCTTAACAGGAACCAAGGATTAATCTTGTCCGAGATCTGGAAGATCCTCATTAGATTTCTAAACATACAAGAACTGAATTATAGCGCCAATTATAGAACGTTCCTAAATAACAAGTGAGATCATACACGCGCTTTGTATGTATTCTACGCGTTATGTTTTGTCAAATATAATTGGAATCGGCTGATTTATAGTTTGTGACAGTTTTTAGCTTAAGTGTCTTATATCAGTGATGTACCCTGACGATGCCAACAGCCTCAGTTGGTAAAATTAGTTGGTAAAACATAGTTATTTTAAAAAATACTTGATCAATAAATCCCAATAGAACTCATTTCCATAAAAAATCTCCAGGTTCTCCATTTCATTATAACAGAGAAGAATAATAAATAATTAATAAATAAAAAGAGTGAAATGATTAAACCTCTTCGTGACTTATGTGCCACTCTTAATTATGACCAACGAAGAAGAATACTGCCTTTGGTCCCATGGTATCATTTACTGAATGGGAAAGATATCAGCAATCCATAGGAATCCTTGGAAAATGTTCAAATGATGCACTGTCTTTATGTATTTCTAGAATTGGAAATATACGAAAATTACAAGATCTACGATAAATAAAGGAAAGACAAAAACGTTTGTTGTTGGTAAAACATTAGCACACTATCTGACACACACTATCTGGCAATTCATCCTCATTTCCACCTTATACGTATATAAAATTAACGCCAAGTTTTTTGTTTTAGCTTAGTCGCAATAGCAACGTCATTTAACGAGTATTTATATTGCAGAAATAGTTTTCGACTATTCAAATTTCGTCTATCCGCAACACGCGAGTTAAATCAATCCACTAAATGTCAGCGATTCTTATTCGCCTGAGATTTTTCTATGGAGATAGTTACGAGTAGGAACAATCTCACGATTTCAGACGAGAGCAATGTTAGTGGGGGGAAAGGAAGGGGGATGTAATTTTTAAGTGCTGTTTTGAGCCGAGTGCTGAATCGAAGTACGAGAGAAGACAAACCTACCTGTAATCTCGGTGATTGGAAAGTAATCTAAAGATTATGTTTATAATTTAATGAAACATATTTTACAAAGCGATGGAAAGTTATTCTCGCAAAATACATTTGATATTTCTATTTTCCTTTCTTCACTTTGGATACTGCTTTATTATTTTTTAACGAGTTTTCTGTTGGAACCGTTAGATCATGTAACATGGAAGGAAAATCTTCAGGATAAGCGTCTAAAAACGAAGATCAATTTTCCATTTTGATAATGACTCGATTTATTAATTCGTTCAACTTAATTACCGATTTGCTTTTAATATTTCTTCGCCGTGCCGATGTTTCGATACATCTGATACTCCGTGCAAGCCACACTCATTTAAATGACGTCACTATCAGAATGTGCTCGTGTGTAGCCTAAAGCTGAGAGCAGCACAGCTTTAATTACGGACGGAGATAATTTAGGAGCATTTGGATGGGAAGTAGGCTGCAATACGAAAATCCAGGTTGCGAAACTGGTCGGTTCAGTTTTCTTTTATAGAGAACACAATTTGCTGGGGTTTATTACAACGAAAAGTTAAAGAAGGAAGCCTGTTTAAATGAACAGTGCAAGTGGTGTTGAAAAGCTTTGAATTAAAATAACGACAAACGCCTCGCCCAGCTCTTTTGCTCGAAATACTTTTTTTTTTTTTTTTTGTCAAAGAAAAAAGTAACTCCCCATTTATTTAGGTTGTAATAAAAGGTCAAATTTTTTTGTTTCCCTGAGTAAAGAGATATCTTTACAATTAAGGGAGTTCCGATTCCCCTAACCAACTAGCGTATACACAAGTACCTCTCAAGGGATAGAATTCATTCCACCATGTTAATCAACTAGTTTGCGTCATCGCAACACGAACTGAACGAGAATAACATTTCTCAAATAGGAAACAAAAAAGAAAGAAGTGCCCTAGTGAGAGCATTTTCTTCTCTAGAAGAAAATCGAGCATTTCTGTATGTGCTAATGGCGGAATGTTCGTTCATGATAACATTTCTAATGTGGCAATTATAACAAGAAATTTCTACTTCAGATATTTCAGAGTTAGCTACGCACCTGTTACTTACCTATAAATTACCAACTTCAGAAGTTTATTATTAGCGGGCGTGGAGTCATATTTACAGAAAGTTGTTCAAGCATTACTGTCCTGGTCGTGCCACTGGGCAGTCTACTAGGAATTAAAGCAATTTTATTACGATGCGAATGTTGTTTACATAGATATTAGTTATTTATCTTAAGAGTTATGTTGTTTCAAATGACCAATCATTGGCTCTTTAAAAGATTTATGATGCTGTTATGAATTATTTGAGTATCGTTTTTAAACCGATTTCGTCCTCCTTTTCTCTTTCGTTTAGCTTTATTGCAACGATCTCCTTTTTTCATTCAATGCATGGTTTGGGAACAATTCAGAAGTTATTCACCCAATTAAATTTTAAAAAAATCGGTTATTCATGTTAATGACTGTGGATTGGCGAACAACTTACTGCAAGTCGTTGAACGACTCTGGGATTGTTCTGCATCATGTTATCCCCTTGTCACATCGGGTTCGATGTCCGGATCCACTACTGGGTGATTTATAGGATTCCCTTATTGTGTACTTGACAGGAAGAACTACAGCTTGTGAAGCTGTTTCTGTCCACACCAAATCACATCTCATACGAGTGCGAGGGTACGTCTTGGAGAAGAAAACTTCCCCTTTTTCTTGTGCGTTATCAATTTACATTTGTTTTATCCGTTAGTCTCGAGCGCTTTGGAGAAAGTCATAAAATACAAGAAGTTGCTTAGGGTATGTGCGTCACAAGAGGTTTTATTATTATTATTATTCTAAGTGGACGCTTAAGTATGTTCAATCGCTTTAAAAAGTAATTATCGTGGTTAAACGATAATTTAATTTTGTTTTTAGGCAAGCAAGTTTACATAAGTTTGTGTTAAGAATGTCATTTTTAAAATGACTTTATTACGGTGGCCCTCGTGAAGAGTATCAAGTAAAATATATCAAAAAAGCAAAACCTGAGCGAGTGAGTAACCAGTATATACACCACCGATATGTAGCACATCTCTGCTGTTTTCATAAATGAGTTTACAAGTGTTTCTAGCAGCATCAGTCAAATATCGTGAGATGGAGGGAGTTACACGCGTTTTCTTCGGATATCTGCACGAGCTGCTTTCTTCGCCTCCGCCGACTAGGATGAGCTTTCTAAACTACTCCGATCATTTTCTGCATTCCGCCTATTCTACGGGGCCCTTTCTGAGTTTATCAAAAGCTATACTGAGGTATGCAATTGAAGCTTCCATCTAGCAAATCAGCGACAGACTGTAAAAGAGCCATTTTAACATCTTTCTCACTGGGATACGAGAAATAAGGAAACGAGTTCCTTCACCAGGATTTAAAAATAAAATAAGAAGTACGAAAGAATCCATAAAAACAGCCGAAGATATTACCGAAATGTGTCGGTTTCTAACGAGTAAAATTCCTGTCCGAAAAGTATATTGAGAAATGTATTATTGGGATGAGGTGCGTGTACTCGACATTTGCTAGAATAAAGATGAATATTTTTCTTTGGAGGGCCTAGCGAGCTGTGCGAATGTGAGATTCAAATCAGCGAGTAGTCAATGCAAGAAATTTCTATTCCGAAAAGCTAGAGATAGGAGAAAGAGAAACAAGTAAAGCTGTACAGATCTCTACAAAAATGGAAATGGTAGTCAAACACGAAGGAAACAATCCCTCTGAATTATACTCCAGTGAGAGCTTAAACTGATGCGAAATATTTATTGCTAGTTATGAACTTAATTGATGTCAAAAAAATTTTAAAAATAAAACAACTTGTTAGTCCGATGACAAGCAAGTTTTTTATTATAATTTTTAAGAACATAATTTTATGAATATATTACGACAGATATTTTCTTATAGAATCACCCAAAAACGTTTTTCTATAAAATCGATCATATAATATCGATCAAGAGAACATGTCCTGTGTAACTTTTTATCGGGGTGGCTGAAATTCAAGGCAGAAATAATCAGGCTAGTGTATTATGTCTACTTATTGCATGTGTTCTTCGGCTGATTTGCCTGTTGGTGATATTAAGCCCACGACTTTCTCTGAGAATGATAATAAAACTTATGAATTCACCTTCAGTTGAGCACTTCGCCTATTTTTAGACAACAGACGAAATCAAAATACTCAGTTGTGTAGTGCATGCCGGTTGTCGTGGACGGAAAACAACGAAGTGCTTAAAAAACCACCGCAGAAAATAATGGAGTATCAGTTCTGTTGTTAAAAGTAGCTTTGGTTAAAAATAACAGTAGGCACACTTTAATCGGATAAACCCTTAAGATTGTGCTTCGAAAGCCGTAATCTGAGACTTTTTTTTTGTAAGAACTACATCAGGTGACAGTTTTCAACCTGAAGAAACGAAAGAATTAGTCATTGAAAACCGAAGCAGTATAAAATGACAGGACTGCACATGCAAAATGAAACCGTTCAATTTCTCTCATTTTTGATAAGAATAACAGACAAGGGGAAATATTGGAAAATTTGACAAGATAAAAAAAATCATACCAATGAAATATTGTAAACTTTTATTGTAAATTTATATCAACTTATGATTACAAATCTAAGTAAGGGTTAGATGGAATCCCTGCTTTAGATACCAAATACGAAACCTTTTTTTTTAATTATAAACACCTTCGAATAAAACATTCCATATCCTACAAAAGATCAATTTTACATCAGTCCTTGGGAATTTGTCAAGTATCACATCAACTCTCCTACTCAGCTCCTTCAATAAAAAAAAAAATACAATCAGTGAAACCGAAATCGGGTGGCACAAGATAGACAACCAACTCGAAGTTACACAAAGTACAGAAGAAAATTACAAACATTGTTCTTCTGTGTTTTGTCTCAGTTGTAAAGAAAGTTTCTCCACAGCTGTGACAGAGCAGCTTTCAGCTGATCTATCCCACACAGAATAGCGGCACTCTGAAAATCCCGTTGTGCTACCGGAAACTCGGTTATAATGATCCGCTAATGTTCTCTTCTCTAATAGGTAATGTCTTTTCACAAAACGCTGAAAACGACTTGTTGCGTTTAGAACTCGAACTGCAACAGCGATTGTCCATTTTATTTTCTAATGTTGCTGTCTTTCTGCCGATGCTTACAAATATTATCCAGGATGCACGCGAACAAATGAACAGAATAACACATTACTGACGAGGAATTTGACTTTGGTTGCGAGATTAATAATCACGAAAAATAACATTGTTTACAGTTGACAGCTCGAAACTTTGCCACAGTTACTTTTTGGTCACGTTTGCTTTTGCTTTACATAAAACCGCGTGCAAGTTTTCGTTTTTGCTTAAAACATTGTATTATGTATAAGAAAATGATTACTCTTCACGAGGTTCACGATTATCAGAGTGAACAGATTTTTAATTGTAACGGCTTCTATTAATAGTAGAAATATTAATCGAAGGAATTATCTACCTAAATTCCCTCGGGCTAAATAAATTACTATTAAATAACCATAAAAATTTAAAACCCGAATTGTTAAAAAAATAATTTAAATCAATAAAGTAAAGCAAGAAACATTTCCATCCCTTTAAGTACTATTTAAAATAATACTCAACTTTCTGGACATTGAGCAACATTTATATTTCTTAGCAGAGATGATCGTTTTAAATCACTTCACCAGAAAGAAAGTAACTTAAAACAACTTCTAGAAATTATTTTAAGGAAGCTCTTGAAATATACATTTAACAGTAGAATGCATTTTCACCCTACAATGAAGAGCGGTTTATAGTATCATTCATTGAATTAATTGTCAGCAAAGACAGTTAAAGTAGAAACAGAAAACAGCCAACTCCAAAAAACAGTATTATCGAGTGGTGGCACTAATGAACCCAACTTTCGGAAGAACCTCCACCAACATATTAAAAGCAATCCTAGAGAAAAGGAAATAGAAAACGGACAAATAACCAACTCTGATAAAGATAAAAATAACGAAGAGGAGCAAGAAATAAAAACGGAAAAACAGCCAAAGACGAACCGGCTCAGCTGCAACAGGGAAATTTTGCCTCCACACTTTCCGGAACCCTCCCAACAGCCTGTAGAGGAGGAATGAAGAGATCGAGCTTCTTGAGTCCTCAGACGATGAAGAGGAAACTGGAAATGCAGGTTTTTCTCACATTGAAGGCCCACTTACAAATGAGCAGCTTCAGAGCTTCCTTAAAAAAGTTCGAAGCTCTTCACAAAAACTGTTGACAGCATCACCGCCGACATCAGTGGCCTTATCACCCACAGCTGGAAGAATTAATAACCGTTCTGGCAGGAAAAAGAGGAAGAAAACCATCAATCTCAGGAAAAGAATATACTGCCTGATCAACGGGCTTGAATCCCATGGGCAGCGTAACTATTCTTAAAGAAAGTGAGGATTACCGCACCAAAAAAAAAATGCAATAATAATAATGAGAACCTCAGTAAATCTTCTCTCACTAAACGCTAGAGGACGTGCCACACCACTGCCAAACAGACTCGTCCTGCAGTATATCCTTGCCCACCGGCCAGAAATAGTTATGCTGCAGGAAACTAACTTCCATTGCAACAGCAAAGCTTCGGATCAATACCGGAAGAACTGGCCTTATACCATGCACCACTGTCCTGCCATACAACTTCAAAGATCAGGATCAGCATTGAAATTCATCAACACAGCGCCTTAAAATGAGGAATAATCGATACCTTTCCTGGGTGTGCAATATATGCACTCATTACAATTCAGACAGGAAAGAATATACATATTATTAATATATACATGCCACAAAGCGAACAGCTTGCAGTTCAGGTACTAGAGTTCTTCCGAAACCACCTCAGCAAGATCTATGACTACCTCATACTGGCAGGGGATTTCAACTGCATTCTGGATCCTGCAATGGATAGACAACAATGCCAAGAACATCGACACTCACTAGCTCAGCTTCTCCAGAATGCAATAAATAACTACGAGCTGACTGACATCTTCAGACACTTGCACCCACATGAGAAAGTGTTCTCCTGGAGGGGAAAAGGTGGTCCGACCATTCGATTTCTCCTTAATACCCAAATAGCACACAAATGCATCACTGAATATATTTTCACTTCTGCCACTAGGTCTCTCTCTCTCCACAACCTTAAGTATGACAACAGCGCACGTACCAGTGAAGCTAACATCCTTCTACAAAGATGCCCTTCAAAGCTGGAAGAAGCTAAAAACTCCAGCACACAGTGAAGACAGCATCCCTTCCTGAAATCCTCATGGAACCCATCTTACACAACACGATGGTAAGAAACCCTATCACTCAGAGATTTTCTTTCCTTCATGGAGCTGGCGAGGCGTGAGGATCTTGGGTGACATTCTTTCTCCGATCCTCACGTGGCGCTTTCCGAAATCGTTCGAAAACCTGGAATACGGGAATCAGGCTGAGTAGATACACACTGTAAAGGCCGCTTTTCTAGCCTGTGTGCCTGATAGAATAACGGAAGAAGGGCTTATTCCTCCTAACTCAGGGGATTCGGTGCCTATCTTTCTGATAAAAAAGAACTAGTAATTCATGGGAGAAACTTACACTCAGCAACATCAACAAAATCTGCAGCACTCTAACACAACAGTCGAATCAAAGAGCTTTATTGGAAAATCCTGCATCATCCTGCTAAACACTATTTCAATGGGACCTACCATATCGCACAAGAGCCATTAAACCCGACGCAGATATTCAGTGGAGAATGTGGCACAATGTATTACCCACTCCAACTATATTACGAAAATTTAACTCAGATGTCTCGGATAACTGCCTGTTCTGCTAACGATCAGGAACAATCCGGCATATCAACTTGGAATGCCCAGTCAACACCCAATTAATCAGTTCGTCTGACTCCCACAGGTGAGAGCTGCCGTTTCTCGGGAAACGGCAGCTCTCACCTGTGGGAGTCTTCGTACAGAAGAGGATTATTTCAATCTGGTCCATGCAGAGTCAAATAATCATTCATTCTGCAATTACCGGTTCATCACTGGGAAAGCGGTAATATACAGCTTCTGCCTCAGACATACAAGACCAGACAGCACAGCATCTTCACAGAGAGAGAGAGAGAGAGAGAGAGAAAGAGAGAGGCAGCTGATCCAACTCCTTCCAGCCTTCAAACAAAAGGTGAGAAGTCTGATCCTACACGAGCATCACCACCACAGGCAAAACAACACCTTAGATCTTTTTCACCAAGACTGAAATCCACGGAATCAACTGCTGGCTGAGCAGCGCGACTGCATCGTAGTTCACTTTCCAGCACAGAAGTGATATCATTCCCCCCCACACCCCAAAGAAAGGGGGGAGAAAGATTTTTCGTGCTTAACAGTGCGAATATTAATCAGCTGTCACTATCATGTAAATAGATAATATTGTCCTACAGCAACTGTCAGCACGGTTAGCCTAGTGGCTTTGCGCTTCGCAACCATATGCCTGGGGAGGAGTGCAACACAATTTAGCCGGTCTTGGGCGCGGGCAGTAGGATTTTTTCCGCCAGTCTGGCGTTTTTCATCCCGCAAGCAGGCCAACCGGCGCCGTGAACATACGCCTCTACTGTCAAAAATATATCCCCCCCCCCCTAGCAGCAGACTAGGCGACAGTCGGTTGGGAGTGGTACTAACAAGAAGTCGCATCTAAGTAACACGAGGAGCCTGTTATACAGTATCATGTCAAAATAACTGTTAATAAAAAAAACAAAAAAAAACGTAATTCTCCTTATTACTGATATTTCGATGTAACATTCCTCAACAAGAGGTGTGTGTGTGCGTGGTGTGTATGTGTGTATATATATATATATATATATATATATAACAATTTTCTAATAAAGGAACCCATGACTTTGGTGTACGGATTCTCTTGGAATCATTGTACTTCCAGCTGATGTCTTACTTTTATTTCCAGTTATTATTTTTTTTAAGCACGAAATTTCGGACATACGGCCGGACGTATAATTTTCTTTTTGTACGTGTTAACCAGCAGAGGTCACGGCAGATCCAATGCATGCGTTCTTGTAACGATTCACAAAGTCGGATTTAAAGCATTAAATGGCTAAGAAAAGGAGCTAATAATCGGTGATGTCTTTAAATAATCTTTATACGCAATATGATGAAAGAGAGAAATGAAATTTTCGTGTAATATTTTTAATTATTTTGCAAGATCCTAACAGCAGGGTTCGTATAATCAAAATCAAACCATCTGAAGAGACGAAAAGTGAAATCATGTTAAATCCCTGACGTGTAACTGCATTATTGGAGACAGGACTGCAAGCCTAATAGCTGTACTGTCGTCTTAATTACTTCCAATTTTCAGAAAACGGAAACAAAAGTAACTGAAAATGAAATGAAAGCACAATCTTAAGATCAGTCATGTGTTACGGCAGAACATTACGGTATCTTTCGTATTTAATATATGCCAAATGCCTATTTCTTTTTATATACTGATGCACTAGGAAATGAGGAAATTTACATATTTAATAGGGAAGGAAAGAACGTAAAAAAAAGGTAGCTATGATATTCTCTATCCTGAAAGCGATTAATCATACCTTAATATCACTGTGTTTAAGAGAGCGTGAGGAGACCTCCACATAGCCTATAAAGGAATGCAGAGAACCGACCAGGGCTTCTGACCTAATGTCCAATCATTAGGTCAACATCACCTTCTCGTGGTGCACCCTGTTGGGTATTTACCTGGATACTGAACGAACGAGAACGGGCCGGCAATTCAGGATTTAGCTACCAAATTGTATTCTTATCGTCTTAAATTGCAATATAAAATGATGGAACAACACGACAGAATTTCATATCAGCTAGGTCGTCTCCAGGTTAAACAAAGTCCCCGTTGTTTTCGTCAGGGAACCAGGGGAAAACAACAGCGAAGAGTCAGCTACTGGAACAAATCTCAGAACACATCCCAACTCAACATCACCAGAGTTCAAGATCGGCACTATCAACATAAGAAGACTGAATGGCAACGAAATGGAGCTAGCTGAGGAATTGGATAAGTACCAGGTGAGATCTTTCTGAGCAATAAATACAACATGTTATATTCGGGCAATAACAATCAGGGAAAAGAAGGAGTAGCTATAGTTGGCAGGCAATATCAAGTAAAGTGATGTGGGCAAATATCATAATGGAGGACTGGACAATGAGACTTATTTGTGTCTATGGTCCCAAAGGCAATGAAAAAAAGAAAATTTGTTCTTGTTGGGGATCTAAATAGCAGATCTAAAAAAAATTTCTCCAAATTTTCTGAACAGAAATATGTTCAGAAAATTTGGAGAAAAGAGTAAAGCTAATAATAATGGCAAATACCTGTTGGATTTTTGCTCAAGACATGACTCGTTATCATTAACACAATGTTCCAGCATTAAAATACGCACAAATTCACATTCAGGGAAGAAGCAAGGAATAAGAAAGTCTCATTGACTATGTTATTGTTGATAGTGATGTTTTCTCACTGGTGCAGGACACCAGAGTGTACAGAGGATTTGAAATGGGAAGTGATCACCATTTAGTCTTGAGCAGGATAAATTTGAATTTCCTATTGTAAAAAACATGTAAGAAACTTTTAAAGCGATAGACTAAAATACACAAACATCATTCAAGACATAATGAAAGAGTTTGAGAACAGAAACCAACTCTTGGATATTAAGTGGCAAATCCTAAAAAAAACTTAACTGTTTCAGCCAGAGAGGCTTGCGGTGAGGTTGTGTTCACTGTCTCTAACTTCCTGTGTCCACCAAGGACACAGGAAGTTAGAGACAGTGAAGGAAAAGAAAAAAGCATGTTGAAAGTTCCTGGCAAATAAGTCTGCTTGTGCTCTTAGAGAATACAGAGACAAATGTAAGAAAGATAAACACTATGTGAAACGTCTATGCAAAAGTTATGGGAAGACTTTGGTACGAATATAGAAAATAAATATCAGAAAGTTGGAAATATTTTCTTAAAGCTGTTGAAAAAGCTCAGAAATTGAAGAAAGAGCATTGTAAAAGGAATCAGAGATGATAAAGGTGACATAAAAATTGGTGAAAAAGATATTCTTGATGTATGGATAATTACTTCGAAAAATTACTAAATGAAACAATCAGTGACAGTACAGTATGCAACCAGGAATACATACCCATACTTGCAGTAGAAAAATCCATCAAAGGCCTGAAATATGGAAAGGCAGCAGGATTAGATAATATTCGACCAAAAATGCTTAAGTATGGAGGTATAAAAGTTCTGCATAGTTCAGAAGGCCTGGGCATAGGGACGAATTCTAGATGATTGGAGTAGGCCTCTCATAGTATCCATATACAGAAAGGGAAATAACAAAATAAGAATTACAGAGGTATTTCCCTACTGAGTGTTCCTGGTAAGACTTTTGCAAGTATACTTGAGAAACAGTTGAGAAGAATTGTAGAAGGAAAGCTTGGTGAAAGAAAGCTGAATTTAGGCCAAATAGACGCTGTCAGAATCAATTTTTACTTTACGACAAATAGTTGACAAATCATGGGAATATAACAACGATCTGTATTCAAGTTTTGTGAACTTGAAAAAATCATAACAAGGTGCAAAGAGAAAAGCTATTCAAAACGCTACAGTTATATGGTGTCAACAGGACATTATAACAAGCAATACTCTGTCTTTATTTGAGTTGCAATGAGTTGAGAAACAGTTAGAATTGAAGGAAGTAGAGGAAGGTGAGTCGAAATTAAATCTGGTGTCAGACAAGGATATGCATTATTCCTTCTGTTATTCATTAACTATATGGATCACATTATCAAAGAAAGCATTATTAAACCTGATATCAAAATTGGAAGTGTTAATCTTAGCTTTTTACTTTATGCAGATAATATTATACTTTTAAATAAATCCAATACAATTCTGAAAGATTCCTTGACATAAATTTATATGGAATAAGAGAGAAATTAGTCAAAACGCTAAATTAGCTGTATACAAGACAGTGTTCAAATCAATTTTAATTTATATACCTGAGAGCTGGGTTAGAAATAAAGCACTTACCAAAGAATAGACACCACAGATATGATAATCCTGAGATGGCATCAATGGCAATCTCATATTAAAACCGAGGATATTAGGAAAGACATTCCAGGAATGTGTTAGCTGAGCTAATCTCAGGTAGTATGGTCACTTAAACAGAATGGGAGAGGTAAAATTGGCAAAACAAGTGTTCCCTGCCGGGTTGGCAGGAAAAAGACCCAGAGGAAAATCAAGATATAGGTAAATTGATACGGTGAAAAATGCCTTAGAAGACAGAAATATAACATCTGATAATATTGGAGTCTTGACAGGTAACAGATTGATTTGGAGGAAAATTATAGATAGGAAGTTAGTAATGATGTAAATTCTTAATGTAGTTCTATCATAATATCCTTGAGGATACATGCCAGGAATTTGTGATGTTGATGATAACAACACCGTATGGGAGTATAAAAACGCATTACAGTTACCTGACATTGTTTCAGCATGGAAATCTTGTAATGATGTCAGTAGTTTCATAGAAACTGAGTAAAACTGCGTTTAAAAGTTTGAACATTTATTTCAACTGAGTGGCTTAATTTTAAGCACTAAGTGGTTAACAAAGGCAAAATGGAGGAGCAACTAGATCCAAGAAAGTTTTGCGAGGTCTCTTGCAAGTAGTGCGAAAAAATCGAACTGAAATATATATATATTTTTTAATCTTGATATTTAGAAATATAAGTAGGGAGGTTAATTGGTGGAAAGTAGTCCATCATATGAAAACCATACGATAATTGACAACAAGCGTAGAACTCTTAAGATATGGTTGTTGTCTATATCTCTCATTTCGCTGCGGTTATAGCAGTCACCTCGCGGGTGGTTCGGGCAGTAAGTGTAAAAAGCTGATAACAAGCTTCTAGAGACGCATGCATCGTGTGCATCTTCCTGATTTACAGAAAATAGAATGCAGGTAAAGGCCTGCATTCCTCTGAAGGTAAAGACAGAAGAGGCGAAAGAATACATTAATCAATAAATCTGTTTATTGATCATTTATAGAAGGAAATGAAGCATTAAGGGTAACTGGACCACGGTACTCTCGATCTTCAGAGCTTGTTTCTGTCTGTCATATGGAGAGATAAATATCGGTTGATAAAAAAGGAAAACGCTGTTCTCTGACATTAAATGCCAAATTTTTAGAGCAGTTATTCAATTCAGGTAACGAATTCTGAAGACTTGTTCTCCATTTGTTTAGAAGCATAACAGTGTCCATATTAAATTTTTATATTTCCCTTTCACTGGCTGCAGCAGGCGTCAAAGAAACGACAGGTGAATCACAAAACTGTTTATTGTACCATTTCTAAGTGAATCACATCAGAAAGTTTTCTACGTTGTTTATTATTCGCGACACCAGGATAAGGACAAAGCTTCGTAGAGAAAACTACGACAAAATTATGTCAAACAATATCTACATTAGTCACCTGACCGATTTCTAGTTCACAGGACGATTCTCCCCTCTTTCTCTCAAGACAACGTAACTAAATAGAACGGTCAGTACGGCTGTGGTAGTTAGCAAGGGTTTTTTTAATCCGCAAATACTATTGTGCTCAACCAATAGTTTAGGAAGCTGAAGTTTTCTGGCCGAGAAATATCACGCAAAAAACAGCAAGTACATTCATAGACTTGCTGGTTTTTCGCAAGATGGTTTTTGGCTTCCCTTTGAAATCTCTCTTTCCTTTCCCTGAGGGAATTTATTTTATTTATGCCGAATTTTTGATCGACGACTCTTAAGTATATTTAGCCTAGCTTATCACCATTCTTCTCTTCACCATAGCATCTTCCGGGTATAAGGCGAATGTCTGCAAGAATGTTGTTCAACATTAATAATCGCATGAGAAATGTTAATCCTGTGTGTGTATTTCTGTCAACCACGAATTTGCAGATTTAAAAGCAATTTTAAGAATTAAACGTTTTTTTTAATTATTGATATAATTGATCTTTAAAACAACATTCAAGTCTACTCTCATTTCTGTTATAATTTCCTAATGTGCCAATACTGCACATTACTCTAATTCTATTAATACGGTGCTGAATGTATTAACTAAGTTTCCAGTGAATCAATGGACACTTGTGAATGAGCAGCCACTGCGACATCATTTCCTCATAAAGGGTCAATAAACACTTCTGGAATAAGCTCTATTCAGACTCTTAATTCAAAGATTTTAATCCGCTGAATAATTACGAATAATAACTAGGAGGTGGAGTGCACTACACCTCCTAGTTCATGAGGCACTTCAATAATTTTGTCAAATGCAAATGGTAATTTTAACTGATTCGTATTGCAAAGAAAATTTTGGTGTGCTACGATTCGGATGACAAAATGGGATTCTCGACTGCATTCCTTTTGGCACTTTGTCATATACGCCGGGAAAAGATAGCGTTATAATAAATGGGCAGAAGCTAAATCGGACAGCACGTCGGGATAACAGGGAGAATCTCGGCTGAACGGAAATGTATGGCCTCATACCCATAGGTAGTAGAGCTAATTAGCGCTATCTAGTTTCACATTCAAGTTTTATCAAAGAACGTTTTTGTTTTTTCTTTCTCTTCCTTCTCCTCCATAGCTGTTCTGTAGATTGATGCAAAAGTTTCGCAACTTTAAACAATTTAAATCGCTCTTCACCACGTTATTAAACACGACTTTCACGTGATTGCGTACACAATAAATTCTGATTAAAGAATGAGTAACATGTCACTTTTTTTTTATAAATGAAGACGCTACCACGCAAAAGGGAGTAAAATTTTTGAGTAGTTAAGCACGTGATCTTCCCGTCTACGTCGACTGCAGAAAGAGCAAAGAAATGAAGGACGTTTCTTGAGCATCCTGACTGAGAAATATTAATTTCGAAACTTGGTACTTTTTCCGTTATCTTTTTTCTGCACTAATAAATCGTGTTTCTTCATTCGTTATTAAAATATAATTGAACAGCAATTTATTTTTGAGAATTTTTTTCTTTTTTATCGGACACAAACCATAAGATCAAGGTTTAAATTTATTTCTTAAAACCACTCATCATTATTCATTCGCTAAAAGTTTGTTAGCCCTCAAAGCTACGACATTGGAAATACGACAAATTGAGTAAATGATGTTTTTATTTAGTTAGCAGCGAATTCCTGCCTGTATGTTAACCTCTTTCGCAAAATAGAAAGAGTGAATGATGTGCGGGAAATGCGAGACTGTACGTGGAGATGACTGACACGAAGTCAACTTGCTTGTAAAGCGAACATCAAAGGACAGACGCAAGATTATAAATCCATAATACACTCGAGTTGTATTTTCATTACACTCGAATGTATTCCTTATTAAACCATCCTCGAGCTATGCACACCCCCTTCAAGTATGTCGCGAAAAGACTTAATTGCACAGCATTTAGAAAACTGAAATCATTTGCTTGAGAAGAAATGTGACTCACTCAAGACTGCATGCTTATTGAGAAAAACAATCACAACTAACACTCAGTTGGGGGTGGGGGGGGAAACAACAGGAATTAAATTAAGGTGAAAATTCTATTGTTCTTTTCGTTTGCTAAATTTCTTTAATTACTTAAATACACTTCATTTTAGGATAAACCATAACTTAACCTCAGTTTTAAATCGTTACTTGCCGCTTTTTGCTGTAGTTATAGGTCAATCATTATTTTAACTCTCAAAAGAAATTACCACAAAAAAAAAATAAAAATCGGGGGAAGGGAATAAAGTGATTTTCTTTTCAGCAATGGAGTAAAATGAAAGAGGTAACAACTACGAGTTGCAGTTAAGTATAATCCTGGCGAACAAAAGCTGTAACAGAATAAGAAATATTTCTAATCTGTTGATAGAATTTCAACCATCGATAAATAATGTCCGGAGTTTATTACCGTGCGGGATGAATGAATCTGCAGAAACAAGGAGACGGTTGGGAGAAAATATTGATTGCCATTAGATCTACATGACGCGAGTATTGTTTCAGCCCATGCGAGATAATTTCCCCGATTGCCATCTCTCTGGACTCGGATGGACAATCGTTCTGTGTTCTCTTGGGACCAATCTAGCAATTTCTTGGATTTTACGTAAGAAGAAATGCAGAAAATCTCAAACCATTTTTCTTCTTACGTAAAGTTCAATCCCTTATAGACAAGAATGGGTTCCGTCAACTGATTCATACTTCAAATCCAATTAATCAAAACTTGGACGATCAAGCACAGATTTCTTTAAAGTGAAGGAAATTCAAGGTTCGATTAAAAAATAAGGTTGCTTTATGAAGTTTGATGTAAATGAAATTTTATATTTGATAAACGTTAATACTTGAGAACTCCACAAAAACAAAATGCGCGACTTAGAAATATGAGAAAACGTTAAAATTCTATCGTAAGACATTGCTGAATTGAGAAGCAGTAAACGAAGGTAGATAACAGCATGCGCTAATTAATTGTTTATTTCTTTTTCAGAATCTGTGTTTATCGATGTACTGTATACGCAGTGCGGATAGACCCCTTGAGATGAAGCAAAATAAATAAGATAATTCGGCATTGCAGTGTAATATTTCTTACAATTAGGAAAGCAGAAAAAATAAATAAATTCGGCCTCTGATAGAAACTTCGACTTCACATTATCCTGCTACTTCCAAGATAATTTATCTCCGAGATCATAAATCAAATAAGATAACTCGTACTCTTCCCCATCGATCTGGCGAAGTAAATGCGAACTTCCAGATAATTGCCTGATTCCAGTTGGAAATCCAAGGGCAAACGGCAAGAAAAATAAAATAAAATAAAATAAATAAAACATAACTGTTTATTTTTACAAGCACGCGGAAAGATAAATTAAACTTCACCAATAATAATCACACTTTGAAATTCCCTCCTTTTCCTGAGAATTCTCACCAAAGTCACATGAAATTTGATTAGCATATTTCAAAGAATTCACGTGCAATTTTATCAGATAATCATGTAGTTCAACTTCTGTCAGTCATATTGTAATTTGAATCGGGATTCACAGTTACTTATAAACGATACATATTTTATTGTATTTGGAAGTGATATTTTAGTTATTGATAATAATTAAGAGAGACCTCCGGTGAGTCAGGGGCTCATCGAGGTAGGCCATACCTGTTCAATCGCAATCCATTCCAATTATGCACCATTCTATGAGAGAAAAATTTAGCCTAAGGATGCATTTCTTTCCCCACCTTCCATGAAATGAAAACATTGTCACTGAAATCCTGTATGACCCTCTCAGCGGTTTGTAAATAACCATATCACCCCTTTTGTCTCCTGTTGTCTAGTGTCTGCAGTTTATAGGAGATCCGACCTGCATGCATATACAAAGTGTACTCCGAGTGAGGTCTTATAAAGGATTGAAAAGACGCAAAATGACTGATCTTTAAATGTCATGATTCAGCATTACAATTCTCCGAGTCATTTGCAATATAGCTCTTTCTATCTACCAAAACCCCAAGATCCCTAGCCTGATCAGTTTTTTTCCACCATAATCCCGCTAATATATTGGTTATCTGATCACACCAAAGTGAATAAATTTACATTTACTGACATTGAACTGATAGCCATTTATACATGCCCACAGTTCTAGCCAATTCAAATCATTCTGCAAGCACTGCATATCAGCCACATTCCTTGTCTGTATGTCGCATGTCATATCCTCCAAATGTCATTAATTTACCGATTGAATAACAAAGGAAAAATCTTGCGGCACGCCATTGGTTATCTTAAATTTAATCTAATATCATTAGCAGCACACCACCTCACCCGTGTCTATTAATCCTTAAAATACTCTACCCTTTACACTCAATACCAACTATTATGTCCGATTCTGATAGCCTGGTCTCACCAATGCCTACAATAGGAGGGCAAACATATTGACCAAGGCAACAAACTCTATCCCTTTCTTTCTGATACTCCTGGCATTCGTGTACAGATATAATTATGTACCTGCATGTTCTATTGTATATTCTTGTCTATCTGCGTGACAGTTCGACAGCTTGCAGATTTCTGTTCTTATCTGGTTCCTTATGCGGGCATCTTTGCACACTTGACAGGTCCGAACCGAACGAGCATAAACTGTTTCTCTCCTCATAATCATTATAATGTTAATTGCCATCATTAACACAGTTACAAGGCATCGTCGCTCGTACACACACATTTTCTCACCATTCCTCTCATAATAATTCAGTTGTCCGGACTCTGTTAGGTCTCGCCTCAATAATTTTTCATGATTCCCTATACCAAAAGCATTCAGGTGTAGGCCGTCCCTTTATACAATTTCATTCTTCTCTCAATCTCACTCGACACATCTAAAAAAGTCGCAACCATTCCTTCCACACCTCTGACGCATTGAATCGTTTGGCATCATAGCCCTTATTCGAAATTCTTTTCTCTCACAGCGAGGTAAAATACTTACGATTTTCACGTTCTTACTCTCGCTTCTTCCAACAACCTCTTCATATCCTGCTTCACTGAATTTATCGCTAGCTAAGACGCTCGTGCTTCTACCAGAATTACGATCCTTTTTTTTGTTTTTCGTTTCTTTCAAATCCATGTGCTATATTTTTAAATGTTGCGCAGGAATAAGTGAAGTTAAAACACTCTCATCAACGACTCGTTTTATGATAATTGAAATACCGACATCCTCCTTCCTTTTACAATCAGATTTATTCATCTGATTTTCGCCACCCACTAACTTACCTGTTCTGTGCTTGGTTGTTTTCCATTTTTCTGCTTAATTATTTTATGTACAAAATTACGGTGCTATTTACAAAATGGTTGCAGAAATCTAACTCACTCAGATAAAATATTAATAATTATCTGGACAAGGATACACAAGAAAATCACGGGCTATCAAGATAAAGGTGTTTAGAGAGATTTTTCACTCCTGAGGGGGGGGGGGGGCACAGATAGGTGGAGAGAATTTATCTTGCGTAGTACAAACATTGACTTTTTACCTCCTCGAAGAAGAGTCACAATTTATGTCTTTAAACAGCAGAATGTTTTGATCTCAATAGGCAGTTGTCTGAATACTAATCATGTTTCCATATTTTGAAGTTACACGGCTTTGTGATTATCCACAATTACAAGCCAGCTTGGAAATTTATTGGGTGTGGCTGGATTGAATATTTGTCATGGTATGCATGAAATCTGAATAAATCTGTTTAAAATCTGCAAAACAGATGAAATATTTAAATAAAAATGAATCGGTAGCACATTGTTAATATCAAGCAACTGAAGTCTCAGTCCATCTTTTTGTAGGTAGGATTTACAACCGCTCGAGCACATGAACAACATTCTTATTGCTTTACAATGGTAACTTATGCCATGTGTTCAGAGTTTTCGCGGATTTAATTTATGAAAAATCCTTAAACAGCAGAATGTTTTGAGCCGAGAATAATAGCTCGCGATATTTGTAAGAGGGAGTCTATTGAAGAAATAGACTCCTTCAAAAGAGTATTTCTTGTTACCTGGTTAGTGAACAATATCAATAAGTGTCGCGAAGCCTGCAGTTATGGTGAATGAAATCAATTCTTTTTCCCTCTCCAGTAGCATTTTTCTGTTGAAAATCAGAACTCATATGACCAGTCTTCATTAGAAGCAAGGAGTTTACTAGAATATGTGATGGAAATTCGTTCATTTGTAATAATGCTCATCGACATAAATGCAATTCTTACCTCAAAGGACGTAAACTGAATAAGACATTTCACCACGCGGCCACCACTTCAAAAGAAAGAAGACTACCTAAAAAAAAAAACAAATAAGTAAATAAATAAAATAAATGAATAAAAATGTAATTATACACACACACACTTCAGAGAACAACTTAAATGATTATATAGCCGAATCATAAATAAAAAATTTATTTCTAAAGTTACCACTAGTTTCGTCTTTCTAGAAGACTTCATCAGGTGCATTACATACAAGTGAAAAAATTCCGACACACAAACACATTACTTGAGTACATCTAACAGTTTCAAATTATACGTTTGAAATGCCGATAATAAAGTTTTAAAGCATTTAAAAAGAGATGGATAAATCAAAGAAACAAGTAAATGCGATATTTGTTTAGCCATTCTGGTTTCTTACAGTTATGTCACTGCTACGGAAACTCCTGTGATTTTCTAAAATTAGTAGATCAATCGATCCTTTCCGTTTCTTTTGTCACAACCAGAAGTCTTACACAGACAAGTTTCTTCAAATGTTGAGTTTTGATAAATATAGGAAAGAAATGGGGAGGAACCAGGAAATAATGTATGCTCAGAGATACGCTTCAGAAAAAGAAAGCAAAGACTCCGAGGCAAACCGCAGAAATGGATCGCAAATTTCTCTCCGGATCGATATACAGTTAAATCGAAAATGCTTCCAGAGATGAAAAGAATCTGCGTGTACGAAAAGGAATTATGATTTCCTGTGTGCTCTAACTTAATCGCCTTATGTTACATGGGGATTAATCATTAATTAAAACTGCAGTTTCTGCTTCCAACTATGCGGTTTAATGGAGTGTACGGTGCCTTCCCATTTCGAAAGAAAAGATTTTTTAATGGAATCTTAATTGAAGACAGCATACCATGACATCACTTCAACACTCAATTAAAACCACGAACTTCCACTTACAATAGAAAAATGAAGAACAAGAAAGGTCTATCAATGGGCTTATCAGTAACTCGGCTTTTAGCACACTGTCTATTGAATTGTTGGGAAAACAGATCCTGGAATTTGTGGATTGCACCTCAAATGTTTGCTTCGTTGCCCGGCTGATGTAGCGCCATGGCCCACTGGCCAAAACGAATAACTACAGAAATTTTCTTATCAACTTCCCAGCATGAAGCTCATGAATACGAGTGCATTACGCATATCGGTTGCAGGCGTTCTATAATTGTCATTCTGCTGTAAGGAATCAACATTTTTGGGTGGCACTAAAGGACTCCATCGTAAAATTACGAACATCGTTCTTTGGTTTAATGTATTTATTTCTACACAGTTAATAACTTTTCAGAGGTAAAATGACGCCTTGAGCTAAACAAAAAAATAAAACCGATTTCTTCGGTATTGTAAAAGTGACGTGTGATATTTTTATTCGAGAGAACTGATCGAATTTTAGCCACGGAGTTCAGTTTCATATTTTCTATATATTTAGATGTTTTTATAAAGATAAAGTTGGAGAAAGGAGTTTTTTTTTGCGATAAATGAGACAAGATCGTGCTTTAGTGGGCTGAAGTTACTGCAATCAGATCATTGCTGAAAAATGATTTTGCCGATCATTATTTAAGTTTCCAGACGTAGATATTCTACTTCTCTTTGTACAAAGTTTGCCAAATGAATAGTAGGTTAATTCTAGGCAAACTAGCCTTTTAAAGACTTGAGATCAGTATATACTCTACGTGATGTGTTTTGTGATAATGAAACCAGAGTTCTCGTAAAAAAAAAAAACTTACCACCTCTGTGGGAGATAAGTAACTCGGTCTTCAATAGAAAATATTTCTAAAAGAATTCGCGTTCTGCACGGAATTTGAACCGAAATCTTTTCCAATGAAGGATAGTGTAGCGGTCACACTGAGGTGCATTGCTAAATAATGAAACGGAAAACTTACTTTGCCTGGAGAGATGCAGAATGATTTTTGGTAAATTAGACATCGCTGATGTATGCAGAGAAAGAAGGCGAAGAGACTAAGCTATCAAACGACATTGATTTGAGGTAATGATCAAGCCAATGTGTCTATCAAAGAAAGTAGAATACCAAAGAAATGAGAGAAATATTACGGTATCATACAGAAAATATTTTCATGCCTTGTCTGTAATCAGCCTGTAACTAACAATAGTTACAGGCTGATTATTACGTAAATCAAGATGCTTTAATAATAAATCGTGTGAAAGGAGAAAGTAAAATGTTGAGCGAAGAGGGTTTTAGTATTGGAGGAGCCAAATAAACTGAAGTATTTGCAGCACAAGTCAAACAGGCGCTAAAAATGTATTTGAATTGTTGGACTAAGATCGAGATAACTAAGGTGATGCTAATGTACGCGTTCTCAGATGGTTATATCTGTTCTTTTGGGATAAAGAACCAGGATTTCTAAAGAGAAAAATTCATGCCACTTTCGTGTGAGAAGTTAACTCTCCTTGAAATAAAAACTTGATATTAATTTCATGACTTTTTGAATGGGATTCTAACGCAGATCTGATCAACCCAAGGCCACATTTCATTTCTCCAATCACGCTATGAAGGAAGTTTTTTTTTTTTTTTTTTGGCGCTCATTCGTTAGAAATATATTGTAGAGCATTCAAATCGTGAAATGTTTTAGATGAAGTATACAAGTTAAGCGGGACGTGGAATACGAAATACATTACCATAACTTCCTACAGACATACCTCGGGGAGGGGCTAGGCTAATGAATCTCTCTCTCTCACAGAAAGAGACTCTCATTAGGTCCAGAATCTATCGATGTAGCGCATCATTCTGGCTTCTTTTCCATCGAAGTCACATTTCCTGACCATGACATTCTAAATTCATTAACATTATTAATATTATTATTAGACACCTCCAAGGAGTTCAAAGACGTATCGAGGGAGAGTGTGCCAACAGCATCGAACGATACTCCTTCCAACTACTAACCGCGCTCAAACTTGCTTAACTTTTTTCGTGAGGCATTACTAGCAGAGGCTCTACCAATCGACCAACCTTTGCTGGCAAAATCAAGACATCTTGATTTTTCTAGCAAAAGAATCAAGTGTGTCTGTAGCGGGGGAGTCGGTTTTTCGAATTTGAACGGTTAGGTCCCAAATCGAGCGCGTGGGGATGCCCTTACCTGAGAGAAAAATAATAAAGCAAACGTTTTCATAATCTCACTTCGCATCGTTAAAATGATTTCTGCCCAAAACAATATCAATACTGATAGTCCACTTGCTTATTTTCAATAGAAGCACCCCGAGTATTAAATCATTGGGTTCTTACTGCGATCAAATTAAGACATGAACGATATTGTATTTAAACATATACTGAAAAAGAAACGATATGAAAAGAGTAATTTTCGACATACCTTTGGAGGATCCTCATGTTTGCTTTAAATTTTTGATGAAATATCAGAAAACATAAAATCGGTAAAATACAAAATATAAACTCTTGAAACAATAATGAGCTATAAAAGGAATTTAAGGGCAATCAATTAGATTGAAAATCTTAAAGCTGTTTCCAAAATTGGTGATAAGATCTTACTTAGTTCTGGTTTAAACTGAGTCTGTTGGCGATACTACCAGCTGTATATTAAACCGCGTCGTCGTGCGGAGTCTGAAAGTCCTTAATCGAAATTAGATTTGACAGGGGAATGAGCAATTAAGGCAGAACAGAATTCCCCTTATAAGCCAGAACCTAGGAACAGATTCAACACCATTACGATTATGTGGAGTTTATGTCAGGGAAATAAGTGTGTGATGAGATTTATGTCGCTGAAACAAAGGAAGTATTGATAGCACCACACTAAAGGATTAAAGCAATATATATGCTGTCATATAGGATGGCAACATATCAATATCTATATTTAAAGTAGTTGTTTCATATCATTGAGTTGATCAGCAATCACGTGAACACAGGACTACTGATAGGAGAAATTTGCTGTGAAATGCTTGGCACAGTAAAAGAGCCACTCAAGGAAGGAATCACTTAAGTATCAGCAATCACGACTGTTTCACCAATTGTGCGAATGAACAACGCTTTATAAAATCTGCCAAAAAACGCAACCTTTGTAGAAAGCTGTCAACGAAAACAACCTTTTCAAAAGCTTGTCAAAATTTTAAACCTTTTTAGATATCTGTCAGATAACTCTGGAATTTTTAATTCCAACGCCAGCAGATTCACACCAAACTAGAATAACGAACTGCACGGCTTATAGAAAATGTTCGAACATATACAGAATAAAATGAACAGTAAATAGTAATATTGGCAGGTCAAAAGGTCAACTGATTTTCTAAAACCACAAACAGTGATGTATCCAACCAATTCATTATGAAATGGCAGCAATAATCGCTTTTATGAGCATCTTGTCATCCGCAATATTCGGCTGAATAATAATAAAAAAAAAATGTCCTCACTACATAAAAAGCCGATGACCCCCTAAAGACGAAAACGCAAAATCTCGCATGTTGAAGGTACATAGGTCAAATTAGTTCAGGTAAGAAAACTGTATTTATCTCGAGACATCAGGAAATGATCTGATCACAGCAACAGCATTTTAAAAATATAGCGGCGTCAAGAAGCGCTTTCAATAAACGATTGGAATCTTTCTTATCACATAAATTCGAAGTGAATTGCGGTTCTAAATTATGTTTGCATTCATGAGAAATTCTACAGGTCAGGCAGTTGCGATGAGAAACACACGGTTTCACTCACAATAATAAAAAAGAAACCTTTATATTTGATGTGAATATAATGTTGTGTAGAATGGTAAGTAATGAAGAATTTTATTCACGATAATTACTTCTACCAAAAATATTAGAAACGAAATCCGTATTTTGTCTTAAACTGCGTGTGATCACACTGGTTTTCTTCCTGTATGCCGGATGAAAATTCCGCATTTTCCTGGAGTAAAAGATTTTCTGTCTTAATAGGGGAACGGCATTGAGCCGAACCGTTCCAACCGAAGAAAAACTATTGCGACATTCTTGCAAGTGAACTATAAAGGGGTCATCACAATGCAGAAAAAGAGGGGTAAATGGAACACTAAGGAATGCGTTAATTTTAGAGATGATAAAATGGAAATTGAAGCCATGAATTATATGTGTGCATTATGTCTCTGAATCCTGTGTTCTTTAAACGATTTTTCGGTGTGGGAGGAATGTTGTGGTTTCTCGTGGACTCCATAAATCTGCACAATTTATTTTTAGTTTTGAAAATAGGGTTAATTAACCCATATTTTGGGGTGAATCTACGTAGTGAGGAAGTTGAATATGCACGACATCACAAATTGCAGAAACAAGACAATGATTTTAATATTAAACTTTTATTTCAATAAAGAATGAATAATCCAACAAGATTTTGTAAAGTACAAGAAATATTTTTCGTCTCAAGTTCGTCTTAACGTGGCTTCGTTTAAGTTACTTTTAAACGATATTATTATTACCGAATGAAGCTTCACTAATTTGAAGTCAATATAACATGTCGCGCTTATTTTGATTACTTCGTATTATTGGGAGCTGCAATTCAAAATCACCTACCACACCAAGCATTAAAAATGGAGGATAACTCTATTAAATTTTCCAGCAGAAAGTGTTCTTATAATTACGAAAAGGTTCTTCGTATATGACACGTTATATATCGAAGCCTTCTTTTATATTTTTTTTTGTTAAACTTCTATTCATAACTACTAAGTTACGATTAGAAGTCGTATGAAGTTATGTTTTATTTTATGTTTTATTCTAAAAGAGCAGAAAGGAAGAAAGATGATCCTTATTAAAAGATCCGTTAATAAAGTGAAAACCTTCCCTATTATTCTACACGAAATATCTCGCACAACTGAATCGAACACTCCTTCAAGGAGTGCCGCATCATAACGATCGCCATTAGCATGAAGTCACGTAACCCAAAGCTATTTAAACTCATTTTTTCTCCTTCTTGTTTGACGCAAGTCGAACGCACAGCGGAGTCTCTGGATGAATGCAACGACGGGAAATCATAACTGAGAATGGAACTGTGCTCACCTCACTAACTGCACTTTTAAAAGAAGTTCGCTAATTTAAGTTTCTTAGAAAACTAGTCCAGAAAGGTTCCATTATTCAAAGTAAGATATCCTAGATTAAAAAAATAAATAATAAAATAAAAAATAAAAGGAAAACGTAGTCGTCCGAGACCTTAATGGTATTATGCTGTCATTAGACGTATAGAAATCCCCCCCTACTCTTGCATATACAGCGAGCACATTAAGATCTTTTCATTGAAAATCCTACTTCTATCGAACTTTGAAAAGAAAATCAAGGTAGTTTCTTTACATTTCGGTTTTCCCAACAGTTATTTAAGGTTAATATTTTGACATTTGAAAATATAAAACGATAGCTGGTTGTCAAGGTATGTGGTCAGAATAAGCACTTCCTGAGTTCAGCGAGTAAAGGAATTAATCTTCGGTCTACTTTAAGCTGCACCTCCTTCTGGGGCAATCGATATGCCGAACAACTTATCCACCGAGTCGGGTTACTCAGTACTGCCTTTTGTTGGATTATTTTTTTGATTTCCATGCGTGAAAGGACATAAACCTGTAATACATCAGCACTGTGAGTAGGTTTTTTTTTTTAATTTTATATATTTTGTATTTGACCTAATCCAGAAATCCTTCTTTCTGAGTGAAATTTTTCCAGTAGCAGTGGTCTCACATCGCATGATAAAATTCATCTCCCACCTGAAGGAAATCGCAAGCATATCTATTATATGCTTGCGGTTGCTTTTATTTTTGCCTAAATTTTAAATTAATTCAGTATGACAGTTTTAGATTATCATAAAGATTCTTTGATTAATGTAGGGAAATGGATCTACACAGTTAATTTTTAGGAGATCAAATAAAAAAGCCGATGCGACCACCATCAAAGCTTCCTAATTGGGTGTAACATTAAGGGCCTAATTCGGCCTGGTCGCTTTTCTACAGAGTACATATCTGGATTGAGTTCCTTCATCGATTTCATTTTTGCAAGAATGAGTAAGTGTCAATGGTAATTTCTCAGCGCAGTTCTCTCAAACACTTTCGACTGAGGATAAAATCTGCTTTCTTTCAAGTGCATTTTCTCAGTTGCACCAAGCTAATAAAAGAGAATAGAAAGAAAGAGAATGCTAAACATAAACGTTGACATTCCAAACCTTCCACTTCAAAATTATATACTCGTATAATCACTTCAAATATCTGGCCAATGATGCGCAAAAGTTTAACCAGAGCTTCTTAATAGACTGTAGGATAAGACTCGTCAACTGCACACGATATTGGGTTTCTAAAAGAGAGAGAGAAATTAATGGAACAAAGACATTTCCATCATTGGGAATCACCAGAAGCAAAGAAAGGCGAGTGTATTAGTTTGTTAATAATTGCAGATGACCTTACCGGTTTATCTGTTTTTCAGGACCAAAACCCGAAATTTGGTGAGAAAAAGCCCTGCCATAGGAGACCGCCTAATCACCTTCATTATCAAATCATATAAAGACTTGTCTCAGGCAGAATTGAAACTAGTCTTTTCCACCGGAGGGCACCTTCGTTACATACCGAGCTATCGAAGCTCCCACATTGTGGTAATTGAATCTTTAAGGTGGAAATTTTGAGACTTGACCGAACACAATGACGAAACCAAATTAAGTCTTGACTAAAAAAAAAAAAAAAACGAAATTTTGAATCATGATCGACCCAAGGGCAAAAGCAAAAGTTTAATGTTGATCCTCTAGGTAAGAAAAAAATAACTGCTGGCGTAAGGCGGAAATGATGAAACTGATCCGATAAAATGGGTGGGAGGGCGGCAGACAAGAAATAATAAAAAGAGCAAGTCAACGAGACATTCTTTCACTTCTGGTTCACACGTAATTTAGAATGAAAGTGGCCAAGAATGCGGTCTGAGAACGAGTTTTTTTTTTTTAAATAGTAGAGGGTATTTCTTAATTCCGAGGCAAATCGTGCCCTTGACAATAGTAAAGCAATTTGAGCGGAGACATGCGTTGTAATGGCTCCGTTACTCTCCCCCAAGTTCCATTTATGCCGGTGATATTTGCTATCGATTTGTCCAGTGAACGCACTGTGCCAATGCTCTCGCGTTGTTATATATCACGAACATCGGGACATTGTCGACTCGATATCTTCTGGCCACACTCTTTAATTCAGGCTGGGACGACCTGTTTATTGAGAGGGGGGGTGGGCGTCTCGATCAGACTTCGCCTAATCGATTCAAATAACATGCGCCTCATGGGAGAAGCTCCAAGACAAAGTGAAAGCGGGAGATATAAATTACTGCAGAAACGATTACGTTTATTTAATGAAATGTCGCAAAAGAAATAGAAAATTTCCTTAAAAAAGGTGTCCAATTTTATCGCATACACACTGCCTTCGCCATTAGCGCATTCCGAAAGTTAAATAGCGCGAATTCGGTCTTTTCTTTTTCTTTTTCTCATCTATAAAACTTTCATAAACATTTCGAATTGCAATAAATTACTAAAACGCTTGGAGTAATTTCATTATTCGCCATAAATTATATTAAATTATCTCGATCTGCTATATTTCTCTGTTCCACACCTTAATTAAAAATCATTACGCCTGTTTCCCGCTCCGTTTACTGCTATTTGTGAGCAGATGGGATATCCTTGATTGTAACAGAAACCCGAGTCCAAGATTTAGCAGCGCGAGACTAATTGTCGGCATAATTCTTCCACGCGAATGGCGACACAGTTGACTGCTGCAAGTCAAATTCTAACAAGGAGGAATAAGCATTTTCCAACAATGAAATTAACCGCGCAGAAAATTGTCTTAAAAGGTGTTCGATTTCACAGCTCAAGTGGAGTTAGATCGAGAAACAGGTTTCTTGAATTCAGAAAAAAATCTTTACCTTAACTTTTGTATAGCGGTGTATATATGAAACAGTATTTTAATCAAACTACTCGGGCATGGAATTATTGTAGAATAGGAAGGCTGAAAGTCGAGCGAAACCGCTTTCATCACAAAAATTTAAACTCATATTTCGCAAGATTTTAACAAATCTTAAATTTAGCGCATTTTCTTAAAACTAAAAGGATATTTAGCTCAGAGTTTTACTTTTGGTAATTCTAAATGCGAAAGAAGACAAAAAAAAGCATAAGCATTCAATGCAATTTGTTTTTCAATGGTCTGCACTCTCGGCATTTTGCAGCGATGAAGTATTTTGATGGGTTCATCGAGATTTCAAAAGAATCCAGTTAAACTGGGAAATGACGTTGGCTTTATTTTACCCGGTACAGAAAAGCCGTCTAAACGAACAAAGCGAAGACGAATGATGGATCGTTAATAAATTCTCTCCTTGCCGCACATGACACGCACACGTGGATAAAGGGCCAAGAACGTTATGCTAAGCGAACACGGTCCCTAATAGGAACATTTCTACAAAGTTCTCACAAAATAAACAGGATGCTGGCCGAATACGGAAAGTAGCAAAAATGATAGGAATGATGGAGAGATTGAGAAACTACAGAAAATAAACTGACAAAAGGTAGGCAAGAGATATCACTGGTGGCGGATTTGCCCCGCGGTGATATTACGTGTCACTTACTAAAGGAAAGTAAAAGAAATAAAAGTGACAAAAATAAGCGCGAAGGATGACTCCTCTGAGTGTGTTACTTCCGAAATTAATGCATTTGGTCTTCATACTTAAAGATATCGTTATTTTCGTTCATTAAAAATAAAATTTAAAAAATCACTCAGGATTTATCAAATTACAACAAATCGGTTCATCTATTGTCCAGTTGTTTCCCGCAACAAAAGGCAGACATATAGATCACCAAACTGCACCATTCATTTCTGAATGCTTGAAATAACCCCAACCATCCTTGAGGACGCATTGAGTTCCCTGATTAAAAGTGACGGCAAATTCGTGCAGCCCGTATGCCTCCCCTCTACTGCATCCTCTGAGAATTGTGACCGTCGATCAGTGTGTTCAATGGTACACTGCCTGTTTGAGGGACGGAACACTTACGTTTCCTGGAGAAAAACCCTCTCATTCAATGCAAAAATACCTAAGAAAGGTTTTTGACGTCGTGGATAGGATTCGATCTTCAGTCTATCCGACTAAACGGTTCGTCTACACCTGCTGAGCTATCAGCTGGAAAGATCAAAATATGACATGAAAGCCAATTAAAGTAGATTCCTTTCTATTTATCTCATTGCAGAAGTAGCATCTGATAATACACTGCTTGGAAATAAGTCAACGGACACCTCACAGGCAAAGTGCGTTTTGCCAAGTACGCAGTCACGTGCTTGTAGCCGGTATAAATAGGAGGGATATGATGCTACCAAGTCGAGACGACTGTGTTATGTTGAAATTGCTGCGAGAATGGAACTGACCGAGTTTGAAAGAGGCGTTGTGACAAACTTATCTGTTCGGCAAATTTTTGAGAATTTGGGCCATCCCAGATCATAACGAGCGATACGATAATGAGATGAAGGCACAGGGTAGCAAGTGCTGCTTGAAGTGAATGACATACCACAATCACGGAAAGCGACTATAGGGTATTACCAAGGATAATATATAAAATCCGCTTCGCACAAAAGCATTCAGAACCGAAGTTCACGACATGGGTGTACCTTGTAGGACCGCAATATGGAATCCCCGCATCATTCTAACGAAGGTGCAGCATCGTAAGTGGCGCAAAAAACGTGTATGTACAGTGGAACGTGGAAGACTGGAGAACTACTATGGAGCGATAAATCACGCTAAACCGTCTACCAAAGAGACGGACATCTGTGGATGCCTACTGAAAGTCTCTTACCAGAGTGTATAAAATCTTAACTATGATATTCGGAGGTAGCGGTGTAATGGTTTGATCCTGTTTTTCCTGATTTGGGCTCGGACCTCTGTTTGTGGTGCCACGAATATTGAATTACGAGAGATACCTGAACGTTGCAGACAATGCACTGCTCAATACTTTGTGACGTTTCTACGGAAATTAGAGTATCAAGGCAATGCGCTCATAAGGCTGCTTTTAACTGCGTGGTTTGTGGACATGAACGTCACCACACTGCTGACCTTCACAGATCCCTGATCTTAACCCTATTGAACATCTGTAAGATGAACTGGAACGTCGAATGAGGTCAGGGGACGTTAACCCCATAACAGTCCATTACCTCATTACATTGCTACTGAAAGAATGGCTCAAAATTCCCATTGATCTCCATTGGGCTTGTAGAAAGTATTCTCCCATAGAATTGCTGCAGTCATCGTACTGAAAGGAGGTCCTACATGTTATTAAGGTGGGCGTTATTGGTGTTTGTTCCACACAGTATGGTGTCCAGTTTCCAAGTTGCTTTTTTATCTTTATACACTGACGAACCGTCTCGATGTCCTGCTAGTATGGGAAACAGAAAAAACAGCACGAGCACTGTCCAGACAAGATGCATCAATCATTAAAACGAATGGCTGCGGCATTCATTTTAATTAAAACGCCATTTAGTGTCAATCGATGCCGCTATTGAGTTTCATTTTCTGATGACAAAAGAACACTAATACGGCCAGCTGTTTATCTTCTCCTAAATCTCAACTACAGGCATGAATTTGAACAACTATCACACTTTCTTCCCGCTTTATGAACAAGCGGAAATTAGCAAATAGAAATCTTCATACACAGACGCGAATGGACGTCCTTCAGTTAAACTCTGAATAACAAATCGCAATGAAGCTTCTCCAAACCCGAGCGGAAAACAAAATAAATTTCTGCAATGGCTTGAAGAATTACTCTTCAAGATCAAGTGAATTTTCTATCAGCATCGGAAAACAGTCTAAAAAGAACCAGGGTGAAGACGGAACACTTCAATCCACCGATGTGTTTTGTTAATGCGAACGCTAAAAACACGTGGATTTCAGATACACGTGATTCAGATGTCACAAAGCGCATGCACACAAAGTGAGAGGAATGGGCCACTATTTTAGTCTTAAAGAAAGTTTAAAAATTACTAAAAAAAACTTACTCCTACAGTAAGAAGAGTGATTGACCAAGATAATCACGTGTCTTACTAAAGTCTAAGATCGGCAGCAAACTTGGTTGCCTTTATTTTTTTTATCTAAAAAATCGCAAATTCCAGATCAGTCATTGTTGACATTAACGCTGGAAAAATAGACCCTGCCCCAAACTTTCGCATGCAGTTTTCTTCTACCTTCTCTACAAAACATGTTTTTTATCATTTAGGAACTCAGATGGAAACGTACATAAGCACGCGCACTTTCTTCATATGTTCGAATTGTATTTTGAGTTACGGCGTTTGAATGCAAGGTAGCAATATTTTTTAGCATTTGCTTAATTTTTCAAATAAATTAATATTGAAGTTTTATTTTTTAGTTTATTTGTAATGTAATAAAAATTTAGAAATAAAGCACTGATTTGTCTGTCAATGTTTTCGTAAATTCCCATACTGTGTGACATAACGCAGATTGATGATCTCGTTAGTAATACTCGTAGAATTACCAAACAACTCTCCGCGATAAATTAATCTTTTCAATCGCACGTGTCTCGCTTGAAACCGCACATCGTCTTAGAGAATAATTTCAATTAGGTAGGTTTTTCGCGTCATTTGAATATAAGAAAGCAGGGAGTTCTTGATATTATTCGATGATTTATGGATGTAAAAAAAATACTCAGAAAAAAAAAATATTTGTTACTAAAGAACATCTGGTTGAGATGGAAGATGGGGAAAAAAATTAAAAAAAGTCTGCGAACGAAATGAAGTTCGCTTAAAACAATTCTAAGCAAGAAAAATTAGAAACATTTGACTGATGAACAATATTTGAGTTGGATTTTCTGGCTTTATTTATAAAAGAAACCAACGTAAAAAAAAAAAAAACTATTATTTGTTATCAGTTAACCGGTGTCAGTATATTTGAAACTATGATGGCTGTAGTAAATTTAGCAAATTTGTTAACAGTATTGCATTCAGACTGACCATCGGCAGTTTTTTTTCTTTTACCCAATCACTATTTCACTTTGGCCGCCTTCATCCAAGTGACCTAGCATTGTGTGGGACAAAATAATCGCAATATTTTGACTGCGTGCATTAATAATCTTTACCTTTTACGAACAGATATTGCCGAAAATGATGTCATCTCAGTTTCATCGTTTCAGTAGCAAAGCCACTCAAAATTATCCGTTCGACAATCATTTACTGCGCATAAATTTAGAAACCGCTCTGAATCGTTTCAGTGCTAGGGATAATAAATGACGTCACACAACAATGTTCTGCGTGTGGCGTTTACGACTGATTGTTCTTAATCAATTGCTGGTATCGTGATTATTAGGAGTCTATCGGGCATGGCAAACCCGCGGTACCAGATCTGGACCATGCCTTACTTCATGTAATATACATCTGTTATATTATTCTGTAGACTGGTCCCTCCTCTTCTTTCTTTGCTTCTTTCTCCTCTCCTTGCTCCTTCCCTCTGATGCTATTAGAGTATTTGAGGACTAGGGGTGAGTCTTTCCTATCTTGCTAAGTCATTTCGTCTTATGCAGCCACCGAAGGAGGCAAACTAGCCTCAATAGGTGCCAGTCCCAAACCCGGATAAATAGCGAGGGTTGATGTCAGGAAGGGCATTCGGTCGTAAAACTTCAATGCCAGCTCAAACTATGATATGAGTCAAAGAGAAAATGATATAAGGGCTAGGGCATACCCCTTAAGCGACGCGCAGCCACATTGCCCTACAGCTGCGAGAAGTGGAGGAGGGCTACCGCATGAAGGGCAGGTGCTGTTAAAGAAGCGAGCCCAGCAGGTGGAGAGGATGTTGCGAGTGGGAACACTGAATGTTGGAAGCATGACTAGAAGGGGAAGAGAGGTGGCAGACATGATGAGGAAGAGGAAGTTGGACATTTTATGTGTGCAGGAGATAAGGTGGAAGGCGGGAAAGGCAAAGAAACTTGGAGATGGATATAAATTGTTCTACTCTGGAGCGAATAACGAGGGAAGAAATGGTGCAGGAATTGTGGCATGTGGCAGAATGAAGGGAGAAGTACTGGAAGTGGGTAGGAGGAACGACAGGATCATGCGAATGAAATTGGGTCTTGGAGAAGAGCGGGTGGTCGTATTATGTGTATATGCCCCGCAAGTTGGTTGTACAGCAGAGGAGAAAGAAGAGTTCTGGAACGTGTTAGATGAAGAAATGAGGGGAACTAGAAGAAAATGAGATGGTGATTGTCGGAGGAGACTTGAACGGACACATAGGGAGACAGAATAGAGACTGTGAAAGGGTGCATGGTGGCCACGGAGTGGGAATGATGAACCAGGAAGGAGAGAGGGGTTGTGGACTGTGCAGTAGCGTTTGATCTGGCAATTGTGAACTCGTTTTTTCTACAAGATGGAAGAACATTTGATAACATTTAGGAATGGTAACAACAGTTCACAAATTGACTACATTTTGACTAGAAGAAAACATCCTAAGGTTGTGACAAATTGTAAAGTAATTCCAACAGATCAAGTAGCACAGCAACACCGATTGCTGTGCGCAGACTTTAAAATAAGATCGAAGATAAGAACCTCTGGATGCCATGGGATGAAGACAATTAAGTGGTTTCGCTTAAAAGAAGAGAGTGTGAGGAATCGTTTTAGGGAGAGGGTGTTAGAGAGGATTTCGGATGGACTGGAAAGTGTATACAAGATTGGTGGAAACATAATTCAAAAGTAATCCCGAGCTGTGCAATCGAGGTGCTTGGTGAGACATCTGGAAAGATTAGAGAGCAGAAGGAGGGTTGGTGGTGGAATAATAATGTACAAGTGGCAGTGACAGCTAAGAGGAAGGCAAAGCAGAAGTGGGACGAGTGAAGAGTGGAAGAGGACAGAGAGAGAGAAAGCAAGAAGCCAAGAGAGTTGTGGCACAGCGAAGGCCATGGCATATCAAGATCTGTATGATCAATTAGAAACAAAGGAAGGACAGAGAAAAATTTACCAACTAGCGAAATGTAGAAATAAAGCAGCAAAGAACATGTGAGGCAGATCAAAGACGCTGAAGGAAGAGTATTATGGAGGGATGTGGACATAAGAAACAGATGGAAAATATACTTTGAGGGACTTTTGAATGAGGATAATGCAAGGACTCACAGAGAAGATGGGCAGCCTTCTGAGGGAATGGTGCAGAACATCAGTAGAGTGGAAGTGATGGAGGCCATGAAGAGGATGAGGAATGGAAAATCGGTGGGGCCCGACATGATTCCAGTGGAGGCATGGAAGGCACTGGGGAAGAGGGAATTGACCTGCTGTGGGACCTGTTCATGAAAGTTTGCCAACAGGAAAATATACCCGAGGAATGGAGGGAGAGTACTCTTGTTCCCATCTACAAGGGTAAAGGGGATGCACAAGACTGTAAAAATTACAGAGGAATAAAGTTGATGTCCCACACAATGAAAATCCTAGAAAGGGTTCTTGATGGAAGATTGAGGTGGAGATTGCAAAGGAACAATTTGGCTTCATGCCTGGTAGATCAACAACAGATGCTATCTTTGGGTTACGGCAGATGATGGAAAAGTATCGAGAGAAACAAAAGGGAGCTACATCTGGCATTTATTGACCTGGAGAAAGCATACGATACAGTGCCAAGGCAAGAAGTCTGGAGGTGTTTGAGGGAGAAGAAGGTTCCGGAGAAATATGTCAGGTTGGTGCGGGAAATGTACAGAAATGTGAAGACAAGTGTTCGGACCTCTCTGGGACAGACAGAAAGTTTTCAAGTAACAGTTGGCTTGCATCAAGGGTCAGCATTAAGTCCGTTTATCTTTAATATTGTGATGGAGGTGGTAACAGAGGAGGTGAGAGAATATGTGCCTTGGACAATGTTGTATGCAGATGACGTCTTGCTCTGTGCAGATTCAAGAGAAGAAGCGGGAACTAAACTGGAAAGATGGAGAAAAGTACTGGAAGAGAGAGGTATGAGACTGAGCAGAAGTAAGACAGAGTATATGTGTTGCACAGTGGGCGGCGCACAGGAGACAGATCTGGAGCTGGAAGGAAATGTCATCAGGAAGGTGAGAGACTTTAGATACAACAGTGTAAGAAGAAGGAGCTGAGAAGGAAGTGGGATGCAGGATACAAGCGGGTTGGAGGAACTGGTGGGAGATGGCTGGAGTCTTATGGAATAAGAGGGTGCCGATCAATCTGAAGGCAAAATCTATAGGACAGTAGTGAGGCCAGCTATGATATATGCTATAGAAACTGTGGCCCTGAGGAAAAATATCAGCAGGATGGAAGTAGCAGAGATGAGAATGTTTAGGTGGATGTGCGGTGTGACCAGAAAGGATCGTCTGAGAAATGACTATGTCAGGGGAACAGTGAAAGTTACGAACTTAGGAGCGAAAATACAGGATGCAAGGTTGAGATGGTTTGGTCATGTGATGAGGAGGGAGGACGAATATGTGGGAAGAAGGGTCATGCTGATGGATGTGCAAGGAAGGCGGAAGTGTGGGCGGCCAAAGAAGAGATGGAGGAAGCTGGTAGAAGAGGACCTGAGGATGAAGAACTTGGATGTGGTGACAGCCCAAGACAGGAAGGTGTGGAGGAGACTCATTATCAACAGTGACCCCACTTAAGTGGGGGTCACTGTTGATAATGAGTTGTTATAAGGAGTCACTGTTGATAATAAGTATAATGTTGATAAAGAAGATTATTAGGAGTCTGTTTATCGCATATTTAGATTTAAAAATTGAATAAAATTTGTGTTTTATCAATATTTACACAACTTACATTAAAAAGGATTTTGTTGAATTATAACCACTTTCTTAAACCATTCGCTAAATTGCGATCTTTCCTTGAGTGGCATTCCAGAAATTGGAAAGGATGGCAAATTGAAAATGTCTTTCAAATGAATTTTCAATTTAGGAATATCATTTCGAAAGTTACAAAAGGTGTTTGCATAATGTAAAAAACACTTTTCATTTAATATCCGCTTGACGATTGAAAAGAAAAAAGTAAAAATAAAAAATAAGATCGACGGCGTAAACAAACAAACAAAAAAATAAATAAGTGTAATAATCAGCTCCAAATGGTTCTCCTCCTATAACCCGACAAGTTTGCGAAGATACGCACAACGCAGCTTTTTAATAAGTTTGCACTATTAAACTAACGACCTATTACTTGATGAAAGAAAAATTTAGAATTTCGCGTATTTGGTTTGTATAGCCGAAGACTGCTTTCATAGAGAGGTTGCGATTAACCGACTCCCAATGGTAACTTCAATGGATACATCACTGGCGCGCGTGAAATGTATTTTGATAAGTGCGGTAGTTAGCGTTTAAGAGAATTATTTCCACAGTCGTAAATATTAATTTAGCCCAAACCGGTCCATCTGTTCAAGAAATGTTTCGCACACAGATGAAGAGTAGACATGAAGCGTATTGATTTGCAAATGTGTTTGTTAAGCCTCACGTGGTTGGATAGCGATGAAGTCGTTTCTTAATCTCAGGCGCATATCTTTTGGTTTAATTATTAATACAGAACAATAACACTATTTGTAGAGTGAAATTATCGCGAATTAATTACGTATCATGTCGAGCTACAAAATGCAGTTCGATTTAGGCCAAAATTATTTCGTTTTCTCATACGAGTCGACGTCAATCTGCTGATGTGATCATTCTCCGAGTTCTTATCCAATAATTGCGGCGTCTCAGGACCACTGGTGATGGAAAAGGGGGGGGGGGAGGGTCTATAAGATCATGCGGAAATCATGAATGTGGCGAAAATAATAAACACTGCAATGAAACTCCAGCTCCACTTTACGTCAAAGAGGGGGGGGGGAATTAAAAATCTACAGACATAATAAAAATGTCTTCTAATAATTTCAGAGTATAATAAAAGTATTAAAAGAAACTTGTGAAACTATTGTGTATATTTATTGTTAAATAGATTACTGGTGACCTTATATTGCAAGAATGAACAATAAATTTGCTTCTGTTAAAGGTCCATTTACCATCACGATCATCTAAAGCAGATGAACGAATCTGAACAGTTTTTTTTTTTCAACGAAATTGCAGATTTCTCCCTCATGAAAATTCAAGGGTGTCGAAGTGTGCATTCGTTATTATTAACATAAGTTTCGGCAAACTGGGTGTGCATTTCGTGCATGTTAAGAAGCTTTTGGTAAAGGAGAAGCGAAGGTTCTTGTTTACGGAGGACTCACTCCTCGCAAGAACAGAATGGAAGTTCATTATTATGGGGGTCACGAAGTAGCCTTTTTTTAAGTGAAGAAAACCGCAGATCTCCAAGACGAGACGTTGAGAAAACAGTAAAGTGTTTGAAAGCAAGTGCATGAGGCGGTAATCAGAGATAAGAATAAGAAAAGGTGGGATATATACTGAAAAGGTGATTTAATTGATGGAGATCGTCAACAATGATGAATTTCACAAGAAGGCGGAGCATGAATGAAAATGTACACGCAATCTCTCCCGCACGAAAATGAATGCAGAGATTTCAACGAACCATGATACTCCCGACTCATTGATGCTAACCGTACAGGGAGCTCTTCTCAACCTTTTCTCTTCTTGCATTTCTGAACACGGCCACGTGCTCTCGTCTCTGAAAACTTGACTGAAGTAGGGTGCATCTTAGCATAAGAAGCCTGCTTATGAATTCAAATGTATTAAACAAGGAGCAACATGAACCTAAAGTTCAGAACACCACAGCAGTTTTATTTTTTTATTTAATTAATTATTATTAAGTATAATTTCTGGGAAATTTCCAAGCTACTCCTCTAAAACACTATTAATATAATTAACGGCTATTTTAGCCTGTTTTTGTTTAGGAGTGTCCCTTGTATTTAATACATTGGCTAACATAACTCAAAAGGGGTATGTATATATTTTAGGGCATTACGGGCGAGTGTAGAAGGCAATTATGGCAGAATATAAATGTGGAAAAATTATGTACATACCTTGACTTTGGTTTAAAGATGCCTTCTAAATCCAAGCTCTTGTTGAAAGGGGGGGGGGGGGAAGAGAGGGAAAGAACATGGGGATGTACATAATTATTAGTTTTTTTTGTAAAGCTCTAACATTTGCTTCATAATTTGATATTAGAAAAACAAAAATGTTAAAAATCTGAATGAAAAGGCTTGAATGCAAAAAGGTACATAAAATATCGATTATTATGTCGGCTTTCTATCAACTTCCTTTGCTATAGAACCCACAAGGGTGTTTCGATGGTGATGTAACAGTTGGCTAAAAGATGTAAAATGAAAAAGAAAAGTATTTTAAATTTGTCTAATTCTTTTTATGTGCCATTTCTCAACATAATGTTCGTGATTGATCCTCTCAATACATTTTCTCCACAGCCTAACAAATTTCTTAAAGCCGTTCTGTTAAAACATCTTCAAGTTGTTCTCAGATCATTTGTATCGGCATTTTAACCATTTCCTAAAGGGATAACCTCTAGAAGTGTCGATCCGGGAATAACCAGAATCATATCGGGAGCGTAAGGAGGAGAGGATGCTACACCACTTTTAATCACACTAACGTCTCTCTTTTGGGCGGGAAATTAACGGTGGATAGTGTGAAGTACGAAAATCTAATCTAACCTAACCCTTACGCAAACCATGTAAAGTTAATGAATAAAGGCTGAACGGATTGCGATTATTATTACAATTATTACAAATAACGCTTACTGAAAAGGCGGCAAAGAGAGCAACAGCGGGTGCTCACTTCTATCCGCCTGAAAACTGTTCAGCCTGAGCTCCTCGAAAAATTCCAATAAACGAGTTTTGCTAAAACTGCTTCCAAATCTAAAAGGCCATCACCCTGCTTTTAGGATATATATAAGACAGCTCTAACCCAAGATGCTAAATCACGTTAGTACATTAACTTGGTGTAACTAACGAATCGAGGGCTTCTAGGACTACAGTAGACGAAGAGGAAGCCATTTGGGCTTACTACCTTACCTCAGCTTATCCGAAATCTGTTTGCGATATTTAAATTATTTTACCTCCAGAGGTTGGTGAAGCCATGCGAGTTTCTTCCGTAGTTTGTAGATGTGTTCTCTATTTAAATGTATTTTGCTCTACAAAATCAAAATTAGGAAATGCCATCCTTCGGTAATTTTCGGTTTAAAAATTAAAGCATTTCACACCATAAAATTAAGACTGCAAACTTTCATTATTTTTAAACGAAGGGTATCCTAATATCATTTCTTAATTTTTACAGATGCAACTATAATTTCGTAACTTTTTTTTTACTCAACGATAAATTTTCTCCTGTTATGTCCTTTGAATTAACCACATGCCAGTGTCTTCCATTTTCCAAATGTATTACCTGCAAAATAGATAGTCAGCATAAGTGGCCTATCAGAATTAGATAGAAATGTGAAAGAATTAAATCCATCAATTGGAACATGGGCATCCTCAGTAGAATATTAGCCTGGAATTGAATGCCAGTTTTCTCTCGTAATTGCTATTCAGTAATCATTTCAAACTAAGCGTGCGAAAGAGCAAACTCGAACATGGTCGTTGTCAGAATCGTAAATGCGGTTTCCTCGGCGAACATTAAACTTCCACAAATCATGACGACGTATTGAAGCGGAAACAGATTGTTGTTGGTAAGTGACTCCACTAACTTAAGACTCCTCAGAGAAGGATGATCGTCATTTCTCGGTATAGGATTTATTATATCGTTATGCTGGTAAGATATTGCTAACGGAGTTTGTTTTATTTTTCATGGCAATTCGTTTATCAAAAAACGGTTTTGGGGGCAATAAGATATCCCTTATGAGAACATCACAGAAAAAAAAATAGACATTGTTGAATTTTTTAGGTTCAAGAAATTTCAGTTTAATTGTAAAATTTCTAAGTAAGAAATAATTGTGAGTTTTTGGTGATCACCTCAGCTTTGTTACTTATGTATGGTGTTCTTACAGAGCTGTTTCAGGTTCTCTTTTGAAGGCTCCGAGCAGAAATGTTTAGAATCAATTTGAAAAATGCATGAAGCAAGTTATACTCGATCAAATTATTCTGAGATATTTTCTTTTGTTTGTGGATATGTTTCTGCTTTTGTGGTGCACCTAGATCATGCGGAGCATTTCTGTGAGATGAACATTTGCCACAGAAAAAGTAACCATTATTCTTACACGTTTTTCTTAAAAATAAAAAAATGCTCCACTGAAGTTAAAGTAATAAATTATTCTGTTGGAAAAGGGAAGGCGACTAATGCAGTAGCTATTATTAACATTTCTTATTTTCAGGAAAAATGTGCTACTTTTTAGTCACATGACGTCAGAGAATCAAGAAATCGTGTTAGAATTTTTTCCACATCTGTAAAGACACGACTTACTTTATGTTACTTTACTTTGTAATATATTAGTATAGTTTAAGCATTTTTATCATCAGCTATGTATTGATACTTTCTCGGTTCTGTATTAATCTCTCTCTCTCTCTATGGAATTACAAGCAAATGTCTCAATTTCCTTAGTTCCGGTGTACACAGCAAAAAGTAAAACTGATTTTTAAATTCTTGGCTAATTTCACGTAGTTTTTGATCGCTTCCTTGGGAGAGAATAAATTAAACAGCAAAAGACACTTAAAGGAATCTGTCGTTGAAATTGGTTTAATAATGGCATACGTACAGGAGTAAGCTTAATCTAAATCGCATCAATGTACAATGAATTAATTTTTTTTTTAATTTTTACGGTCAATGATCAGACTTGATTTAGGCCGATGGCTTGGATTTTATTGCATTGGGTAAATGGAGGCAATATTTCTGAGGTCTTTGTAGGTTGCGTGATAAGCTCGTTTGAATTTCCTTTCTCTTTTTTCTGCATATTTTTCACTTCATACGTTTCTGTATTTTACATAATACTGAAATATATTCTGCAACATCCAAAAGTCTAACAACCCCTAAGTTATTATATTTGAATCTATATAAATAATAAATCGGTTTATATCGTTTCCAATGAATGAAAACTATAGATTTTAATAATTTTAACTTTTTTTTAAAAAAAATATTAGTTGATATATTAAGTATAATCGCGATAATTTAAAACAAATTTAAAAAATAATACAGAAGTTCAATTTAAAATCAGACGAAACTTTTTTTCTGATTATAAAGATATCAATTAAAAAAAAATGAACTACTGCTAAATAATGAGAGATTTTCAGTAAAGGATATTGTAAGACTTATAAACTTTTCTCTTAAAATACAATTACCTTTCTGGGAAAATTTAAAATCATTCTACATAAAATGATGGCTGCGTGCATTATCGTTCGTCAACGGAAACAAACAAGTTGGCAAAAACGATTTTATCGAATCGTTTACTCTCATCGAAAAGTATTTTTCTGGTGACAAGAAACAGGGCAGCGTTCCGAACTGGGACCTTCACAATGAAAATTCATACAAAACTAATAGACGCAATCACCACCATAAACAACATCCAGTCCTCATACACAACGGATGTTTATGTTCCGGCCCTGCGCTCCCATCCATGGAGCAAATTACACCCACCCAGTGGAAACATTTAAGCTACGAAGCGAGTGCATCCTTAACATCTTATAATGCCTCGTGTCTTCAGCCAGTTTGTTTTGAGGGGTGAAATTTTGAGGTTGTGGACAGGGAACCTCGCTACCTCCTTACGAAGCTGGTAATTTACCTTGTGTTTAAAAAGTCTTACAAAAGTTCGTTTTCGGCAGGGATTCAAACGTCGGTCTTTCCAAATAGCACGTTCGTTCTGCCAAATGAACTTTTGATGATGGCTCGCCGTTGTCTCAGACGTTTCTTCATTTGATACAAATCTACTATTAACTGATAATCTTAATGCATTTATTTACTGTAATAATAATATTTCAGAAGAGATAATTCTGATCTTGGCAATTAAGAGGAATTTTTGCAGTTGCTTTTGTGATTGCCAAAACACGAATAAAAAATATATGAACTTAAAACGATGTACGATGATCTACCAAAGAGTTGTTAAAGCTAGTAGCACGCTATTCGGAAATTGGCAGAACTGTGAAACAGAATGAAAGGTCATAAAGATCAAGGAAACGATGCAGCCCCTATTACAAATGCTTTTAATTTACATTGTTTCATTCATTACGCTGATCAAGTTAGCTGGAGAGGGAAGTAACCTTTTACGTACGATGCCTTCCCTGGTCGCGATAGCGAGTGAAGAATATCACGAGCACTGATAAACGTGATAAAACACATCTTACGTTAAAATTGGTTCAGCGTAATGTCAGCAGATTGCAGTGACAAGTTTCACTGTTGGGTGATTAAATAATCGAAACTCAACAATCGAATTCTAGTTGTATTTTTTATTTTATTTGCATTTTAAGTCAAATATTGCAAATTTTGTCTATTATAACAGTGCTTCCCAAACCTCTGGATGTCAGAGGCCCCTTTGCAAAATTAAAATATTTCACGGCCCCCCTCGAAAAAAATCGTAATAGAGGTATATTATTATAATATTTATTGTATTTATATTCAATACAAAACATACACAGCGAAAAAATCAAATCCATATATTACATTTTTTGCCTCTTACCGTTTGGTTCTGAAGACGATGCGGGCTGTTCTGGTAAAATACGAAGTACTGTCCTTTTTTTTTTTTGAGTCTGTTTCTGCTTCTTCTGATTGTTCGCGGGATTTTTTTTTTATTTTTTTTTATCAACCACTTATCCATCTCAGGGTTAAATTTTTTAACGTAGAATAGATCAAATAATATCACCACTTACCAACACTGGCACACCACAGACTGATAACCTGAAATTAGTGAATATTACCTGAATAAGGGAATCCCCGGACCAGGAACATTTTTCACTTTTGTGACTTTTCTCCTTTTACGGTAATTAAGCCTAATACGAAACAGACAGCAAAGGCAGTCTGTTTATTAAAACGTGCATATGATTGGTGCGGTATTAACAAAAGATCGCGCAACCGAAAGATAAAAGCATAGCTGACAATTCAGTTGAAATGCTAACTCTCTTCAACCGAATTCCATATGGGAAACTGCCATAACATTCATTATATATATATATATATATATATATATATATTACTTAGTTTTAACACTTTTACGAATTTTAACACGTTCGGTTGAATTTTATTGCTGCCTTGCGAAATCGAACTCACATACATCTAATTAATAACAATAGTTTTTAGTTAGATACTCTGTTTGCCCATGCAACATATGGTTTTGTTTCAGTCTATACAGCATAGTTTCTGTATGAGGGGACATGTGATTCATTAATTAGTGTGTTTTTATCCCAGTTGTCTCTAATTGCACTATTTGTTGAGAAATATATTACACAGAGTCCTCATACCCTATTCACTGGCATAATAAAAGTACTTATTTTTATTGCCTCTGCAGTGTAGTGGCTCTTAGGGAGGGTGTGTTGTTTACCACTGCAAGCGAGTTACTATATCCCCACATGAACTTGTTTAAGCTTTTTTTCATGTGTGAAGTATATGCGAAACTTTTATTGGTAACAGAAAACTAGCTCGGATGACAGTGATAATATAAAACGAGTTTTGATATGTATATAAAGTCAATATCAACAGTCCCTGATTACGAACGCGTTATGAAAGGGACAGGAAGATTTGGAGCTTCCCTGGAGAGCATTCGAAGTAAATACAATTAACCACTGCTTTGAAATGAAACATATGAATAAGCAATATTTACTAATATTCATTAAGCGCCGAAATACGCAGGAAGCAAAGTTTGTGAACCAACACCAATGTGTGAATTTTTCCATTAAAATATAAAAAATAACAAAAAAAGAAATAATAAAAGTTAAATACGTTTCTTTTAAAATAAAAAAAAAATATACTTAGTCTTAAAACATTTAAAATTTGTTTTCATTATTTCACGGACCCACTTAAAATCTACGGCCCCAAAGGGGGCCGCGGCCCACAGTTTGGGAAGCGCTGTATTATAACAATAAAGAACGTCGTGATCTCGCTACAAATTTCAATAATTTAGAGAATTCATTTTCTGGTTGTAGGCAAAGAACACGACTTTTAGATATGAACTTATCGGAATTATTTTTATATCTTTGAGCTAAAAACAGTCTCAGCGGAGAACAAAAGAACCAATTTGAGCAGCTGGAGATAAAACCTAATTCTAAATGACTAAGGTCAGGTATGTTGGGCAAATTACTAAGAACAAAACTCTTGAGAAGGAAGCAATCATTTTCAATAATCATCTAAAACTTATAAAAATACTTCATGAGCTGAAATATTAGTTGTAGAAAAATAATGTCATCAAACAGAATGGGAATAAATAATAAAGTTATTAAATTACCTTTACGGAACTAATTTTCTTTCACTTACAACCAATATTTAAATTTGCTTAATAGCCCGTAGTTACTGAACGAGGTTGCTCTATAGACGGTTTCTCTAAAGCTGTTCTGACGTAGGCGTGCGTGTTTGAAGCCAACCAGAGAAATTCGGAGAATGAAGTATCGTCATAATCACTTTCTGCTCGCTAAAAGTAATGCGAGAATCGAGAATTGTCTAAGTTGTTTCGTAATCCACTTTCTGCAAATTATTAAATTATTTCTGTATACTCGGACGTTTTACTCGCGTATTCACGTTCTTTTTTCTTTTCTTTATAGATACCGTTTTTGGTAAAGATTCCTCATCTTAAATCCAATGTTTCAATAACGAACAAACATTTTTTCTTTGTTGATAAAACAAACATGTTTTATCAAACATTTTTTCTCCATTCCAAGAAGAGTTATTGCTGCCAATGTATTTAATATTTTTGGTTTTCGTAGGCTATTAACATATCGCTCATCATACGACTCTTTTCTTTCCACTTCTAACGAATAATTGGCGAGATATATTTAAGTTGAACGCAGAGCTGGAAAGGAGTTCGTCTTATCGCTATGCTGCTACACACTGTTTACTTCGCCAATATGCAGACGTTATTATTGTTGTCATGAGCATATTACAAACATTGCACTTTATGAGCATCTTATGAAATCTTGTGAGAGCGTGGCCTACGAAAAAAAAAAGTCTTTTCTGGAATAGCAACATATGAATAATAAAATTACGTGAAAAATGATATTTTCTCATTAATTTTTCATCGTCTGCTCAAATAATTGTTAACTAGTCATTGGGTGGTTGTCAACAGACGATAGATTTGAGGTTCTTCTCAAACTTTTATTCTAGACATTGCCTTTCATGTAACTTGTTAAATGTGAAACACTTTTAACAAGATATCAATGATTACAAAATACTAAAAAAATGAACATAACACGAAGAGAAATTAAATGTTAATATAGAGTTTTTCTTTGCAGAAAATGAAATTTCTGTTTAAATAAAAATATTGAGCAAGGAACAGACGGTTGTAGCATTTTATATTCAACATAAACGATGCTGAGATCTAATAAAACATAAAATATACTATGGTCAAGCTAAAGAACTGGTTTTAGTGTCAGTACTCAATGTTTTCGATGATTCAGTGAAAGAAAACCAAGTCGTTCCTTCAAGCAATCTTCGGCTAGAATCGTCTTCACTAGAAATGGTAAACAGATGTTCACCATTTCTAGTGAAGACAATCTCAATCATTCGTCTTAGAATTAAACTGCAACATTTAAAAGCATTCACTGCCAAGAATAGAGCACAGCAGAGTAATCTCTGGTCCGCCCGCTGTAAGCAACAAACATTCCTTTCCGGACACTGTTCTGGGATAACTGAGAAATACTCCCTCTCAAAAGAAATCAAAATAATTTAATTTTCCCCTTGTATTCTCCTAAGGCACATTTGGCTTCATGAATAACGTTTTGAAAGAAGTGCACTAATCAAAGTTTTATCATGAAAAGAAAAAAAAATAGATTCTCACACGCTCTCATTTTCAATCAACTTTATAGATATATATAAAACAACCTGTCAAATGATGACCCACTCTTTCTCTCACCAATGACGTCACTCATCTTCGGTGCGACAGCAAAAACGGAAGGAAATCATAATCGTACACAGACTGGTTCTTTTTTTTTTAAATGTTATAGACAAGAATAAGTCACTTCCTTAAAATATAACTTATAAGAGCACGTATAATGCGATCCAGCGGCTGCCACTTTTAAATTAAAAATATGGCGCACTTAAGGTGACAGTAACGGCTACAGTCTTACGAATGTTAGTTGCTATGTAGGTCAGCTTTTTTTTTATATACGGGAATAAAGAACTTCAAGATGATCTAATAAAATCTAATAAAATTAAACAGAGAGAGAGAGAGAGAAAGAGATATAAAGATCATCTTAGCAACTTGCGTTCTTATAACTAGTGTTATTATTAGCGCAGGATAAAAAATCAGAACACGTTTAATTTAGACGAAATATCACTGGTAGCAGTGTCTTATTGAACTGATGTAGCATTGCTCAGCACAAACTTATAAACGCATTCCTACACCTTAATATAATATAAAATGAAATTAAGAAAAGGGATATTTTCTTATCAAACGATTTGGAAAAAAAGTGAGGAAAGTTTATATATAAGTGCTTTGTGATTTTATAAGCAGCACAAACGTTTGTTGCAGAAATTTCAAACCTTGTTCAGAACAAGTCAGTTCTCAGTATATACAATAATTCAATAGCTTCAGTATTTCATTTGGTATCAGTACCTATATTCCTTCTTTTCTACATATGAAATTATATTTTGAATTCCATCGGGATAGCATTTCACACGAAATTTAAGAATCTCTTCGAAGACCGCACGAAATCTCACCACATGAGTATTCACTTTAGAAGATAACTCACATTCACTTGAAAATATTCCACTACATCACGTTACGGCATAAAAGTTAATTAGAAATAAAATCACTAACATTACGTAAACTATTAAATACTTAGAAAAGCTAAAAATTGCAAAAATGAATACATTTTACGTTATGTGTGTGTGGTTCGCGATTACTATAAACCTTTGTACCTTGGGTGGGCTAAGGTTTTTTTTTGCCAATTTTATAAATTTTGATTTTTTTTTTGTTATATTTCTGTACTAATAAAAGTCAGATCTTTATTAGTACAGAAACCGTGCTCTAGAGAAGAAAAAGGAATCACACACACACACACACACACACACGATTCTGCACCCAAATTAAATGTTCATTGCAAAAAACTTATAATCTCCTTCATAAAATAACTCAACTCTTTCTATTTATTGAAATGCTGTAGGTGAAGAAAGTAAGAAAAACAAAGTTGGAGAAAGATTAAGAAATCTATCGAAAATAGCCTTCATCATTTTTGAGTTGTCTTTGGTATTGCACTACTTTGAAATGACTTCTGCTCAACACCTCGGAATTCTCCTTTTAGTAGTACTTCAGGTTAAAGGTTATACTGGCCCAACTGCCGCTGCGAACTGTTTGTTCTCATCGGTGATTAAAGAAAAACGGTACGACGGCGAAACTGTTTTGGATGCCGTAGGAACCTCATTGTCAGAAAACTGTTTTATTTTCGGCTCAGGAGTTACAGTTGAGGAAAGATCTGCACCAAGTCTATGCCGAAGGTTGTCTACGCTATAATCATGAGCTCTCGTCTATTTCGAAAGTAAAACGAAATCGGGGATGAAATGCTAAGGGAAACCAAGAAATCTCGCAGTCAAATATTTGATAAGAAGATAATTTTCTGGTGTATTTAAACAGGATAATCATGTATTCTCCCTTGAGATAACTACTGTTTATAGCCTCAAATTGTTCATCTTGGGATTTGCATTGAGAGCCGCGTTTCCTTGACTCCGACGAAAGAGGTAAACGCGTTTGTTTGTAAATGAATGTCATCAAAAAGAACGCAAGTACTGGTTGCGATATTGAATATTAAACCGAGAGAGAGGGAAAGAGATATAAAGGTCAGATCTTTATATCTCTTTGTAAACAAGAAGTGAATATTTTCACAGTTTATGAAAATGTAACAAAAGTAAAGTGGTTGATTTTCGTTGGTCAACATTGTGGCTTTCGAGACCGAAGTGACTTGTAGAAAACTCACTCTCTTAGAGCAGGGGAACTGGATTAGCCTCAACGTTTAACCTGTGGTCTACATTGAAGTGCTATAGGCTCACAAAGCCTTTGAGAGAATGTACTTCGTAGCCAATCATCTTTCGTGTAGGAATTATTCAGATCTGTGGTTAGGTTGATGTATGATCTTATTTTAATTTGATTCACATACAGACGAATGACTGTTACTGAATAAAGCCATCAATAGACGTAGGTGATGTATATTGGCAACGAGGTATTTATTATACTTGTGTATTAATGCAAAACAAAATTAACAGCTTCCGCATCGCAGATATTTTATGCATAATGAACTTTAAGTTACCGTACGTGGTTATATTGAACATGATTGTAATGATTTCTTTACTTGAATCGAAAACTTCAAGCGAGAAGCCACTTTAGGATGACTCTCGGTTACATGATCAAGAAATTCCTTATAGTTTTCGTTTACCTCTAATCCCTAGTGCGATTCTATTATTGCATCCACTGTTGAAAGAAAGAAGACAATTTTTCTTTGGCATTTAAATTTGCTGCTCGAAGTCAACACGTCCACTAATGTGTGCAAACTTCTATTTAGACGTAAGGACAAGGAAGATCAGCTAAACTTTCAGAAATGTTTCCCACTGCTCTGAGTCGCATCCTAAAGACGCTCTCGTCATGTAACATTTGAAAGATCCGATAAGAATTATTTAGGATGAGATGCAGAGCGGTGGGAAACATTTGATAAGTTTAGCTTATCTTCCTTTGTGAGAAGTTTAAAGGAAATGCAAATTGATACAACTTCGAGAATTAATTATAAGCACGAGATGTCAATGTTCACGTCTAGAAAGAGTCGTCGGTAAAGACATTCCATGAATCATGTCTTTCTTGGCCTTTAAAGCTCCGTTGCAGTTTTAGTCAAACTTCTCGACGATTACACGGCAATACCTTAGGTTGTTTATAAAATATTCTTCTAAGAAACAGAAAAGCGTACAAAAATTGATATTTTTGCTCAATTTATGAGTAGGAGGAAAAAAAATCAATTTAGTGGAATCTTTACGGTTAAGCTTTTCTAAACTAAATAAATAAATAGCCCACCACTAGTACTACTACTAGTAGTAGGTAAAACACTGTGTTGAGTATCGGAGGTTTGGGTGCCTTCTCAACTAAATGAGTAGGATTGAATTGTTTGCGCGACCAAAGCAATAAACACGTTGCTGTATGTAATATCTAAGAATATTAATGGAAACTCCCGATGCAATCCCTACTGAACCTTTAGACTAATCATAGATGTACTAATGCTAGAAATCACGCCGAATTCCGCTTTTAATCATCCAATATCAGGTGAAATCGAGCCATCTACTGGAATAAGATCCATCTCACATTTAAAGACATTCACAAATTGAAATTCGAAGCCAAGATAGAGAGCAGATTCGCTATGCAATTGAACAAGCATGCAAGATTTGTAGGGTGAAAAACCGGCAAACCCAACCCAACCCACCTGTGTACGAGACGGAGGTCTCTTGAACACACTCCGAAAGCGCTTTACATGCAAGACAAAATTCGATCTCAGGTCTGACTGGCATTTTCGATACAAACTCAGCTAAGGAAGCTGATAAGAATTCGTTAAATAACTTTAACTAAGCGTTTTTTTAAAAAACAACGGAATATCCAATGCCGAATTGCGTTTTACTAAGCCGATTCAAGTAAAACAAAAATTTGTTAGTAATGAAATTTAAAGTGTTGATCTTTTGAAAATATTGTCCTGCGACTTGTCACTCACAGTTCCTTAGACTTCGCAATAGCATGACGATCGTCTTTCGTCATTATTTTCTCAAAACTCAAAAACATGCATACATGTCGTTTACATTACACACACATGTGCATATGTAAGAATACATGTAAATGCATATGGGGGTTTATGCGTCTACGTTTCAATGTATCGAGTGTATAAGTACAATTAAATCGATAAAATTCTAGCACAGCATTACTCTTTCATAATTCTGCAATCATATAACATGACATTTAATAATATTTACACATACAGTTGACTCTTGAACAAAATGTTCGAAAATCCGCGTATAAATTCTGACCCCCCCAAAAAACTTAACTACAAATAGCCTACTGTTGACTGGAAGCCGTACCGATAACAAACAGTCGATTAACACATATTTTTATCTATGCATATATACTACACACACACACACACACACACTATATTCTCAGTGAAGTAAGCTAAAGAAAATCATAAGGAAGTGAAAATACATTTCGCGTACTGTACTGTATTTATCGATGCCGTAAGTTTGGGTCGTCTGTTTTCAAGATGAATTGCATGTCTTTCAGTACTTACATCACTTATGCTCTTATTTGATACAAAACACTGTAGATGTGATACGTATTACTAACAGTAGATATCAAAAATAAAAGAGAATGTGAAAAAGAAATTCATACTTATTTCCTGGTATAACGATTCATGCTTCGATAACGAAGCAGCAGTAATATGATTGCTTTATGGTAGCCTAATGCAACCGATACGATTGCTTCGCAATAGCCCAGCCTCTACACTAATACAGGGTTTCCCAAACTGTGTTCCGCAGAAGGTGAATAAGCGTTCCGCGAGAAGTTCTCCGATTTATTTTTCTAAGTTTGTAAATTGTTGCAAATCTAAAAAAATAAATAAATAAAAAAAAAAATTCAAATATATTTATAAAAATATATTGCGTATAAGTGGAACCGCGCAGTTCAAACCCGTGTTCTTGAAGGGTCAACCGTATTTGTATTTGACATCACACTTGAATATGCTTATATTTACATTTATTTACGTATAACATACATTTTGCTTTTTAATAAAAATTCTCTGGTGACACGAGAGTACCGAGAGTGAAATTAAGGTATTAAAGTAATTCTTCAACATTCACGTGTGTGTGTGTGTGTGTGTGTGCGCGCGCGTATGTACAATCTATTACTCTGAATTCAAGTGTTTATCTAGGAAATAGGCAACATTTCGGCGTCATTTATAGCTCCAAGAAGGTATTCTTGATCCTTTCTCAAGGGGCCTCTCTCACGATTTCTCATTTCTGAGCTCTTTATTAAGAAAGGATTCTTAGTGCGAGGATGAATTACTTAATCAGACACTGCATTGATACAGCTGAATACTCACTATTTCGTTGTACAAACTGGCATCTCTTCACGTCTATTTCGAAAAGGAACTTTAAAATCCACCTCAACCTTATTCGATGCTTTAATAATACTTGCATGACTATTGCACGTGACATACAGAAAAGTGTCCACCAAATGGGTACTCATTTTAGTGCATGCAAGTATATTTAAAGGATGACCTTCTGAATGCAGTGTCTTAGATCCCGTTTTTAAATATCATCATGTAACAGACAAGGCGAAGGGAATTTCTGCATTACATCAGCTTAGCTGACCTTCACAGAGCACGAAGCTCAAAGCCCACGTGACATCAGCAACATGTAAAGATCTGAGTTTCACGTGTAACAAGCGTCAAAATTTCGCTTCTGCCTTTATAAAGGATAAATTATTCTGTTAGCCGTTTTGGTTAATAGTCGCATGCCCGCAGTCGTTGCTTAAACCGCACGTGTCGTCAACCGAGAAGCAAGTTGCATAACTCTCTCTCTTCCCAAGATAATCGTGGTTAATGGGTTTGGTCGTTTATCCACCTTACTTACTCCTCGCGATGTCATTAACAGGTCATGAAAGAGATAGTCGACTTGTATACGCATCACTATCACTGCTGGAGGAAAGCTCTGGAGAATCAATTTAGCAAAGTACATTCGTATACTTAAGGCTGTCAAGAGTACGAAAGGGGAAGAGTTGCCTTCACGCGACGCACTTCTCTTGACTATCCCATATGCAGAGAACTGCGGATGTAATTGAAGATAACTTGTAGTCAGTCTAAGAAGTTGTAGTTTACCCATTTATAGGAATTCAGATATAAAGCCCTATATCCAACAAGATGTGAAAAATGTGCGTCTTGTAAGTGCTGCAAGATGGATGTTATGCGTTTTGCCTACTGTCTTACTTCATTTTTAATTCCTGAACACGTGACTTTGTCAAATTGCATCGGATAAGGAGAGGATGCATCACTTCATGTGCATGAATGAAAATTTAAAAATAAAAACTTCAGTTTTAAATTTGAGGTTCTATGCATTTCCTTGTAGATGATCAAGAAAAATAATCCGTTATACAGCATGCACATTCTTTTTTAGATGCTCCTTCAAGAAATATCTCACGAGCGTGAACAAGTGGGAAAAACAGAAATGAAATAGTTTAAAAATATCCAGTGAAAATTTGAGTATTTTAGTGGCAATTTGCTTTCATTCAGTCAGGTGAATTGCGAAGATATTTTGCCCCCACCCCCAGTATTTTGTTTCCCTGACCAGAAGAAAGCTGTTCACATGATACATCGGTGGTTATATAAGTGACTCCTAATAGGAAGTGCTAATACTGTTTTTAAGAAGCATTTCGACATGGTTAGTAGTGCAGCATACACAAAAAAAATCTGCTAAAATAACGGTGATAGACTATACTGCTCCAAGTATTGCAGAAGTATATGCTTTCTTTACTGGAGTGTACTAAAACCCTATGGATCCTATCCTACGAATTCCACCGATCAATTTATATCGTTTATTGAAATTCCGAAGTGGACATAATGTAAAAAAAAAATAGACTTCATACAGAATGCATATTTAGTAATACGTAGAACCGAAGATATTCGACTTCCAGTTAATAGCGGCCTAAATTTGAATCATAGCAGGTAGTAGAACACAACTGTGGTGTCCAAAATAACCTGCCATTACGCTAACGTCTTTTAAATGAAAGCGGAGAAGACTCCGCTGGTTGTATTTGATAAAATCACTTTCTGAAGGAAAATTCTTACTCTCCTGTGTTTTTTTTTTGTTTATTAAATGCGCCGCTTTCAATTTAAGTGAGTAAAAGTTTTAAATTCAAGCAATGGAATGTAATACTGAATCTACTTGATTAGTAGATATAAATCGCACGTGTCCAGTTTCATTGAAATAAGTTTTAGGATATTCGAGATGGCAGACAAGTTTGTGAAAAGCATGACGACTTTTTCTGCTAATAATAAATTTCATGTACCCAAAAACGAAGAAAAGAATGAAACATTTAACTATCGTCCCATTGCTCTTTCCTCAGTAGTTTCAAAAAGTGACTGTGAAGGTTATCAACAACCAGATTCTTAATTACCCGGAGACAATAGTTCATTAGCGATCAATAAGATGGATTCCACCATTCGCTTTTTTTTTAGCCAAATCGATGAATTTTTATGTTGATGATATTGTTTAAATTCACAATATGAAACATCAACATATAACGAAAATCCAAAATTTGTTTCTTCTTTCTTGTATTAGAAATTCTTTCTTGTATTATCGCTGGTAGGATCCACCGATTAAAAAAAAAATGAGCTGCCAAGTTTGTTACCTTAGCGGTTAGCTCTACGGAAAATAACGCAAGACAAACTGTAATAATTTGTAACCCTAAACCGATTTAGGGACAATTGTACAAAAGTTTGGGATTAGTTAATATAAACATTTTACCTTTGTGTTCTGAAATAAATAATTTTATTTCTATCTTTCAAAATTAACTGTTTTATCAAGAACACGATCGCCGTTGGGTTGAACGCAGAAAACATTTTCTTGTTATAAAAATTACGTGCCAACGTTCATGTTGTCTGACCTAACAGATCTTGCAAAAAAACAAACTTATTTGTAGTTAAAGCAGTCTTTTCATATATCGTTTCGAATTTTTTGAATTAAAAGGTAACAGACTGATTTCGTGGAAAATTGTAGATAGGAAGTTAGTAACGATGTAATTTTTTCATGTAGTGCTCTCATATCCTGTACACCCATGGCAGGAATTTGATGATGATTTAAATTTAATTTTAGTAAAAAAAGCTAAATCACGATGAACGCTTCAAGCTTTCACTGTTGGCAAAAACAATCGCCCTTTGCTGATAAAAGCTCTGTAGTGAAGTGCAAAGCGAGTGAAAGTATTGAGTATGTTTTAAACGGCTTTTTATGACATGACAAAGTAAAATTGTGATCATCGTCTCCTCACTGATGTTGGCGAAGCAATTAACTAAGTCGATCGTTACCTTTCGAAGAAAAAAACAGCTTTAACGTTAAATACCACTGCAGAATCACACGGCAGTCAAACTCGGAAAACGTTTGTACAATTTTAGTGAGAAATATTCTTCATTTTCGATGTGCAATCTTAAATATGCCTAAAATAAGCAATGGCGAAACTTTCAATGAAGATCTAATCAGTGGATTGGAAAACAAAACTTGCACAGGTGGTGTGGCGAGTTTTTTCGCTTGCAGAAGTTCTTGGGGGATTTTAAATGGTTTTAATCAACTGGGAGCACATCGGAGTGTCCCACAAGGCTGAGTTATCTTCGCAGTGAAGTATTTCGAAGTGCCATCAGTCAAACTAATTTTCAAATATAATCAGCTGTCGATTTTAATTATCTTGGCATAGCAAACAGAATTAAAGAAGGCATTGCGTCATAATAATAATAGTTCATCACTCGTTTTATTAGAAAGCAATAACCTTTACAAAAAAAAAAACTCACGAAAAACCTTCGAAGCATTTTTTGTTTTAATGAAAATGCTTTAACAGTGATTGTCATCAAGATAATTTGTAAAGAAATGAGCAGTTGTCAGTTCCTTTTAAGCTCGCCATGAAATCGAATAACTTCTTAGTTCGATAAATGTATTTGCTATTTGGGAAGTAGTAAAATGGATCGGACTTCGGGAGAAATTGAGAACAAGTAAAATCGATTATTGGGTGACAAACTTTCGTTTAAAGTTTGAGTAATTCGATTTCTTTTGCCATTTATCTCACTTAAGCATTTAAAGGGCTCCTTTGACTTGTAACGAAGTTCAATTTAAGTTATTTCTTCAGCGAGTTTTGTTTATGGAGTTTGAAAAATAATCTGCTTCAGCTATCCACTGATAAGTAGGGAAGGCATCGGTATTAAAGGCGACTTTACTGATCTCGGACCAGAGACAAGATCAGAAACTCTATTGGGTAAAAACGTAGATTATTCATTCTACTAGAATAGCATGCTTCAAATTTTCAAATTGCATCATAATACACATTTTTCTGACTACGAAAACAGTGTATTCATAGTCAGACTATGAAAACAAAGTATGAAATGATAAGCAGAGAATGCTGCATTTTTGTAAATTAATATGGTATTTTCGGTAAAGAAAACAAATAGAACAGGAGAGATAGAATCCATGTTTAAAATCCTTCAAAATGTAAATATGGAAATGCAGTTTTAGTGAAAATAAAAGAGAAAAAGCAAAGCGAGTATACTGAGATCAACAAGAATTCTTTCGCTTAGTTCATTAATATAAAAGATACAAATACAGTAACTAACCCAGAAATAGTTGATATTAAAGATGTCACATGATTTCTTAGCCGAATGTGCATAGAAACTTAAAAGTTTAGTAAAAGTAGTGCAAGCTAAGGCAACTCCGATGGCGAGAATTGTACGAGATTCCCGTAAGCTCTTAGGTCAAATTTACGAAACTTGGAGTTTCAAACATTCCGCTTTGAAATAATGTTGGATCTTTAATATCCACTCTTTCTATGTAATTTACTTCGCCAAAATGAAGCCTTATGGCTCTTTATTTTATTTACATACTGGAATATCTTAGTTACAATTGATTATTATGAATTGTAACTAGTTTATTCTGGTATATAATTGGTTACATATTCTATATGATTACCCCCCCCCCCTCTCCTCACACACACTCCTTTACAGTTTGTATTTGCGAGACGTTCAACGCCAGTGACCCTACGTAAATTTCATAAAAGCAACTCTAAGATTGGCGAGTGCAGCAAACTTTGTTGGCCTTTGCTGGGCTGGCTAATACTTCTATAATAGACTGAATTGCGTTGGATTCAGTTGTACGAAGAGATAAGAAATTAAACTAGTTAATTAAAAAAAAAACACTTGAAAAATTTGAAACGAAAGCATTTCTCTTCTCAAAAAAAAAAGATTTTATGACTGAAATTCTGAATTTTTGGTGAATAATTCATGGGTCACAGATTTTTTTTAAATGAAAGATACATTAGCCTCCTACCAAGGCAAATGTCTTTTCTATCTGAAGTTAGCCTTTTTAAGATTTGAATACTTTGGAAACATGAAATAATCTCGAGTTTAAAATCCTGAAAAAGGAAATATCTGAACATTATTTTTGTTTCTACTACAATTAGCAGTCACACAGTACTTTATACTCAATCCAGACCATGCAGAGATATGCGTACCCTGCAAATTACAAAAAAAATATTTGGCGTTTAACTCTCAAATGCAACGAACGATGATGTATTCTGCTGGATACATTTAGCACGTGGCTGGTACTTCAGTGCGCTTAATTTCACCAGGAACATTGCATTTGTGTAATTTCTTTTCGCTTTACAAAATAGTTTTAGCTCTTCTACTAGTGGAAGTGTGTTTGCATTTTTATAGTATGAATTATGCCTAGAACTAAGCCTACTGTGATATATTAGGCGGTGATTACCTTACAGGGCTTCGAATGATTTCTACACGTGCATATTGTTGTAACAGAAAATGGCATTCTTGCAAAAATATTTTAATCAGTAATTTTAAATACTTTGCAAACTATAATACTTTGAAAATATTCAAATATCTTTTATATCATTATTATTAAGAGAGACCTCCAGGTAGTTAGGAACTCATCGAGAGAGACCACACTATTATACTTATTCTTGAATGAATTCAAGAATAAATATGACACGCTTGCACTCACAACATCTAATGCCAATCCATTCCGATTATGCAAAACCTTATGAGAAAAATCTAGCCCTCACCCACTTCTTCACAGCATTCATTCTCAACTTCCATGGATGCCCTCGCATCTATTCCCCCACCCTCCATAAAATGAAAAATTCAATCAACTGAACTTACAAACTTCTTGAAAGGGCTATAAAAGATTTCCCCCTTCTTTTTCCTGTTTGCCAGGATATGCAGCTTACAAATTTACAATCCATCTTCATAAATAATCAGTATTCCACAATCCTGGTATCATTTTAACACCCTCCTTTGCACTTTCTCCACTGTATCAGAATCACGGCGGAAACCAGTCCTGCGTTTACAAAAACAGTCCAAGTGAAGTCTCAGAAGACCTTGTAAAGGGACAAAATGACTTCCTTCTCTTTGCATGTCAAGATTGTTTCAGCATTGCAATTATTCTCTGATTGTATTTATGATTTTTGCTACACGATGCTTGAACTTCAACTTCCAGTCCACTACAATTCCAAGATTCCTAGCTATATGTTTCTTCTAACATAATCCAACCAACTTAATACGGCATCGGATATCCAATCACACCGAAGTACAAATATGACCTTACATATTTCAACATTGAAGTGATACCCATTTTCACATGCCCACAATTCCATTTTCATATTTTGCTTGGGGCAAATTGACATCTTCGCGATCATTAAAATAATTATGTGCGGTTGATTAACAATTTGAGAAGAAAAAATTACGACACCTTCTCTTACGTTCAATCTTAACACACGGTGTGCTACGATCTTTAGCTGGTGTCATCAAGACAATTTTTTTTTCTATTGAATGCAAACTTATTCAAGTAACATCGGTCGATGGGCTTCATTTTTTCGATTATAAACGTTCTCTGCCCAAACACTAATTCTGTGGACCGCTTCTTCCCGTTAAGATCTCGCACCTTTTCACGGCTAACGCATTAATCATGGAAGCGAGAGTGGGGGGGGGGGGGGAAATCAGAGATAGCTGGAATTTTCTACGAGTGTGATAAGTTTTTATGTGGGTCGAAATTTCTCTCTCCAATTAGAATATTCTGTCAAACCTGCTCATTGTACGTCTTCTGCATATTTTTGGCTGTTTGGTAAGAATTCTCATTGCAGATTGATTCCCAGACAGATTCTTTTTGGCTGTTTTACCTCCTCAAAGACAATGTAAGGTTTGTGTGCTTCAGAGGGTGCTGAAAGAAGAAAATATTGCATTAATTGGAATAATAATTAGGAGAGAAGGTCCCAATCACATTCTTAATTCAATGAGCGGTCAGTATTTTTAAAGAAGGTGAAGTAATGAAGTTAAATGTCATCTTAATGTATGATGTACCCTAATTTGTATCGTAATTTGTTTATCCTTTAGGGAAAGGATAAACGATGATAAACATCAACATCATCATCATCAGTTGCATCAGTCTTGGGACTGGTATCTCAGCAGCAATTTCCTCCATTCCGCTCTGTCATTGGCTTTCTTCTTAACCTCCTGGTAACTCCTCAAACCCGTGCTGTCTTTGACTTGGTCAAGAAAGTTTTGATGATGATAATCAGAGGGTCAAAAAATGTCAATCCACTAAGACCAATTTTACTAGAGTCGACTGCAAAAATTTGATTTTATTATTTTCTGTTTTCAATTTCGTAACAGCGCGCTGCTATCAGAAAGTCTTTATTATTCAGGTCATTATCGGTAAACGTTTTAATCATAAATCTGAGGGGGGGGGGGCTTTCAAGTAAGGATAAGCATACGGAAGTAAGAATAAGTTATCTCGTGCTCCGTGCTCAATCACTTCATCCAGCTGATGAAATAACAGCATTGAGAAAATAAGAAAATGATGGAACCACCCAGTTAACAACTTAACCTAGAGGTGAATCACTTGCTCCAATGATTTATGATAATGGTATTCCAGGACTGAGAAGAGCAATGATGATCTTCCGGCCGAAACATGCAGGCTTTGTGACCAGAGTCATTAAAATCTTCTCTTTATCTTTCTTTGCGCCGTTGATAACACTCACCTTGGTTGCGCATTAAGTTAGTTAGCACACTTATTTTTCTATGTACTGAAAATCTCTGCGACTGTAGAAGCCATCTGTGATGCGGGAATATAAAGCATGACAAATCACCATAGGTATATACTGTGGTCTTAGATATTCAGTTCGCATCTCTTCAGAAGCTCTGCTTCCTCATCTTGTCACTAAAATGCTTCGAAGTAAACAAAAATCTCAAGTACCAAAATATCAGCAAGGTTCGCAGTCAGAAGTGTTGCTGCATGCGTACGGGCTAAGAGAAGTCCGATGGGTAGTTGCGCAATTTATGAGACGTACTAATCCTTATTTACGTGAAAGAAGATTGCACACTTAAAGCCTAAAAATTAGTACTTAATTAAACTAACTTGGGGTAATAAATAAAATATAAACCTGTATCTAAGTTGTCACCACGAATACATAAAAGAAGTGTCCAAATTAGATATGAATAATGATTTGGAAGACATTTGCCTTACTTCTAAGAAGTGGCCGAGGATGATAATCTTTCAGTAATAGTAATATATGGTTGATGATATGACAAAAGGCTTAAAATGAGTTATATTTTTTTGCTACGGATTTTATAATTAAGACAGTGATATTCACGAGTAAATAATATTAAGAAAGGTAACCTAACCCTCTTTAAAACGTAGTTTAAATTTACATGTAACGCAGATTACATTACGAATGAAAAATGGCAAAGAATGGTTGCTAAGGAAACTCATTTCTTCTCATTTTAAGCAATGTGTGCATATATCAAACCATAAAATCCATTATTCACATTAGTAGCATCTCCTCAACGTTTGAACTGTTGAGACAAATATCACGACTTTTTTTTTTTTTTTTTTTTGGAGCTCATTCAGCACAAGACCATAACTTTCGCTCTACTAGAACGGAATCAAGAAAAAGTTAGTCCTAATTCGTCATTATTAGAAGATTCTAGAAGAGTCTGCTGCTAATATAGCGAAGTGAAGTTTATTAAATGCTTTTTTCCTCGTTTTGGCTTGCGATAAACGTTAACATTGTTCGGGAAGAATGCAATTTATCCTACAAGAAACTCCAGGCGTGTCCGGAACTTAAGGAACTGTCTGCTAATCCAGATCGCATATTTTTCTATCAACTAGGGCACATGTACAGCAGTGATACAAATGACCTCCTTCGTTATGTCTGCGCGCAAGCCATATATATTACGTCTTCAAATGACTGTTTTTATTTGTGTGATTTTAGTCACCAAATAGCACAAATTGCAAAGAACTCTCGTAAGCGAGAAGAATTTGCAACTCTTTGGAAGGAAGGAAGAAGAAATTTCAATATTTATAAGGTTCTCCTGCACAGCAGTGGGAATTAAAATGTTTACTCTTTCCCCTTTTTGTGGGAAAAGAGAATTTCCTACCTGCCTTCTATTTATTTTTGGTAAGAGTTAAAGATGTAATCACATTTTGTAATCACTGCGATGTTTCGCTAGTTTAAACTAGTAAAAGTTTAAACACTTCACTGAAAAACACTTCGCTTCTCCTTACGAAAGCGTTCATTATGCTGGAAAAATCACAAAAATTCTGGCCAATATATTCCTCGGTACCTCATCTTTTCTCTTGTAACAGATGTTTTAGTTACAAGGAAGTCACTCATTAGATCTTTAAACACATTAAACTTTAAATTTTCTGCAAACAGTCGGCCGCACTTGCTGAACTATGACTGACCATAGGCCAGCATCCACGCTTCACGTGTTTCTGTTGCTCTTGTATCCTTATTGCATTATCCGTATTCGATTTTGCGCAACGATTACTACAAATTCGGTGTTTTTAGTGATGTAATGATTCATATTTAATGCTTGTTGCATATTTGTATATTCATCCCAACCCAGATGAAGCCACTAGCTTAAGTGGCGAAACTAGTAGGTTTATTAAATCTTTACGACCCATAAAACCCAGTGTTAGTTTTTTAATTACTAATTAAAAATATTAAATTAGTTTTTTAATTACAACCATACTCTTATAACATAAGCTCCTCTGCCTGTGCACAAACAGTAAAACCAAACGCCCTCATTAACTGTTTTGTAAACAAACCAAAAAAAAAAGTCAGTACTTTCCGACATAGTTATGCAGCGTCTTGCATTATCGTATTCGATTTTTAAAAAATTACAGGGGAGATTAGAAATTAAATGCGCTGTTACTCAAAAACTTTGCCCTGTTGTTCTCCTTAATTATTACGCAATATCCATCTTTGGCTATCAGAAACGATTCTGTTATGGAGAGAGAGAGAGATAAAGTTGTTTAGGGGGCATTTAGTCCGGTTAAAAATTAAACTGCATTTCTCTTAATAATAAATTTAATGGTACTCGATATATGCATTCCTACGAGGAAGAGAGAGAGAGATAGAAAAATAACTCCTGAGTGACCAACACGTAAAACCGCAGTGTCAGAACACGACTTTGGCGACCCCTATTACTGGCAGCCACTTTTTTTCCCTTCTTCTGCAGATATTTTCTTTTAACTTATGGTGTCACGTCATTTCCTCTTGTATTAATTAAATTAAGGGGATATTAGATCCCACATCGTTTTAAAATCGAATAAGAAACTCAAAGATTGGACTCAGAGTTTCATGCCGAATGCATAGTATAAAAAACTATAGAAGTATCGGCGATTACTGGCGTGAGCTAATGGAAGTAGTCCTAGTACGTAGTACAATCTCGGGCAACTCGTTGCAAAGGTGGGGAAAGTTCTGATCGCTAATCTTGGTATTTTCCATAATGTAATAACACACTTCCTAGGAAATGTACTGTTATTACATTATGGTGGGAGGTCAGTACCCAGACCGGTTTCAGCCTTTATTGAGGCTTCATCAGTGAGTAGCTAGACAATTGCAACGAGTTGCCCGTGTTTGTACTACGTCCTAGGATACTTGCATTTAGCTCACGCTAGTATTCGCCGATACTTTGATAGTTTTTTATACTATATTCGGCATGCAACTCTCTGATTCCAATCTTTGAGTTTCTTATTCGGTTTTTAAAACGATGTGGGATCTAATATCCCTTATTTTAATTAATGTTTATATCGCCGAAATGAAGCCCGTTGTTTCTTTATATTTAAGTAATTTCCTCTTCTGTTATCTACACCGATATAGCTAGCAAATCTGACCCGTCTTTCAATATTTTTTTTAAAGAAGGAAGCATTGTTCACAATTTACTCTAGTATTGTAAAAACAAAGTATACGTGTAGAACGCGTGAGGTGTTCAAGCGGATAATTTAGCAAGTCAATCATGACGAAATGGCAAAACACTTCAACAATGAGATGCCAAAATGAAGGCATTCTACTCCGTTTACACACGTTCGTGTGTAAACGGAGTAGAATGCCTCGTTATTTTTGGTATGACACAAATGTCCAACCCCGTCTCAAGCGTAAATGATAGGATTTTCTCATGTTTTCCACTAGCATCTATCTGTAAAAGCTATGCTGGGTCTCTCTTTTCTCCGTAATACATTTTCCCAGATGGGAAGATCTGAATAAATATATTAAATGAATAAATATTAAAAGAATATTTATTTTGTTTTATTCGATTCTGTTACTAAAAGCATCAATCTGGCATCGCATTGTTGAAGTATTTTGCTATTTAATCATGATTGACTTGTTAAATTATCAGCTTTAACAGAGGTATGCTTTTCGCTGTAGGAATCACAGAACAAAGCAATTTGTCCTGATAGTTTTAATAATTGCAGAAACTTCAACGTTCTTTCTTTCCTTTAATGGAAGTTCATTGTTGAATCATCAAAATTGATAATAACACGAAACAACATGCCTCATTGTCAAAAAAACACCCTCACAATTGTTTGAACGCTTGACAGCATTCCGAAAGCCTAAATCTTAATCTCCAATGAAGATACGCATATTCAATCCCATCCAAATATATTTAGCAATGAAATATCGCATTAAATCATAACTATGACAGCTTACAAACAAAAACATGCAAGTCACGATGACATCTATTGCGACACATTCTAAGTGAATATCTAGAGCGAATATGAACGGTTACTTAATATTTTTACTGTTCTCACTAGCCTCTGAGCTGTGCAAAGTTGGATCGATAATAACGGACTTGTTCGTTGAAATTTTACTTCAACGGGTGTTCAGCTCGGCCAATCCGAACATCGGCCTGGTCAGCTGAAGTGGTTAGCGTATCCGCTCTCCAACCAAGAGGTAGCGGACCGAATCTCGCAGTGGTAATGGACGTGTATGATAGTCTTTAAGCGGATGATGAATTTTATCGCGAGATGTGAGAACACCATCCTGATTATTAGAGGCCTCAAGTGGTTTGAAAAAAGTTACATGTTTGGTCTCTGGAGAAGAGTTTGTGTTATGTAAAAAATAAAGTACAAAAATTATAATTAAAAATAGAACAAAACCTTAGCCCACTCATGGCACTAGTGAGAACCACATAAAACTGTTAACGGCGAAAACTTCGCTGGGACGACTCCAACAATCCCTAGAAAACTTCGTCAAACTGAAGACAAAATATTTCTGCGCACATAATGTATTTCTTTCTCACTATTTCTGTTATAAGTATGAAAGCACAATTGTTTAATTAAGAAATTAAAACGTATCAAAGAAGCTAATTGTCCGCCAGTTACTCGATACTAGACATCTCCAAAGCCTTTGATCGGGTCTGGCACAAAGGCGTACTAGGCAAACTACCATCATTCGGTCTGACCCAGGAATTCTGTAGGTGGATCGCCAGTTTTCTGTCTGGACGCACACTGGGTGTGATGGTGGATGGCTCCCTATCCTCGCATCACTCAATTAATGCCGGGGTACCACAAGGTTCTCTCCTCTCACCAACTCCGTTACTGCTATACATCAACGACCTACTGCAATAGACCTCCAACCCAATACACATTTTTTTCTGTAGGATGGGGTGAGTTATGTAGGGTAAGGCTTATGAAATGCAAGCGAGGAGTGTAGTGTGCTGTCATTTGCAGATGACAGCACACTACACTCCTCGCTTGCATTTGATAAGCCTTACCCTACATAACTCACCTCATCGTACAGAACATCAACCATCACCACCCTCAACTCCGATCGCCAAGCGATCCTACAATGGGGTTCGGATAACCTCATAAATTTCAATGCCAACAAAATCCAGTTCTGTACTATTTCCCATAAAAAGAACAACTTTTTCCCAGTATCCTTTTTGACGATACCCAAATTTCCAAATAGTCTGAAATCTCGCTTCTTGGAATCACCCTCACATCAAACCTTTCCTGGCACAAACATATCACAAACATTGCATCCTCAGCCTCAAAAAAACTAGGATTTCTCTTCCGCTCAAGATGTTACTTCACCCTTGAACAGCTACTAACATTATACAGTCACAAATCCGCCCAACTATTGAATACTGCTCCTCCCACATATGGGGGTGGGCCCCTAAAAGCTCTCTCAAAATGCTCTACTGAGGAGGGCAATTAGACTTATCAATGTTCCATCCCTTACCAACTCTCTCCCCTCCCACTTTCACACAGACGATTGGTCTCTGCAGTAAGTATATTCTACAAATATTTCCATGGGAAATGCTCATCGGAAATAACATCAATAATTCCTCCGCTCAGTGCAAAGCTCATTGGAACACGTGCAGCTGCTGCACAACATTACTTCCCAGTACATACAAACAAACAGAACAAGTTTCTTTTCCTCTTCCTTCATCCCTGCAACTGCTGCACTGTGGAACAGTCTCACACCTACTGTGTTTCCCAACGAATACAATTAATTTACAGTCATTCAAATCAAATGTAAACAAATTCCTCCTTTCCCAACCCACCACATATACACGGTACTAATGTACTATAGGTTGACCAATCAACCTCCTGTGTTAAAACAACATTAAAAAAAAAGTTATTCGCCAGACAACTGTTGTCCAGTTGTCAGTCAGTGCATTGTAATTGAGTATTTTTTCTACTTAATTTCATTCCAATCTGAAATCAACTTGCAAGTTTTGTGTAAATATTTTTATAATCCTTTGTGTTAAGCATATGCAATCGTTCCATCCCTAATAATTTAACTTCTCTGAAAAAGATTTTCTTTTAATGGGTTCCTAATATAAGAACAAAAAATACATTTCGGGAAAGTTTTACAACTAATGCAATTCTATAAAGACCTTTTTAAAAATGCATTTTTCATGTCTGCACCTGAAACGGTACTAAAAAGTTGGGCAGTTTTGTAAATGCCGCCAACCCACTTCGATGCCTTCTTCGAACAAATGCCAGTCGACGTTTTTTCTTTTTGAAAGGGGCCGCTTGATATTTAATGAGAAATGGCAATCGCAAGTAGAGATTGCTTCTAACACTGAGACTACGCAATAGAATTATCGGATAGCGTATTCGGAAGTCGGAAAAAAAGAAGAGTTAAATCAGGTTTGCAGAGTTTTAGTCTGTTGCGCAAGTTGAAAATAATTTTTTTAACTTGCGCAACAGACTAAACCAGCCGGAAAAGACGCCTAATGAGCAGAAAATACTGACCACAATTCCATTCGGCACGGTATTTTTTTTTTTTTTACTGGCCGTTTTATGAGAATAACAATGATACAATATTTGAAATGCTGTTGAAAAGCTCGTGATCATGTTGGCCTGGAATGGTGCCATTTATCCACTGACATATATAGATGCTATCGTAGCCAACAATTTGAACTTTTTTTTTTTGTCAAAATGCAGGATTCTTGTCTAGGTCATATTGGTCATGAAAAACTAAAAAAACCTTCACTTTTTCGGACAGGATGACTCGTTTGATAAAAATGTGTGCATTACATTCACAAAAACAGCTCGTGTTGTACTGATCCGTATTACGGAGCCTGCTAAAATGTTGAGACTAATCTGCCCTGATCATCAAATTCTCACCATAGAGCGAGTGTTCAAACTAATATCTGAAACGTATCTTGGATTTTTTTTTCTTCAAGAAACAAATTAATAGTGGTGGTAATGCACGTAGTTGAATTCAAACTACGTTAGTTGTCTGAGTTGAAAGACGCATCGCAAATCGGTTTACAGAGTGTGAGAAGAACAGTTTTAAATTGCAGGGACTCACTTTAGCTATATATATAATATAATATGAAAAAAAAAAAGAATATAATTTCTTGTGAAGTATAATATACTTTAATTTATACACATCAGATTGTATTGTATAGTGGAATAAATTCAAGGCGAATGAGGTGACTAGCCGAGTGCCGTGGGCTCTGTACTAGGAGAGCTACTGTCGGATGTGCATATTAATGACGATCGGAAGATTTGAGGGGAGATTAGTTGTTTTCTGACGATGTGAAGATTGTACTCTTCATATGATATTGATAGTACTAGTTTACAAGAAAGTGATGAGGCTAGGGATCTGGGGGATAAAGATTTGAAATTCAGAGGATTTATTGCAAGAGTTGGCAAAATACCTCAGAAAATTACTTGGATGTTGAGGAACGCCGTATTGACGATAAAGACAGTTATCCCTCTTTATACGGCTATGATTTGTTTCACATGTTGACTACTGTGCAGAGATTTTGTCACCTGCGTTTCTTGGGAATTGGTGGAGGGGATTCGGTGACGAGTGACCAAACTTGTGACAGGTCTGTGAAATGTATCCTATGAGGATAGGTTGAAGGCATATGGGTTGCAGAGTTTATCTAACCGGCGGAGGAGAAGAGTTAGGATAGAAACTTAGGTTACTAAAGGGATTCTATAAGATTGACACAGAAGAATTTTTCAATACACAGGAAGCAGGAGGAAAACAAAGGGTCACACCTTAGCAGTTGTGTAGAAGTGGTTACTAAGCGTGTGCTTTACTTGGAGAGTGGTGAACGAGTGGAATAATTTGCCAGAGGTGGTTGGGAGAGCCCCAACAGTGAATAAGTTTAAGATGTATGAGAGGTATCGTGGGTCTTCCGCGATGAGTCCTTTTTGGACTCCTTGATGGAGTAGCCGCATAAATAATTTAGCAGTACAACTTTCTATATTTATTTTTAATTTAAAAAATAATAACTGTTTAAATACCCTTTTACTTTCCTCTATGTAGAAAAAATATAACTTTGTTGATTTACAATTGTAGAAGGAATGGATTTCTTTCCTATAATCTTGGATACACGAAATCTGAAACAGTTGCATGTGACAGAGAAAAGGGTGCCCAAGACTTGAACAACATCTCGCACGTTGACCTGGAATTACTTCTTTTTTTTTTTTTTTCAAAATAAATCCTAAACCGGATTTATTATATACCAAGGACACGCAAACTTCTAAATTGGTGAATGTTTTGTTCAATCTACCTTGATGGTAATTTCTGTGTGCATAAGACTTACAAAGACTTTCATTCCCATAAGTGTTTCAAAACTTCAACTGAAACCTTTTTTTTTTTTTGACAAACTTATCAGTCTTGTTTTTATCGTCCGGAATCACTTGTCTCCTTTAAGCAAACTAAAACTATGTGGCTTCTGGGGTAAATATTCCATAGGAACAAAAACAGTATTTAAATTAAGGGGATATTAAATCCCACATTGTTTTAAAACCGAATAAGAAACCCAAAGATTGGAATCAGAGAGTTTCATGCCAAGTATAGTAAACTATAAAGTATCGGCGATCACTAGCGTGAGCTAATGCAAGTGACCCTAGTACGTAGTACAATACCGGACAACTCGCAGCAAAGGCGGTGAAGTTCTGATCGCTATTCTTAGGTATTTTCCATAATGTAAAAACATATTTCCTTGGAAATGTATGCTGTTATTACATTATGGTGGGAGGTCACTACGTAGACCGGTTTCAGCCTTTTTTGAGGCTTCATCAGTGAGTAGGTAGACCAAATTAATACCAAAGTGTATTGCGAAAAGAACTTATATACTCTGCTATACGAGTTTCCAAACCATAATAATAACAGCATACATTTCCAAGGAAATGTGTTTTTACATTATGGAAAATACCCAAGAATAGCGATCAGAACTTCACCGCCTTTGCTGCGAGTTGTCCGGTATTGTACTACGTACTAGGGTCACTTGCATTAGTTCACGCTAGTGATCGCCGATACTTTATAGTTTACTATATTTGGCATGAAACTCTGATTCCAATCTTTGAGTTTCTTATTCGGTTTTAAAACAATGTGGGATTTAATATCCCCTTAATTTAAAAAATGTTTATATCGCCGAAATGAAGCATATTATTATCTTTATATTTAAGTAACAAAAACAGTAATTGAAAACCAGACTCTAGAACGCGTAACTCACATTCAATGTGACATAACGTTTGATGTAGATAATAAGTCACACCGATTTCAAGCGTACTATAAGGCGAACAACAAAAGGCAAAACAAAAAAGGAGACCTTTAAAAATTTTATAAAATGGCAGTAGTGACAACGATATATGGGTCGGAAAGTTGGATAGAGAGTGAAAAAAAAAAGATGAAAGTATAATATAAGCAGCTGAAATAATTTCTTAGAGCAGTTAAAGGCTGTGCAAGAATGGATAGAATACGAAATGATGAAATCAGGTAGGAATTGCAAATACAGCAATGAAAGAACGAATTGGAGTGAACATGTGCAATGATTGGAGGAGAGAAGACTACCGCAAGAAGTAACAAAGTATAAAGAAAAGAAACACAGGAAGACTTAGCATGAGACTGAAAATCGTGTAGTCCTTAGGATGCGGAAACGAGCTTTAAGCCTTCTTTATCTTGAAAAAAGAAACTTTTCAGAAAAGAAAAAAAAAAGCGACAGCTCTCCTTTAACATGCACGACAAGAAGCCCGACTGAAAAGACAATGTTTATGCCCAGATGTAGCTGTGAAATGACGCATTAAATAATCTTGTTCTATTTATCTACCTGCTTGCTTTCTTGTTTTGGTTACAATAGTCTCAGTTTATTGTAGACGCGATGATGTTTTTCAGTGTGCGTAATTTGTATCGATGAATTACGCGGCTTTATTTTTTAGTGAGTAATATACCCACCCCGTTAGGTTTGCCATGTTGGAGATATACGTTAGAATCCTGAAAGTATCTTTTTTTCAACCCAGAATAGGATATTTCTTGGTGGGATGCACTTTATCTGCAACTAAACTTCGTCTTGGTGTGTTTAAATTAATAATTTTGCGCTGTAATAAATATGGATGCGAGAATTCTTTGCATACTGTTAAGGTTCTAGCAGTTGATTCTTTCTTAGTCTTGATTTACCTTTATCCGTAAAGACTAATAAGTAGTACATGGCTTGTGAACTCAGATAATGGTGATGAATTGGCATTATATGACCCCATAAGTTATGATTTATAGCAATGAAAAAAAAAAAAAAAGATGCAGAATGGGAGAAGCGGCAAATAGAATATCTGCTTAAGGTTTTAGGCCTGTTGCGTTACAGTAGCTGAGCATATAAACCTAGTTATTACAATGATAGCAGTAAGCTTTCCATCCACATATTGCGGATTGTTTATTATTTTGGAAGTGAATAGAAAATGCTGGGAGAAAAGAGCCTGTCTAGATCAGTCGGTATTGATGATGCCCTTTGGAAAGACTTGTTCTTTCCAACGGTTCATATGTGTGGTCATAAATGGTTCATCGCCTAGATTATAGACGAGATTTGATATATTGTACTTGGCAGACAAAGTTATTGCTATTAAGAGAGTTAAGTAGCAGCTAGTGTAAAATAATTTTATTACTACGGTCACCATCTGATCACTACTTTGAAGTAAGCAACAATTTATTTTGCTTAATTTCCAATTCGAATTTCTTACTTGAAATCGAATATCTACTTGATCTGTACGTCTTCAGTGTTCAACAGGTAAAACAAAAGCATTTATGTTCTTCTCCACTTCCAATATTCAATCTATATAAATAGAAGAAAATATTTGATCATACTAGTTGCAATCATTTTTGTTCTTTATTTCCACAGCTTCTTTAAATAATTTAAAATTCCTTATGGACTTTGGAAAGTACAAAGAAACCAACAAACATTTCTTGTTCATACATTATGAAGATTTATGGGAAAACTTAGAATCGGTTTTTAACCAGACATTGAACAGAATTTTGTATACTGATGTCATAATATTGAAAACTTGAAGTTTTACTTTAAAGGAGAAAAGTAAATTAAATTGGCGTAAGAAAAAATAAATGAATAGGAGTACATATATGGAGAATAAAAACGAACTACTAGAAAGATGCATATTCGAAATAATCTTTTAATATAAACTTCTCAGAATTAACGTTTGCTTTCTTAAATGTCCTATCATATCATAGTCAATATATATATATATATAGACAAATCACTCTAAACTAAACTCACTGACCCTGATGATGTGTAAAACAGCATCTACTGGCATATTTGTGAATCTAACTGTCCTTAGCTCATAATCCTATCAATTGAGTGTCGAGATCAATTGAAAATTTTGACATGGCCAAAATTAGTACATTCTATTCTCCTACTGTTGATCAGCTATGGATATCCTAAAAAAATAGCACAAATAATATTACTCTCTAATCCCTCTCCACAACAAATCCATGACACGCATTACAGAGCCTCAATTTCCATCACTTTTATTGGCGAACTTTCGCTAAATGTTGCAATTCTCCTGAAATCTCATGCTATGAAAGTAGCCTTCAAACCTATTATGACGGAACGAAATCTGTTATACTATAAAAGGACCACAACCCTTTCAACAAATATCCTGGAGTTTACAATATTTCATGTTCTTGCGGCTTTAATTACTTAGTGCAAGTTTAGAAATAATACAAAAGGAGCATAGTGGAGACGTCATAGAAGACAGCTCAGGTCTGGCATTCCATTTCTCCCACTCTCACCACAACATTGAATGGGATAAGAGCTCCATTCCATACATAGAAGACTACCGCCACATAAAATTAGCTACAGTGGTAATCCACTCACAAGGTACTCTAAACAGAAACCAAGGGATGATTTTGTGTGACATTTCGAAGTCCCTCAATTAGGTCTTTAAACACGTCAGTTTAATTTTTCTGCAAACTATCGGACGCACCTGCTGAACAATGACTGACCATGTGCCAGCACCCACGCTCCACGTGTTTCTGTTGCACTTGTATTCTTACGAAACGGTTCCTACACCGTTTCGCAAGAATACAATATTCGTTATTTTTAGTGTATTGAACGCTTTTATTTAAGCCTTTTTGTATATCTGTCTGTTCATCCCAACCCACGGTGAAACTAGCACATTTATTAAATTATTACGACCCATAAACCCAGTGTTAGTTATTTTTTGAAAAATAATCCTATTAACAGATGATAATGTTATTTTGGACCACTGAATATTATACATACATACAAAGAAACATACAAAACTGGGTTTTTAATTGGTCGGAGATTTCTACAGAGATGAGGCCTACTAGTTTCGCCGACTTGGATGTTGGCTTCGTCTGGGCACACACAAAAAGAAACAAAAACAGCTTAAAACAAAACAGAAACAAGCCGAAGTATCAGGTTAAAACATAACCAAACGCTAAATATTTTCAAATTTCAAATGAAACGTTACATCAGATGCATGGGCATGTATGTTAGCAGTCATTGTTATACAGGTGCGTTCCATATTTGGCCCGCAAAGTTGAGCTCCGATGTGTTGAGTGATCTTATGAGTGTTTTCCAGATGTCACCAAGGATCATCCCTTGGTTTCAGTTAAGACTGCCTCTTGATCGGATCACTACTGCAGTTCCTTTGATGTTGCGGGTAAGAAAATCTTCCAAGTACGGCATAGTACTTTTATCCCATTCAGCGTTGGGATTGGTATTAGAAAACTGGAGAGCTAAACCGGAATTGTCTTTTCTGTTGTTTTAATGTCAAGTAGGAGAAACTAGTAGGCTACATCTCTGTAGAAATCTCCGACCAATTAAAAGCCTATTTTATGTGTTTATTAACAGATTTTCTAGAACCGACCGTACTGCAAACAAACGATAGTGTTGATTATTAGCCATTGTTAAGTTTCTTTTTTTTTTCTTTTTTTTATAAGGACTGAACGGCTTCCGGCATGATGCATATTTTCGCACCAATTAACGTTACTTTTAACACCCCATCATTGTTAATCTGGTTTACAAGCCATAGTGGTTCTTGAATTAATGATAAATCCAATCGATGCGACTCCGACAACTCTATAAATCATCTCTTCTAAAAGAAATTCACATTCAAATATTTCGTGTACCTTTTGAAAGAATAAATAGAAATTGCTTCATCCTTTATAGCTTAGCTTTATCTTTGCTGATGGCTGTTTCTCAGCACTCGATTTGATTGATGGAGTTGTCCAGAAGCAAATGAATTTCTGAAGCTATTATTCTGATTCAATACTACCCAGCGGTTTCTATTCCAAAGCTTCTTTTTATTATTCGCAAAATTATTTTCTTAAACTTTAAAGCTATTTCAAAATAGTCCAGAGTCTTAATATGACAATTCCGCCGACCGTAATGGCAAGTTGATGCTTACTGTCCATAATCGATTATTGACTGGAAACATTTTCCCCCAACCACATGGAAAACACGAACTATGAATCTACTTGTGACGTGGATTCACTCCAACAAAGTAAAACTGAAATGTGGCAGCTGGCATGAGTTACCTGTTGGTAGAATTGTGTGTAGATAGTTGGCGGAACCACCCTAGCTCAGTCAGTATAGACGAAGCCCATTGGTCGGAAACACCTGGTTTCGATGTCCGTCAGTGAGGAACCTTTATCTGGTCTCTTTCGACTAAAGGTGAGTTAACTGCTCTCGTATGGAGGGTTTTTCCCGGTAACTCGGGTTTTTCATCCCCCAAAAGAGCAAACCAGTCGCGTGAACACGCACAGCTACGGTCATAAAATATACTACGGCAAGGAAGGCAACGGGAAATTACCTTGCTCAATCATCTCCGTGGTCTGGTAGCATTCAGCCACCCCAAATAGCCGTGTGGCTGAAAGAATAGGATAGGATACTTGGCGGAACCATAGATAACTTGTGACAGCTCCTGCGTTTCACATGGCTTCGTTTTCAACTTATATTGTATCGATGTCTTATGTGCTGTATTTTATTAATGTTATAGTTCATGTTTGGCCCTTTTATTGTATTTTTATATCATCCTAAGCCAGAAAGAATCGAAAAGTATTAGTGGCGAAAGACGTTTGTTTCCATTATATATTGTTACTAGCAAATAAACTCCATGTATTTTTTTAATAAATTTTCTTTTATAAACATTTGTCGAAATATTAAATATTAAATTTTTGGTGTGACAGTGAATATCTTTACCTCACTAACTTGCTCTAAAGCAATATATCATAATGTAGCTACGTAGTAAAGTTAAAATGTGGTCTGTGGAAATCAAGTATCGTTTTAAATGTTAAAAGAAGTATCAGGAAAATGGTAGCAGCATTTCTCACTTGGAACACGATTAAAAGTGTAGGAATTAAGGTAAATTTCGATAAATATATTTACATGTTATTCCTCATCAGAGGAGAGATGAACTTGCAAACATTTCTCCGATAATTTACTTAGAGACCTCAACTGTTCTGCTTTATTGCTACTCACTACAACTGAAGTGAATGTAGTCGTTATGGCAACCGACAAGTTGGGTTGATTTTCCGCTACTCTAAGAAAAATAAAACATTCGGGAAGCTCATCTGATGAGATCGGAATGAAATAAACGCAGACGAATCAACTTCTTCCGGAATATATCGTCAAGAACATTTTCACACTGCTGTGTCCCCAGATTCTCCCCCCCCCCCCCAGTGCTATTACCTCACCTCCATTCGAGACGAGCATAGCAGGGCTTATTGAATTAGGGGAACTTTTTCCCAAATTAATAAAAAGTAAACTGAGAGTCCCATTACAATTTAAATGCAGAACAGTTTTGTTCTTATAATGGGGACGACCGATTATCTTGGCGTTTGTAGAGAGCAACGCATTCAAAACATGGCGCTTTGACACAGTATATACTGCACATTATGGCGATTATTGCACTGCGATATTTTAAGGGATTTAAAGTCATTTTATTTTTTGTAATTTTTTAAATTTGTTTTAATCTAATACACCGTGAATTTAACATTAAGTTTTATTAAGTTTTAACCTTCAATAGAGAAACTAAGATCTGGTCAAGAGTGGGTCGCTGTTATTGAAGTTTACGCGGTTGACTGCTAGTTTATTTTGCATGTTCAACCATCAAGATTACCAATAACCATCTTCGACTAAGATGCAACGTTTTGTGGATTAGGGAAAAAATGTACTCTTTGATTACCAAACTTCCATTCAGTATTGCACGCAACAAGCACATTGAGTGCTGGATTTCTTTCGTTTGTGGTGGGGAGGAGAAAATCGAGACTAGTTGCAAGGGCGGAATTCGTTTGGCAATGTAACATCTGATAAAAGTAACACCATCTTTATTATTATTAATTGTCAGTAAGGATAACGTAAGTGCAAATCTTGTTTCTACAAGTCGTTAGGTCTGAAGTAAAATCTCCATCTATGGAGGTGACGTGACCGAACTTTAACCATCTAATACGCAATATTAGATGACAATAAATGTTGCTCACACGTTTCACATTCGTTTTATTTTTAGCTGTGCTTTTGATTTTTTTTTATTTATAATTCCGTGAAGAGAATTCATAGAAACCAGCGCATTCTAATGTTGAGTACGCTTAAGATAGTATCGTCATCTAACAGGACCAAAGAAGGGGTGAAGGAAGTGCAACTCTCCGGTGAACCAAGTTCCACAAACTGTTTTTCATTAAATGGATTCGCTGTTCTTACTATCCCTCAGGAAAACCACTTTCGCTGCAAACCAAGTTGTCAGATGCTCTTGTATTTAATACATACAGCATGGGGGGGGGGCAAGGTATTCCTTAAGGAATCCCGGACTGCAGAACAAAATCCAAAAACTTTTTACACATGAGCTATCATTAATTCAAAATGACAAGAGCTTCGTAATGCTGAGGAGATCCGCGAGTTATTAAACAGCACGCAGAAAGACATTTGATGCACTTATTCTCCCTTACTTTTTTAAACATTGCAGTCACATTAATGTTTCTTACATTTATCAGAAATTAATTTTCCCACGTTAAAAGTTTTTAACGTGGAAAAATATGAGATCACAGGAGAATTGACAAATTGACTGTTTTCTTTGTTATATCTTAGACCAGTATAAGATATCCCCGACAACTCTTATGTAATTAAAATGAGAAGCTCCAGTCTAATGGGCGGTGAATCCACTAATAGAACCAAACTTATTTCCCAAATCAACGAAACATGATGCCTCTTTAACAAAATAATATTGAACTAAATTAAATAAGATTAGAAAGAGAGAAGAGCACAAAAAGGCTAAGCTCTGTTGCTAGCAGAGACAATTTGTATTTTCTTACCTCTAACATAACGGCAAGCAGCGAATTCTCACAGACGTCGTAATGGCGTACGCCATTACCGTTCAATTTCTAACAGATAACCATCTAGCTAACACATAATACAAATGAAAACTGTAAAGCTGTCTAGTGTCGACAGTCACGACACCAGGAGCTGCCAATTGAAATAAACAAACAAAAAAAAAATGCTGTCATAAACATCGTACTAAAAGTGAGCTAAATAATGCCACTTTCCCTTCTAGCAATACAAAGAGAATAAACACATTGTAGATCATGAAATTTCGTGATTCACAATGTATAATCCAAGCAAGAATTACGTTATTTTAAACTAATATTTATGACGAAGATTTATGAGTTTGAGAAATATGAATTAAAGAAAATTGCTCTGCAGATAAAAGGATGAATAAAGACGACTTCAGTGTACTATGTTTTTTAATTATCGAGGACATGGATAGGTTTTGTCATATATAACATTATAATCAAAGAAGTAGTTCTAAGGACTTACAAAACTCGTGATGAACCATCAGAAGGCCTCCTCTGGCACTTCGTCGCAAAAATGCAGAAGGCAACTGAATGAAAGCTTGTGTAGAAGTCACTGTGATTGAGTGTCGACAAATATTTCATTACTTTGGAAAGGGCAGCATTGAGAACGATGGTCCGATAATCTAATAATTAAGATTTTCTCCAATTTTAAGATAAGGCTGGACATGAGCTTACTTCCAAGTTGCAGAGATAATGCTAATGGAAATGAAGAATACACTGAATACGCCCTGTAAAAATACTTACAGGATAATGTTGCGGTAGAACCTGCAATGAGTCTACATCCGAAATATCCCTTCTATGGGCAGATGTAGAACTCTCCTAATTTTATTTCTCCGACTGTAGACCTCTTCTTGTGTAAAATCGAAATCCCAAATTTTATGTATTTACATCTAGTTAAAAAGGTTGTTGCGGTACAGCTCACTGTGGTTGAGCTGTACTGCAACTGAAGATGGTGTGGACTTATAAACTTGGGGGAATTACTGCCGAACCGTCAACTCCTGGACAACAGTTAGAATAATTTTATCTGAAGATAATAATTTTTCATTCTCTTTGAAAAAAAACTTACTGTATGCCATAATGTTAAAATGTACTTCATTAAAGACCTATATTCTGAAGCCGCACGAATGACACACGAGGTGTGCATCGTTTTTCTATAATTTGCTAAGCACAACATTCACATAACGCCATCGTTCCTTTTCGTAATCATTATTAGCGACAAATCGCCATTTTTTTTATTTTTTTACGCATCGAACCGTATTGGTCTTAAATATATTTAATTTTAAAATATTTAATTTTAAAATATTTAATTTTAAAAGATTTGAAATGGCTAAATACATCTCTTGTAATTTCTAAAGAAATATGATCAGTAACGAAGTATTAAATCATGGATAAAACCACCTGGACATTCTTTATTCAAATTAATAAAAAAGAAAATAAATTTGCCACGCAAGCAAACCTACTTTTTCATTCTCTTTGAACACTTATGTAGTGTGTACATTATCATATTATGAATGGAAGTACATTATGACACTACGTAATCGCCGATTTAAAAAGTGTGAATTTTTCTAATTCGTTCTTTCTTTTAGAAACAAAAATAAATACGTAGTAGAGAAACAGAAATATACAGAATAGTACTGACATCAACCAGTATATTCACAACTCATAACAAAAGAAGAAAATAAAGGATACCTTCGCCGTTTGATGGTTTATGTAGTTAGCGCCGTTGCATAAACTATGCTGTTTATGCATTCACCACAATAAAATCGGTTTAGACATTGTCTCAGTGGAAAATGTTTGTGCTTGATTCATATGCACACAGGATGACTTCCCCTTTCAAAGATGTGCCCTTTCATATATTCAGCATTGCCAAGTAAGTATTATAGTAGCAATTTGTGCGTCATGTTCACTTTAAATTCTGAAAATTACTTCACAAAATGAAGTTCGATTAAGTGCAGATTATCAATTCTATTTACTTAACATCGCAATGATTTTTTTATGGCTTATTCTTTTATAGGCACAGCAAATTGAGAAATATCTCCTATTCTTAGTCAATCATTGAAATGAAATCTTAGATTACAAAAAGGGCAAAAGTAAAGGCCGGATCCATGCAACAACCGGATAAAAACGGTAACTTGTCTTAGTGCAGAAGTAATTTGACAAGCCAAGTTATTCGACAAGACGTACATACTCGTATACAAGTATGTACGTCTTGTCGAATAACTTCATCCAACAAAATCTTCCAACACATTCTCCTCGTGCACAGTTTAAGAAATATGGTAACACATTGTTAAAGATACCACCAAGCAATTTTATAAGCTAGGTTTTAATCCTTTTTCCCAAGTAAGCAAAGAGACACGCAAGTCAAGTTTGCGCCTGAACGTAGTTCAAGTCTGAGGCAACTCGTGTTAAAGGTCCGATCTCTTTCCTTAGTATTTCCCCCTAAAAAACTTTCTATAATAACACATTGTTGCTTTGCGTTGGCATATCGTAAGTATGCAAAGATTTGGCAGCTCTCTTTCAAACAAAACATTGCCATACAAACAAAACAAAACACAAAGAGTAGCGATGGTTTTTCTTTCATAAAATCTTTGGTTGCGTTACAATCATGGAATAACAAACTACTAACATTATTTAAAAAAAAAAGGAACAGCGATGCATATTTATGCATTATAACTAATGATTTTTCGACTTACTTGATCTACAAACTATGTGGTGTTTTAACGTGATCAGAGCTGCTAATATTATTTACATTCAAATTATATATATTCAAACAAACAGCATATTTTTATACACGATTGGATGTTCAACATTCACAGCGCATTTGCCACCTTCGTTATCCTGTTACATCTAAGTTGCCATTCTAAGAAAGAATACTTTTAGGATCATCGTCTACTTGGCCAAGAGGTTGTCATGCCAACAATGACGTCTTTTCACCGAATATGACGCAAGATTTAGATTTTTTGTTTGTTTAGAAGAGATGAAAAGCAGGAATACTCATATGATGAAGTAAAGAATGAGAAATATTCCAAGAAAAGAAGGGATATTTCTTCGGATTTCTCTTTCTAAAAGTCACGCCTCCCCTAATGCAAACACAGTGTTTTCTCGCTTTCTTCTTCTTCTAGAGATCTCTTTCGAGCTTTGCTTTCTTGTGTGAAGATCTTGACGTCAACAATATTTACGAAAGATCAGAATGCAAAATTAAGTTTCCTTCCTTTAATGGGCCATAATAAAAAAACGCCCATGCAACCAATTTGTAATGAAAGAATTTGGAAACGTTTTGAGCTTCGCTAGCAATATTTGTTTTACAACTTACTGATTAGATGCTTATGTGAATATACCTTCTAAAATCACGCAGTGTGTAATTTGAGAACATTTTATAAAGCACGACTGGATAACAAGGATATTGAGTTGTGCAATTTTTAGACTTTCTCACGTATTTCTGTTTTCTTATTTTCTTTGTTGTAGAAGAATAGAATAGAAATACCTGTGGGCGTTTAAAAATTGCACACTTATACAACTCGGTGTGTGAAATATTGAACTCATACTGAATCCTCACTTTCAAAGTTTAATACGAAACCGAATTATCTCAACAAGATTTTGATGGCTTTTCCGAAGGAGTTCATTTTCTTCCATTTGGAAGAAAATGAACTCCAACATGAGATGTAAATAATTATTTACATCTCATGTTGTTTTAATATCTTCTTGACTCTTAATTCACATATTGCCCATCTTATTTTGGAAAATAAAGAAACAAAATTATCCACGATTTTATATAAAGAAACAAATAACTTGTTCTTGAAATTTTTAAGTTCTCTAAGAAAGTAATCCAGAGCTATCAAATATAAAAAAAAAGGCTTCGATGTACGAGTTATTATGGGGCATTACAGTACTCAAATATATATACGAATTCTGTCGATTGGCAGATATTTCCGCCTTTTTACGAGTGATTCTTAGTGTTGCACCCTAATCGAAAGTTCAGTTCACATGTAAGGTAATTTCTATGATAGTTTATGTTGAATTATTTGAAGTTTTAATGAAAATTATTTAAAATTTTAGATATTTTGTTTAATATAATAGTGTTTGCATTTGCCATTTGTTTTGTTACGAAGTAAATTTTGTGTTCTCTTTTTCAATTAAAATTTTCGCACATAATAAAAATTCACAAATTGTTGTACATAAATGTGAAGCAATAGGTTATTTTAATAGATTGCCACCGAGGGCCTTACCTTACTTTTCTTCATTAACTACATTTCTGTCCATCATCATTGGATTGTTTGAAAATCTTGTTTACTTCGAAAATGTTTGAGAAACGTTTTTTTTTCTTTCACAGCATGACGGTAACATAAAATGATGATGATGAAGGTCGCTTTTTGTTCATTAATGTTTTTTAACACAAGATAATGAGGGTAAATATTTATTATTATTTCTGCTAATAATAATGATAAAATAATAATGACGATGGATGATTAGTGTTTCTTATTCTTTCTTTAATATGGATAATAAAACCATTTTAATAATAAAAATTATTAGTTATCAATGTTTATTTTATCTTCTTTTAAGAAATATACCGATGTTCATTATTAACAAGTTGAAGACGTTTAGTTTTTTTTATTAAAAAAATACGCTATTTAATATAAATAGTGAGAATGTCTTTCAAAAGAAAAACTTGAAATATTGATGTAGAAAGATGTTTCATAAATTGAAGAAAGTAGAAAAGTCAAAAAACTGAATTACGAGTAACTGAAAGTGAATGAAAAAAAAAGGAAGAAACAAGACTTAATAATATATACACTATATCGTACAATCTTCTTATATTTCTTTTTCCTCGAGTCCCTAAAAATGTGTTCAACAGCATTGCATAAATTGCGTAATATGAAAAAGCTGTAAAGTTTTCGATGATCGTTTATTAGACATAGCGGCAGCTTTCACACGATTCTCCACTTCTCGTATGACAGCTGTTACTGGACCATCGTCCATCTGACTGACATGTCGGAGTTGCCTGACACAAATGTATAGAAAATTATAAGTGAGATGGAAACCGCAGGACATCCGTTTTCCTCGCGAAGAATATCTGAAAAGAAACACGCTACATTGTATGACGTATCAATTCCACCTCCGTCAGCAACTTTAAAACGACGATGTTCTGCTTTGCTAGCACTAAAATGTCAACCTTTCATTCAATGTGGAAGCAGAAAGCAACTGACGAACGTTTCTCAGGAGTGGGAGGAAAGGGAATCGTTGGATAAGAGTCCGTTTGTCTGAACTATGGCAGCTATTTTCTCTACGTACTCTGCTTGCTTAATTTACAACCCTCTTTCGTGAACTATGTTTTGTTATGTTATTTTCGCAGTGGAATGTTTCGGTTCTTTTCTTGCTGGCCACTAAAATCATTGAAGGATTTCGTACGTTTATTAAGAGCTTAAGATTAGTGGGAGACTTTCTGATCAAAGATCAGAGACTTTCTGATCAAAAATGCAGGCTTCAAATTTAATTTACCTTTTATTTACCTTATATAAGTTAGTGATGATGCTAGATAATCATTTAGTTTTAAAAAATTCAAACCGAAAAGAAATTTTATTCTAACTGCTTCAAGAGTAGCTGTACAACTTCTGTTTGCAGTAAGCATAACAGCTGTCTTCCTGTCAACGTTTCGTTCGAACCTTCCACTCAGACATACAATGGGAGGTCACAGCGGTGCCCACTTCTAAAACTACAATAAGGACTAAATAGTTTAGTTTAAAAGTATATAGAGGTTTATTAGGTTATGAAGTATAAATAAACCAATATATAATAAACATAGGTTTAGTTATTTATATTACGTAATTTAATTTTTAGCTATTTTAAGTTTCATATTTATTTAATTATCTTATTTAGTTAGTAAAGATATGAGAACTAAATAAAACTATTATTCAGAAAGTTCCATAATTTTTTTTTAATTTAAATTTTGTATTTGATTTTTTTTTCTGTTTCTTTTATAAATCTAATGTCCCCAAAATTTATTTCTTTAAATGTATAAATTCAAACTATAAATGGCGTGCAACATTTTGTAAATTTATTAAACTAAAAATGATTTATCGTCATTGAATAAATTTAGATGTATTAAATGAATTAAGTGTAAGGTGGATTTAGTGACGAATGGACTACATTTTTGTGAGATTACTACTAAGTAGGAGATCTTACAAAGGATCTCTTACACGAAGACATATCGGCATTACTGAATCAAATGCCAGCAGCACTCAGCAGAAGTTCAAATCTCAGTTCAGGGCAGTAGTGGATTTACAATTCATAAACACCAAATACAAAGCAGGAGAAAGTCTGGCTCATACGTTCTCCTTGCTCTGGACTGCACTATTGTCTTCCTGCTATATTAGACATGATTACTATTGAGAAGTATTTGGAAAGGCTGAAATAATCTCCGATATAGCAACTGAATTATTATCAGGGATATGATGACAAATATTCATTCATTGACAAGTGGAAATTGAAACTGTTTTCTGGTCATAAAACATTTACATGCTGAACTGAAAAAAAATAAGTTATGTTCATAATATACAGAAAAGATACAGTTTACCCTTATACACTACAAAAATCTTGCAGAAAACGAACCAGAGAAAATTAACTCGAATTATTAGGTCAGTATTCTTAATAGCATGCCTATATAACACAATGATATAAATTTGTATCTCGCATATAAAAACCATCGCATTTTTATACTCTGTACTTAATATGGATATCATAAGATATAAATAAAGCTGCTTTTTATGTTTTTTTTTTCATTATATGTTTTATGTTCTTTCATGTTTCCGTGAATATAGAAATTCGCGTATATATAACTATGTCTGTTAACTATTCTATATATTTCGAAATTAAAATAAATAAACAGGAAAGATAGGAGCGGTGTAGAAAATTAAAAAAGAATGAGCACACTTAAAAAAAAAGAAGGAAGAACTTCCTACACATCGAATCGAACTTTTTTTAAAAGTGCATTTAGCTAGCTTTACTCAATAACATATCTTTTATAACATTCACTGACTTATCACAGCGCCTGACACTCCTTAGAGTGAAGAGCACGTGTTTACTAGTCAGCTTATAATCACATGGTCAGGTCGAAACGTGCGCAGCTAAAAATCGTCTCAAGATTTCTTATTGGAATTCTCTCTGCATCAATAATCTCACTCCAAAATTTCAATATATCTAGCGTATGGATTAACATGGTGCAAGTAAAATTTTGAACCAACTTTCAGCTCTGTGTATAACGGCAATGTGAACAGATGATTCTGACGCATATTTCATTATTATCTTTGCTTCACTTTAATAAAAATCTATACGAAATAAAACCACTATACCGTGAAGATCAAGTGGACCGTAAAATTAACAAATGGCAGTTCGTTGTCAATTCGCATTTGTTACAGTTTATTGGAGAAATGGAATTAATGGTGCATAGAAATGCATAAACCATGATCTAAAGAAAGCATTCTTTAAGATCGCGAGTGTTTAAAAGACAAGAAATTACAAAACATTTCACTATCCTGTTTCTTCGATATAAAAGATGAAAACACATTTCTTAAGATTCATAGTGAAGAATTTATGGAGACAAAACACACGTGCTGGAATAATTACTAATAATTAAGAAAGTAATATTCAATGGTTCGGCTTTTGTATTGAGGTCATCATCAGAAAAACATATGTACAGGACACAAGCTACATGACACTACACAAACGTAAGCTGAATCTAAATGCTTTGTTAATCGTTTAACTAGCCTGACCTCTGGTGGAAAAAAAATAAATCAAAACAATATTACTAAACAAAATACAGGCAGTCCCCGGGTTACGAACGAAATACGTTCCTGAGAATGTCTTTAAGTTGGATTTGTATGTAACTCGGATCCCTGATGAACAGCGCCATACGGCAATAATAATAATAATAATGAACTTCATAAATGACCGTTTAAGACTATCAACATTAAAAGCTTTACACAAATCTAAGTTAAAACAGCTCCACGTAGACGCAAATGCTGTGATTAAAACTATCACAACCAATAGCATAAAGGAAATAAATCAGCTCCTATACAGCACAGCCTATGTCATTACAGTGAAGCTTGGTTGCAAACCGCAAGAGCAAAAGCCGAGGATGAAACAATATGCACCGTGGAAAATCCGATTGGAACGAAAAGTCAACAAACTTCGAGCTGATTTGAGCAACTTACAGTTTTAAAGAAGGACGGCTGAAAAATAATAAAATCTAAAACAAACTGATTAACAAGTATAATTTCACCAACAAAACAACTGCTGAAATTACTGAAGAGCTAAAACAAAGCATTAAAGCGACTGCGCAGAAAATTAAAAGATATGAAACAGTAATAAACCAATATGTGCAAAATATGCAATTTCGACAGAACCAACGTCAGTTTTTTCAGTCTCTCCGGAGAAATAAAAATGAACAATCATTCACCAGAAAAAGAAGAAACACTCAAATTTTGGAAGACAATCTGAGATAATCCTATTGAACACAGTAAAGATGCTTCATGGATTAAGGAAATAGAATAAAAAAATGAAACAAAAACAAATGCAAAATGTCATTATCACTAAAGAATGGTCAGCGCACAAGCTAAAAATTAAAAAACTGGAGTGCATCTGGCAAAGACGAACTACATGGATTTTGATTAAAGCATCTAACCAGTCTCCATGATCGAATGGCAGAACAATTTAATTGTTTGTTGCAGCCAGGCTCAGTGGAAGACTGGATGATATCTGAGAGCATTTTTCTTTTCATGAAAGTTAAGAATAAGGGTGTAGACCCAAGTAACTATCGCCCAATAATATGCCTACCAACTATGCTTAAGCTGTTCTCTGCAATCACAGCAAATTCTATATACCACTACTTATCAGACAATCAGATTTATCCGAATGAACAAAAAAAAGGCAATTTTCAAAAATCATGAGAAACAAAAGACCATATCCTTATTAATGAAATGATTCTCAGAAATTCAGAAACGCGAAAAACTAACTTAAACATGCCATGGATAGACTATAAGAAAGCATTCGATTCCCTCACACACTCCTGGATCCTAAAATCACCACAAATATTTGGAATTAGCAAAAACATATGTTCGTATCTGGCTGCTACTATGAAATTATGGAAAACAACTTGAATAGTGAATGATGAACGATTCAGAGATATCAGTATTAAACGTGAAATTTTCCAAGGCGATACCTTGTCATCATTGCTCTTCAACATTTACTGTTATCTATGATTCTGAACAAAACAAAACTTGAATATGAAATTCCTAAATGTAATATTAAAATTTCCCTTCTATTGTATATGGATGACTTGAAGTTATATATGGAAAATAGGCACAGCAAATAGACTCTTCACTGAACACAGTTCATATTTTCAGTCAGGACATCAAAACGGAATTTAATTTAGATAAAGGCAATTTTATCTATTAAACGAGGAAAAATTAATGACACTAGCAATTTTAATTTTGATCAAGAGAAATATATAAAAGCAATTTCAGCTTACGAAAATTATAAATATCTAGGACTATTAGAAGCCAGTGACATTCCCCACGCGAACGTTAAACGACAAGCAGCAGCAGAATACACCAAAAGAGTTAGAAATATTCTGAAAACAAACAAAACTAAATTGATTAAATACAATTAGAGCAATGAATTCTTGGGCTATACTAGTGATCTAATAGCTGGCATAATAGATTGGACAAAAGAAGATCTGGACAATTGGAACCCTAAACTAGAAAACTAATAACTATGCATTATGCATTAATTCCACGAAGCGATGTTGACCGGTTGTACCTACTAAGGAGAATAGGTGGACGGGGTCTGCCGCAAGTGAAACAGACTGTGGAAAAAGAAGAAATTAGCTTAAAAAGCTACATCAACAATAGCTCTGAGAAAATGCTTCAAGCAGTTATACAAGAGGGTCTTCTGAAAGCAAAAGGAAACAAATGCGATTACGAAAAGGAACAGCAAAATAACCGATTTGTGCGCTGTAAAAATAAACCTTTGCATGGCCAATTTCTTCGAGATACTGAGGACAAAATTGACGTGAACAAGACGTGGCTACAATATGGATATATTAAAAAAGAAACAGAAGGATTTATTCTAGAAGCTCAAGAAGGCATTACAAACTAATGCAATCAAAGCAAAAATTTGAACATCAATAATAACAGCAAATGCAGATTATGCGATTAGAAAGATTAGACTGTAGAACATCTAATCAGTGCCTGCAGCAAAATAGCTCAAAGTGATTATAAATATCGCCATGATCATGTGGCCAAAATAACTCATTGTAAAGTATGCAAAAATATGGCTTTCCTACTTCTGATAACTGGTGGCAGCATAAAATAGAGACTGTATTGGAAAACGAAACAGCAAAAATTCTCTGGGACTTTAGAATACAAACTGATCGGCATATGGAACACAATAGACCTGACATCACAATTATCGAACATCGACAGGTTTGGATTATCCAAATCGCAGTACCTAGTGATAATAACATTAACAACAAAGAACTGGAAAAAATTACTAAATATCGAGATCTGGCAATCCAAGATGACAGGCTGTGGCTTAAACACGCTAAAGTTATCCCAATAGTTATCGGTGCACTTGGCGCAATTTCAAAGAAGCGCTCGAAATATTTACAGCAATTAAGCTTCTTCGAAGTGATCCCATATGACCTACAAACAAAAGGCATTACTTGGAACAGTCCATATTTTACGACGACGCCTGACAGACTATATTCTTGGGTAGTATTTGAATTGTTCTGTATAATCAGTCAAATTGTTGTTTAAATATGTCTAATCTTGTTTTTACTGACTGTATCAATTATGTTAAATAATAAAAACCCTGTACTATAATAATAAGTTACAGAAACTATTGTATTCTTTGTTTCAATTCAAAAAACAGAACATAAAAACAAACTCATACAAAAAGCTTTGATAGGAGACAGGAGAAATTTTAAAAAAAAAATAAATAAAGCTTGCATCAATGTCTTGCTTAGTGGAAGAGAATTTTTAGGAAAGAAGGGAGGCTAACATTAACCGGAAGATGATGTAGATGGTGCTAGAGAGGATGGACCTGGTGCTGGAGAATTAGGATTTGATTCTGTTGCTGGAGGAGGGGAGCTTACCACTGATGTCGGTTTCTTGGAAAAGGTATCTAGGGTTGTTTCCAAGCATTTTTCTTTTTTCATCATAAATGGCCTTGCAGCAGCTGATGTTTTCACTATTCTTGCTCCTCAAACTTAGCAAATTCTGCTTCAATGAGACGAAAGGCTTCATTTGATTCTTTTGTCGTAAACTTTCTTGGCTCTGGAAATTCTGATTCTTCGTGTTCTTGTGTTTCTATCAGCTGCTTCTCTATCTCCATTGGTTAATTGGTTTTCATTGGTTAATTCTTTCTTGTGAATGGGACTCTGGTAAGTCAGTGACATAATTTTCATTGATGTCCAGTTGCAGTGCATTGCCACTATCCCCACCGCTTTTCTGGCTTCGGCGATGTCTTCTTCTTCTGTGAAGCCACGAAAATCATCACATAATTAATGGCGCACTTTGTTTCACATCCCTATAATTGCTGATTGCGTCCCTTCTTTCAAAGAATCACCAGTGTTTTTGATGGCATCATGGTTGTTATAATTCTTCCAGAACTCTCTTAAGGATATCATATCATTTTCCGTAGCCCTGACTGCTTGCGAGAATGTACGTCGTAAGTAGTAAGCCTTAAATGCAGAAATGACTCCCTAGTCTATTGGCTGTAGTAACGAGGTACTGTTGGGTGGTAAAAATACGACCTTTATATTAGCATGAAGGTCATCTAAAGATGTTGGATGTCCAGTAGAATTGTTCAGCGCAAGCAGAATTTTAAAGGGAATTTTCTTTAAGTAGAGTCTCTGGGAAAAATTCCCATGTTACTCCTCTTAAACACTTATTATAATTACGGCTATTATAGCCTGTTTTTGTTTAGGAGTGTCCCTTACTTAAATACATTGGCTATCAATACTCAACAGGGGTATATATATTTAGGGCATTATTGGTCAGTATAGAAAGCAATTAAGGTAGAATAAAAGAGGTGGAAAATTTTTGTACATACCTTGTTTTGATTCCAGGATGTCTTCCAATTTCATGATCCTGCGTAAGGTTGTTTATGAAGGGGGGGGGGAGCGTGGGGTGTGTTTAGAGGCGGGAAAATAAGTTTGGATAACCCGGGTTAATATTAATAATATATATATAAATGTATACATATATTATTTTGAATTAGGGTGCATTTTTGTGGGGAGGAAGGGTATACTTATGTGGCAACTGGGGCAGGGTTAACGGAGTGTGGAACCGTTTCGGTCGTGTAACCGTCCTCGGAACTTTTTCGGGAATTTTCTTTTCCGAACAATAACGTTCCGAATCGGGAATAAAAGAGTTCGAGAACCAATCTTCAAAAAATGGCAAGTCTGACCCAGGTCCTTAAATTTGACTTCCAAATAACGGGAAGACTGCTTCAATGATGCGTTGAAGTGCTTTGTTTAACTGCGGGAAAGAAACTAATTCCCTAATTATTAATTTAATTATTAATTATCCTTATGTGGAGCCTTGAGAGTCCGTTCGTAAATACGGAACGCCGTAAGTCGGATCACCCGTAACCTGGGGATCGCCTGTATATAAAGCATTAAAAATTAATTCATGAAATAAACTTTTCATACATATCAGTATAATAATATGCCGATGATAAAAGAAAAAGGTTTTATAGCAGAACAACTACATTAACCAATTTCTAGTCCTCTCATATTCAAGTTTTCTTCAGTTGTTCTGGATGCTATATGGGAGATCTTTAGAAATATTTCTGCTATAAAACCTTTTTTTATCATCAAAATGCGCGTATTATATTGATATATTATACTGATATGTATGAAAAGTTTACTTTATTTTGTGAATTAATTTTGTATATATTTTGTTTAGCAATATTTTATATACTTTTTTTTATTATTTAATTTCTTTTTCACCAGTCAGGCTAGGTAAGCAAAGCAGTTTACAAGAAAGTGGCCTATATTCAACCCTTTCCCAAGATGGGCGACAAGTCACTGCTGTCTAACTACCACCCTTTCCCGCTCACCTCAGTCCTGTCTAAAGTAATGAAAAAATCATCAATTGCAAACTCCTGAACTACCTTGAAGACAAACACCTAATTAACGACAGTCAGTATCGATTCCGTCGCTGAGGGTCAACGGGAGATCTGCTCACATATGTCGCCAATCTTTGGACAAATGTCGTGGAGAAGTTTGCCAAATCTCTAAAAGTTCCACTTGATATCTTCAAAGCTTTTGACTGGGTCTGGTACAAAGCTAAACAAACTATCATTATCTGGTCTGTCTTAGGAATTCTGTAGTTGGATTGCCAGCTTTCTGCCTGGACGCACACTGTATGGGATGGTTCCTTATTCTCTCACCATTCGACTAATTCCGGGGTTCCCCAAAGTCCTGTCCTCTCACCAACCCACTTCCTGATATATATCAGTGACTACTTCAGCTGACCTCCAATCCAATCCTCAGTTTTGCAGATGATAGAACATGGTCCTCCGTTTAATTTGATAGACCTTACTCTACACAACTTACTTCAGCCTACAGAACATCAACCACTACCTCCCTCCATTCTAATCTCCAAGCCACTTCCAATAAGGTTCAGATAACCTCGTCAATTTCAATGCTAATTAAACCCAATTATCTCTTATTTCTCATAAAAAAGAACTATTTTATCCCAGGATATTTTGAAAACACTCAAATTTCCAGACATTTTGGGATTACTCTTCTTGGAATTATTCTGACATCTGTCCTCTTCTGGCATGAATACATCACAATAATTGCATCCTCAAGTTCACAAAAATTAGGATTTTTATCTTCCTCAAGATGTTACTTCATCCCTGAACAGCTGTTAACCTTATACAAATCACAAATCTTGCCAACTTTTGAATACTTTTCTCACATATGGGGTGGCCTCCCTTAAACGCTCCCTCAAAATGCTTGCGGGAGAGCAATTAGACTTATTAATAACCCATCTCTTACCAACTCACTCCAACACTTTCGCACAGATGATTAGTCTCGGCACTATGTGTAATCTACAAATATTTCCATGGGAAATACTCATCTGAAATAACAGCAATTATTCTCCCACTCAGTACTAAGCTCGCAGGAACACATGCATCTGCTGCTCAACATCCCTTCAGAGTGCATCTTGAAACCCACAGAACAAGTTTCTTTCCTCCTCCTTCATCCCTGCAACTGCTGTATTGCGGTACAGCTTCCCCCTGGTGTTTCCCAAGGAACAAGATATAAAATCTTTTAAATCAAATGTGAACAAATTTTTCCTTTCCCAACCCACTACAGATATATGGTATATATGGTAACGTATTGTAGTTTGATCAACAACAGTGTATGGGCTCAAAACATAAAATAAAATAATAGCATGAATTAGAGCTCAATTTGTTTTACCAAACTTCTTTTATTGGCTGCAACTAAAAAAAAAAAATGTTTAATGCTAAAGTTTAACAAATTTTAGTTTTAACTTTGATTTTTATGGGGGGGGGGGTAAAAAGAAAAGAAAAGAAAAGAGAGAGAGAGAAATCATATAGTAGCAAGTGACAATAAATAATGTACTTATGAGCGAAAAAGTTTAATCTGTGTCACTATAAAAGCATGTGTCATTGAAAACGTATTTTATGATAATTTGGCATTATTTCTGTATTTGGTGTGTAACATTTCACATTTCGTTGAACAAAAAGACTCGCGAAATCAATTATCAGGGAAAGCAGAGTATTCAAACGTAATTTACTTTGCATTTTAAGTCATTTTTGCACGAAAACCGAGTGTCAGATGGATATATTCGAGATCCCCGAATAAATTTGGGATTGACTTTTCAGTTCACAAAACCTTGCCATTGACTTACTATACTTGAATAAAAGGCCCGAGTGTATTTGAAAAAGTCCTCTTATATATGTGAATAACTTTGTATCGCATTTGAAATGTCATCGAATCAGCTAACCTGCTGAACACATTCGTGGCAAAGAAATAAATTTCAATTCAGAAAAGTGACCTAGTTCTCGTCTTTCTGAGATGAAGCTGATGCAAAGAATATCCTTTTATTCGAAGAAATGAACGGAATTTTATTCTAGCACTTGAAAGGAAATATTTCACATAAAGCTTTTTCTCTCCATCAGCGGAGAGATTTTCTAAGATGGGGTTTCATGTTGATTCACTGCATAATATTTTCACACACACACACACACAGATTACTACTTTTGCTTCTCGAATGTCCGCGCAGTTACCCCAGTGGCTATGCGCTTCACAACCATATGCCTGGGAAAGAAGTGACCTCGGTTCGATTCTCGTCGCCGACGTCATAGCTTAGGATATTTCTCAGATATATGAGGGTGGTCTGAAACGTTCTTGGCCTCGACTATAGATGGCAACACTATCGGCAAGATTTTTGCCTGGGTTAGTACGTCTGTCATTAGCATTCATGTGAAATTGCAAGTCATTCTATCAAGAAGTTTGTTTTATACAGCTGTCTGAAGCGAAAATGTTGTCTGTATCTCTTGAAATGGATAAAATTGAGTATCGTGTAGTGATAAAAATTCTTTACAAAAGAAGGTTTAACGCCGAAAGAAATTCATTCAAAGTTCACAAAAATTTGTGGGCGCTCTTCTCCTTCGTCTTCGACAATTAAGAAATGGGCTGCCGAGTTTAAACGTGGCCGTACCAGCATTGAAGATGATCCACGTGAAGGACGTCCAAAAAGTGTAACAGCAACACTAGAAATCATTGATCAAGTGCACGATATGGTATTGGATAAACGGCGAATCGAAGTGCGTGAAATTACTGAGACTATAGGCATTTCAAAAGAACTTGTAGGATATAATTTTCATGAAGAATTGCAAATGAAAAAGCTTTGCGCAAGATGGGTACTGCGTTTGCTCACAGCAGATCAAAAACGCACTCGCATGAAAATCTCTGAACAGTGTTTGGAGCGTTTTAACAAGAATAAACCTGATTTTGGGCGTCGCTTTATTACTATGGATGTGACTTGGATTCCCCATTACACCGGAATCTAAACAGTGGATAGAAGTCGGTTGTTCAGCTCCAAAGAAGACAAAGTCGATTCCTACAGCAGGAAAGATCATGCCATCGGTGTTTGGGGACGTTAAAGGCATTTTGTTTATTAATTATCCTGAAAAGGGTAAAACAATAACCGGGAAATATTATTCCGATCTTTTAACTAGAATAGACGAAAAAATTCGTCAGAAAAGACCCAGTTTGCAGAAGACAAAAATCATCTTTCATCAGGACAATGCACCTTCCCACAAAGGTGTTTTGGCAATGGGAAAATTAAGGGATCTGTACTATGAATTGTTGGAACATCCACCCTATTCCCTAGACTTAACTCCCGCTGACTTCTATCTCTTCTCAAAACCAAAATTCTTCCTCACTGGTCAGCGTTTTTCTTCTAATGAAGAAGTGATTGCAGCTGTAGAGGGGTATTTTGCAGATCTTACTGAGAAACTACAGGGACGGGATAATGGCGCTGGAATAAATGTATTACTCTTAAGGGAGATAATGTTGAAAAATAAAAATTTGTAAATTCTAAATTTATTTTTTTATTGTTAGGCCGAGAACTTTTCAGACTACGCTCTTAGACAAGTTAGCCGGTCTTGGGTGGACAGCAGGGTTTTTTCCTCCATAGTTTTTCTGGGGTTTTCCTCCTGCCAGCAGGCAATCCCTGTGAAGTGTGTGTGTGTGTGTGTGATTGCCAGCAGGCAATCACACACACACACGGATTGCAGTCAGGAATACATAAGCCCCAGCCATAGGTCTGATTCGTCAACTATACCGTTGCTGTTTCCAATGGTGTCGTACTCCCCCGTAAAAGGGACCTCTCGGCTGTTATATCATCATACGCTAAATAAATAAATCTTCTCAAATATCAAAAACACGTTTCTTGCTAATTGTATGTTTAACAGAAATGTTACGTTAAGAGGTTAGCATTAATATTTTTGAAAATACTTTTCAAATGACCGATTTTCAGTCCTTTAAATCTGTCAGCAAAATTTATCCCCTATGTAGCAGGTTAGCTGATTCGGCCATAATGGGAAAAATAACGGAATCTAGCAAATTGGCTTGCGAGTGCTTGCTACTTCTAATACTTTTCGTTTCCTTGGAAATGGTTCCACGTCCTGAAGTAAATTAAATCGTTCTATGACATGCAGTTAGTTTTAGCATCGTTCTTTTAAGTCAAATGATGACTTTTTTGACCCTTTCAGGGGAACCTTTACGTTTGACAACGTAAGAGGAGCTCGCAAGTTAGGCATCCGCAAGCACTGCAATACTCAGAGATAATTGGCACAAAAACGATAAATGCTGGGAAAACAACGCTGAATAAGTGCAGAGCAGCCATGATAATGAAACAAGTTTCCATTTTGCTTTTCTTTCTAACGCATGAGCGTCGAGGCGTTCTCGTGGAATGCCTCAGCTGTGCGGCGTGCCGGGCGGCCTATCTGGCGCGACTGTTTTAGCAGGCAACTAACAGCCGATCAGAACTGCATGGACCAGAGAAATACGACTGTCTAATTAAACCAAAGCATTGCGATGGCCGTTGAGAGGTGTTGACGCAATGTGATTTCTGCCCACTGCTGTTAATTAGTCAAAGTGAAGAAATTCAATCGCGCGCGAGTAAACGGTGGGAGTAACTGGGACTCTCATTGAGATGGACGTGACGGATCGAGCCCTGGTTTAGTCAGTTCTTAAGCCCGTGTTTGAAAATCCTGGTGGAAGCCCAGGTCCGGGACACCGTAAGGAGACAACCGTTGAGAGAATTTCAAGTGCTACTCTTTGAAACGTGGAGTTGGTCGCCCACCTTGGCTTACTTGTGTCTCCATCACGGAAACTTTAAGACCAATTGACAATGTCCATGTTATGTCGTGGAAGCGTCCTTAAAGGTTCTCATCTTGCCCCTACCGACGCAAATCGTAGGGAGGGTCTTTTCTGGTTCTCTGGTATTGATGTGCTCGTTGGACTGGGTCTGGTGGACATGATGAGACGATCCCTACCTTAATGAATTACTCTGTGAGATGAAACAAAATATATTTAAAGCTCCAGGATAGGGGAAGTCTTTCATTTAACTACTAGTATTAAGTTAGATTTAAGTTAGTTTAAGAAAAACAATAATAAGTCACGTACTTGGTCAAATATATAATGAAAGATACAGAAAAGGTGCAAGTTCGACTGGCCGAATCGTTGGCAGCCCTGACCTGGCGTTAACAGGATTATGGCCGACACCATCGCTGCCCTTAGGACCGAAAATCATAGTAACAGAGGTCATAGTTGGTTAGTGCATGGCCATGTCGTACTTCACGTACATATCCAAATGTCCAAATGAACGCCTTTAGTTTCAAGATGTGGGATGATTATGAGTGCAATTAGTGCATTCCACTTAAGCACTGAACGTCTTTAGGTTCTTAGTTTGATGAGAAAGCAGATTGCCCATTTAGCCAGTATCATCAAGAGAGTCCATCCTGCTGATGACTAGTCGTTGCGATAGTAATCCTGCTAAGTACCAGAGGAACCTAGCAGGATTCGGACACTTGGTACATGTCCTTGGTCGAGGGACCAGTGGTGCGAAGCTACCATGTGTGGAATTATGACCGAACGCCTCTAAGTCAGAATCCCGTCTAGTCACTGCAATGATACCGTGCGTGCCTCGCGCGTTGAAAGGCAGCGCTAGCCGGAGTTGCTTTCGTACTGTTACGGTGCGATCATTCTGGAGATGAGTCAATGGAACGGAAGCATCAAGGCAGTGGTTGTAATTCAGACTCTGCGACCGCTGCTTCCTATGCCGCACAATTCAGGTGTGACGTGCGGGCACCAAATCGTCCCAAAACCACCTAGGTCAGGGGTGGGCAATCTTTTTATACGTGCGTGCCAAAATCGCCAAATCTTTGATGCAAAATTTTCTCACGTGCAAACCGAAATTTTAGGGAACAAATTATTTGGAGTCTTTTAAAATATTGGGAGAACCTTTTCAAATAATCAAAAATCACACTAGAGCGATAAAATCAAAGAATATTGTAAGAGTGATTATTGTAAGTCATGAAGATTGAGTGAATGTAAAAATTAGTGACGGGATTTTTTAATTAAAAGTCCTACTCTGTTGATAGCGTGGATATTTTTTATTTGTGTTTAACTATGATTATAGCTGACATATATAACTTAAATACAATTTTAAAAAGCATTTTTTCAGATCAGCAAAAGAGTAAATACATGTAATAATTATTTTTTTTAAATAAAGATCAATCAAACAAGTTTTTCAACTTTTTCCAATATGTTACAGTGCACATCGTTCTCATAATCGTTTTACTTGACTAAAGCACAATAAAATAAAATTATTCTTTTATTAATTCGTAATCCCTTACGAGTCTTCTCCTTCTTCTTCAACCTTTTGGTTCGGTCCGCTGCTGGACGAAGGTCTTCCCCATGCTTTTCCAGACCACTCGGTTTTCTGCCTCTCCCATCCATCTCACTCCTGCAATTTGTTCCAGTTCATCCCTCCACCTTCTTCTCAGTCTTCCTCTGTCTTGCTCCATCCATTGGTCACCACTCTATTGTTTTTCTACTCCATCTCCCATCACTGCATCTGGCAATATGACCAGCCCATCTCCACTTAGCCTGTTGAAGGTATTTTATTTTACAATATCTATGACACCTGTTTGAGATCTTATCCAGGTATTTGTCTTTCCTTTAACGCTATCGCTATTTTTAGCATACTTCTTTCCATGCGATGTTGTGTTGTTCTCAGCTTTTTGTTTAGAACTTCTGTTAAAGTCCATGTTCCGCTTCCGTATTTTAGGACAGGAAGTATGCACTGGTCGAAAGCTTTCCTTTTTAGACTCATAGGGATATCACTTCTGAATACGTCTCTTATTTTCCCATAAGCCATCCATCCAAGGTGAATTCTTCGTTCAATCTCTTTTCTTTGGCACTCCTCAAAGGATAACAATTGGCCCAAATATACATATGAAGTGGCTTGTTCTATTTCATGGTTTTCGATTTTGAAAGTTCTATGGTTTATGTATTTATTCATCATTATTTTTGTTTTTTCTCTATTTATTTTTAATCCGATTACTCTGGAGGCTTCATTTAGCTGATTTAACCTTTCTTCTAGATCTTCAAGATTATCTGCTATTAGGACAATATCATCTGCAAATTTCAGATGATGCAGCCTTTCTCCGTTTATGTTTATTCCTTTTGTTTCCCAATCAAAAGGAATTTGGGAGATATGGTGTCTCCTTGCTAGACGCCTTTTTGTATTGGGAACTTTTCACTGTTTTTATATAATTTAATTACAGAAGTTGCATTATTGTAAATATGTTTTAGTGTTTCAATATATGGTTTTTCAGTTCCCTGGGGGTATCAAGTGCTTTTAGCGTTGCAGATGTTTTAACTGAATCAAATGCTTTTTTGTAGTCTATATACTGTAGGCCAGACATAAGGGTTTATTACATTCAGTTGATTTTTCAATGAGCTGTCTTAATGTGTGAATATGGTCCGAAGTATTGTAATTCTTTCTAAATCCAGCTTGTTCACAGGATTGCATTCAATCTAGTTTAGATTTTATTCTATTATTTATAATTTTTGTAAGCACTTTATATATGGTGGGGAGTAGGCTTATAGGTCTGATGTTTTTAATTTCTTCCTTATTGCCCTTTTTAAAAATTAATATTAAATTAATATTAAATTAATATTAAAAGTGAATTGTTCCATTTTTTTTGGAATTTTTCTCTGTTTTAGGCATTTATTAGAGTTTAGTCGGCTGTGTGATGACAGGTCTTCCTCCAAATTTTAAGAAGTCTACATAATTCCATCTTCTCCTGGAGCTTTTCTATCCTTCATTTCCCGCAGTGTCATTTCCACTTCACCTTGTAAGATCTCAGGGGAACCTTGTTCCTCCTCACTCGAGTTTTCCATAGATAATTCTTGGATGTCTCTGTTTTTGTCTTCATTGAGTTCAGTATAAAATTCCTGAATTCTTTTGGTTATTGCATCTCTATTTTTTATAAGTTCACCTTTGTTCCTCTTACAGCAGCTATTTCCTTTTTCCAACTGATAATGTTCGTCTTAGGACATTCATATTACCATTTTTTTCTATTGTTTCATTAATTTTCTTAGTATTATATGATAAAATATCATGTTTCATCCTTTTACGTATAGTTTTAGAAATTTCTGCATATTCTATTTTATTGCTATCATTGAAATCTCTTTACATATCTCTTCTTTTCTTCATCAGATTTAAGGTTTCCTGTCTTAGCTTTTCCTCTCTTTAGTGCCGTTTTACACCTCCTATTTCTAGTGCACAATTCAAGATAGATTTTGTTAAGATTTCATTAGCATCATCGATGGCAGTAGCTGTGGTTAACTTTTTTTTAGTTCATTTTTGAGTGATTCTCTATAACAGCTTTGATTGTGGTAGAGGTTTTGTAGATTCACTAAATTGGACTTCTTTTCATATGAGCTTATTCCGTTCCCATTTTTTGTTGATCCATACTTTTTCCCTTACTAGTCTGTGGTCATCACTTCCTGTGTTAAATCTATTAAGCACTTCGGTATTACTTATTATATATCTACTGTTCGAGAGGATGAAGTCTATTTCATTACAAGTTTGTCCATTTGGGCTTCTCCAAGTCCATTTTCGGTTGATTTTCTTCTTGAAAAAGCTGTTCATAATAAAGAGGTTATTTTGTTCAGCGAATTCAATAAGTCTTTCTCCTCTTTCATTCCTCTGTCCAAATCCAAATTTACCGATGGAGTTCAGATGGTCATCTCCGCTTCCAATCTTGACATTAAAGTCACCCATCATTATACATATGTAGAATTCTTTAGAAGTATTTAATGTGGATTCTAATGTTTCATAGAAATCTTCTATCTCTTCATCTGGATGGTCCGTAGTTGGGGCATATAGGAGTTTGTATACTTTTCAGTTGGTATCTTTTATTTATGAAGACCTACTTCAGCTATTCTTGAAGTTATTTTATTAACAAACAGGACATTGTTCTCGATTGTTTTATTTATCAGGAATCCTACACCACCAGCTGAGTTTCTGTTACATTCACAGTGGTAGAGTAGATGTCCATATTTTAATCGCATGAGAGTTTCTTCTTTCCTTCTTATCTCTTACGAGTAATACATAAAAATTTAAATGTTATTTTATCTACATAATATATTACACAGAGGTTAATCTTTACCAATTTTTAGCAGAAAACATCAAATCAAAACTAGAGAAAGAAAAATAGTGGACGTTTTATTTCTTTGGCATGAATAAGACTTCTGCTGCTGCATCACTGATGAGATAATTTATATCCGGTTTATCTTTTATATCCTTTAGAGATATACATGCGCTACTAGTTTCATCTGTAAGGCTACTGTTATTATTACGAGACTTAACAAAGTTCATCACTGAGAAGAACAATGATTTACAAGAATATGTATATACAAAAATGGATAGTAATGTTGTTACAAGGGTTTTTAAACATCCAATAGTTTCTGGAATAGTATTCCAAGTCCTTAATATCTCGTTTTCCGCACTTCTCTCTGTTACTCCCGTCTCTAATTGCTCCTTTGCAATATTTTCCGAGTCAACTTTGAGGTCAACAAATTTCTGCTTCCAAATTGAGTTACTTTGAAAATCAATCAACTGCATTTCAGGATCATCCATATCTATCCATGAAAACATTTGTAAGTTTAATTCATCCAGTCTATAGTGTCTGGAAACTTAATGAATTTTGCAGTCTCTTCTAATTGTCTGAACATAACAAACCTTAGAGAAAGAGAACTGCTCAACACAGTGACGTTTAAAAATATTTTGTGAAGACATTGGCGGTCGGTTTTGTCATCTGTTTGGAGGTCATTGATGTATTTCTTTAGGTTTGGAAAATATCTAAATCTCTCACTGTCTCCATCACTCTTAAAAACTCCTAGTTTCATTTCAAATGCGTTTATGTCATCAAACACATCAAGAGTCTTACTCCTTTACCATTCGAGAACCCTGTAGTTTAAGATTTAAGTCATTTAAATGTTCGCAAAAATCTGCAGAAAACATCAGTTCACAAACCCACACGATGTCATACATTTCTTTATAAAACATTTGATTAGTCAAAAAGAGATTTATCTCATCCAGGCATTCAACAAATCCTTTCAGAACAAGACTCCGACTAAGCCAACGAACATTGGTGTACATTAGTAGTCCTTTATACACAGCGTCCACCTCATTCAATGAATTCTGAAATTGTCTTTTATTCAATGCACGTGCAGAAGTGTACTTAACAACCTTGGTTACTCTTTGCACCACTTCTTGAAGTTCCTTTGGGTTAAGATGTTAGATGTGTATTTATTTATTTATTTAATTATTTTTAAGGTGACCTCTGGGTTGCGTGCGGAAAAAAGTCGTTGGCATGCCACGTTTGGCACGGGTGCCAAGGGTTCCTCCCACCCCTTACCTAGGTACTGTCTGGGTGTCGTGCTTAGAAGAGCAGCCACCATACTGCGATCTATTGAGACTCATCCTTTAAACTCCTTTATTCATATCTCTCAGTTTTAAAATTTTAAATTAAATGGGGCTCATCTTACTCTTCTACCCATCGCTAATATCATATTCGTTCATCACCTCTGCAATCTGCACTTCAAATTTCAAAGATAGTTTTATTATACATGTACATGATAATTTCATTAGCTTCTAGATTTCAAGCGACACGTTCTGATTCCAGGGTGTCCCAATGATACAAAAGCTTTGCTTTTATATCAAGAGTTACATATGCAGGAACATGAACCGTAAGTTTAGAGAAAATATAAAGCCCTTACATGAATTATTTTTGTAAGTAGAGCAAGTTGGAATTCACATTTTTCTGTTAATATCAACAGTCAGTGGGGGAGGGGGGTGAAAACATTGTTCACGTATCGAACAAGCATATTACGGGTTTACCGGAATATGTAAAATTACTGTTGCAGTAGGTTTATTGCAACCAAACTGTCGATATCAGGGATATTTGTTTTCCACAGCAATTTTAATAAAATGTTTCGGTTCTGGTGACAGTTATCCATATTTTGTGGTACGTTTTGTCATTTAGATCCCTATATTTATTTTTTTATGTCGTTCTCACCCACTAAAGGTTATCAGTAAACCTATAGCACATTTATACGTGGGTGAGATAAGGATTTGTTTTTCATTTTTATCCATTTTATATTTTTTGTAATTTTTATTCTTTTTACTCAGTCCGGAAACCCTTTTCTAGAGACCAAACATGGGACTTTTTTCAAGCCACTTCAGACGGGGTGGTGATCTCACACCTGTCGATGAAATGCATCCTCCATCCAATTATTATTATTATTACATTTAAGATGAGCAAACAGAGTTAAGTATGCCACCTTGTTTTTAAATACAATTTCTTTTTTTTTATGTTGCTCCCATTCACGAAAAGTTATTTGTAAAGCTAAAGAACATTTTGCGCCATGGGTGGGCTAAGGATATTTTTCCCTTCTCTCTCCTCGCCTATTGGTTGGTGGGTAGCATGGGCTATTGATAGTTGACTTCTGTCGTTTTTCTCCCTATTTTTGTAAATATTATTTATTTATTTGGTATTTTTAACTTATTTCACATAGTCCAGAAACACTTCTGTAGAGATCAAATATATGGAACTTTTCAAAGCCACTCCAGGCCTCCAATAAACAGGGAGATGGTCTCACACAGGGTGATGAAATTTATCTCCCAACTAAAGACATTCACAAACATCCTTGACCATGGTTGGATTCGAACCCGCAACCTGCTGGGTGGAGAGCGGGTGCGCTACCCACTCGGCCAACCAGTGTTTCAAACGAACATTCTTAACCGAAATTAATCGAGCCTCACCTGAATAACTGCTGCCTAAATAAAATGCTTGGGTCGAATGGCCTGGTTGACCGAGTGGTTGACGCTCCATTCTTATACCAACTGACTGTCGGTGTAAATCCCGCCGTGGGTGTCGATATTTCTGAGTACCTTTAAGTCACAGATGAATTTCTTCGCCCGTTGTGAGACCGCCGAACCAATTCTTGGATGCGCGAAGTGGCTGTTAAAAGTTCAGTGGATCAGGGTTTATCGGAATATGTAAAAATAAAATAAAAATTAAACATAAGTAAATATAACAAATGTAAATAATCTTTATAGAGCTTTCCAGAAAAAAAAAAAGATAAATTAATGGGTATCATAAAGTTATAGAGTTTTAAAAAAAAATTTCTTTATGAAACTTTTTTTTTTCATTCCTCAAAAACAGAACCGACCAAACAGAAAAAGAGAATGCCTGCAACTTGCTGACGTAATACGATACGAATATTTCGTTATTACGGAATGAATTGAATGAAATGTTTTCTTTTTTTAACATGAATGGTTGGAATTTCAGAGAAGCATTTAATTGAGCACAAACAGATGAGAAGAAACATAAGTGCGTTGATTATTTTCTCCTTCAGGATGAAAGCAGTCGCTTCATATTAAACAGTACCTTGAAATGGCGAGAAAAAGGCTTGAAAATTGGTGCTAGTTCAGTTTACTCAAGCAAACACGCCATAAATACGAGTTCCTCATAGCACTCTGAGGTTGCAACAACCCCTCTTCAGCTGCAAAGACTTGAGTTCGATTTACGTTGCATTGCCGGAAAACCTTAATATGTTTTGTTCATATGAGGTTCTGATATTTTGTTCTGCTCAAGAGTGAGACACAGTCGGTTACAAACTGAGGTGGCAGAAATTTCTTCTCAAGACAAATGTGGATCTTCTATTCTCCAAAATACGAAGAGCAAGCAGGAAGCATCATGTACGTGTATTTATCGACAAATGCAAGCCAACAAAGAATTCTTTAATTGCTTTGGCATAATTAAAAGCTACAAATAACAACAGCTTACTAAAGTAGGTCCAATAATGTAATCTGGATGGCGCATAAATAATGATTATATTATTATTACACATCCTGAAGGAAATTAGGAAAGAACACGAGGGCAGGTTTTACCACATAATCCAGAGAAATTTAAACACAGGGTGACGGTACACAGAAGATCATTTCCACATAAAACATTCATTCCAAAATCTTTTTTCGTAATTAAATAGTTGTTTGGTTTTTATTTGATATAAAAAAATCGATTCTTAGATTCCATACAACAGAAAAATCTGTTCATCTAGTCTAAATCAAGTAACCATCAAAAACGGGAAAAAAAGTTCATAGAGCCTTGACAAAAGCTGAAAGAAATCTTTGAATCTTCCTCCATTGTCACATTTTGAAAGAAATATACGAGGTATAAAGAGGCGTACTGTATTTTAAGGAAATCTTCTCTCTGTTAAAATAGAGTTGCATCTTGGTTTTAACTGCCTGAAAAACTAACCCAAGAATAAATACAATTGCAAGCACTATGGGGATGAGAATTGTTTCTCATTTTGTCTGTTTTACATGATTAAGAATCTCTCAAGAAGAAGAAGTAAAATATCTATGTGAGCCTAACTAACTCGACCGTAGTTGAAAAGGTCTACAAGTCTTATTTTTCTTTAAAAAATATTACGCTGAACTTTTCCACATGTAAAGTAAATACCATTCGTCCAAGTGCATCATAAAAATATATATATAAAAAAAAGAAAATAAAAGAGAAAAAAAAGTGAGATTGTAAAAGTATTGGAACTCCTTCCTCTTGTATTAAATAAATTAAAATATTTTATTCTTTTCAGATGTACATGCTAATTTGTACACTTATAAAATAAATTATGAAATTCATTTATTTTTTCTTGACAGGAGTTTCTGCTTCTTTAGATGATTAACAACATCCTGGACTGCGTTTGTGTTGTCCTCTGAGTTGGACACAGCATGGCCATTGATTCTCTCTGCTACACTGAAGCTTTCTGTCCCCAACTTAGGAAGGTTCAGAAGAACACTTGTGTTGTTTTGGACAGAAACCAAAGTTGATGAAGAAGAGCGAGCGAGGACATTGCTATGTTTGAGAATGCTCACGCTGCTGATTATTTTCTCCACGCATCGTCTGGATAGTGGTTTGTTTCTTTCATCGTGGGCGATTTTCTTAACTAACAACACATATTAAAACCGCATAAAGTTAATCATTAGCATTTGTCATTCCATTTTTCAATTAGGAAAACCAATCAAATGTCTGCTAACCCTTTCAGTTGTTAGCATTCATCTGGAATGTTTCAAAAGCAGAAGCAGGCAAAATAGCCGTAAATATAATAGTTTCAAAAGCAGTTTGTCTCAGTTTGAATCGAGAACACGAAACGTTTATTGAAGGTCGTGTTTTAATTAAAAAAGGTTCCAAATCATAAAGGAATTATTTCTGAATAATGGAAAACTAAAATTTAAATTCTGCAGAACTATGAAGTAAATGTTATAGATATTTACTTTAGAGAGCTTTTTGCACTAGTATTTTTGTTAAATATAAGCAAAAGCCTACTTACTTTATACTCCTGAAAATTCAGTTTTGATTACAATCAACTTCCATATGAATATGCAAAAATGTTGGCGTCAACACTAGTGAAAACAGTTACTTGCATCGATACTGTAAAAACGAGCTGTTTTCGCTTGTTGCTTGTTTCTTTTAAGATCGCTTTAAACGCGGCCTAAAGGATTGTTATTGCGAAGGCAAATGAATTAATGCCTTACTCTGAAATTGGCGTGTAAACGAATAATAATAGCTTTAATAAAGAATGGCTACAGGGATAATGGGGCTAGAAGAACGCTGATCAAATATTATTTAAATAATACTTTTCCTTAACATATTGAGTATAAAATTAACTAATTGGCAAAAGGAGGTGAAGGGGCAAGTTTATTTGGCCGCTTAACAAAATAATTATTTTTAAGTGTTTTCTAAATTCAGCTTGATTTGCAGAGAAATTTTTGAAAAAAAAATATAGAACTAGGATGAAAATAAATTATTTTTTTAACTAAATTAATTACTTACTCAGACCTTACGCCAGCTTAAACCTGCATTATCACGTGCGCTTTAAGAAAACACTAAGCGAAAGACCGAGAATAAAGGGAGCTCGAGAAGAAAGACAGTCACGTGTATGTAGAGCGACCTTAGCGCTCTCCTCGGTGAGCATCATTAATTACTAATGACGGTGGTGGTGGGGCGTAAAACGTTCGGACTTTGTGCGTGTGTCTGGGGATAAAAAAAGAAAGTTGCCAACCAACCAAGCAGGCTGCAGAAGGAACTGTATGAAAAAAAAAAAGGAGGTAACTTATGTTCTATAAACAATGACAGAAGTATCAGAAACACCATAGGATATTGAGTTTGTTGCTTTAGTTCAGTGAATACATTGTGGTCTGAAGGCAGCAGCGAAACCTAGCTGTCTTACTCGCATGTAGTGCCTGGATCGAGTGTAAGTGGAGTATAAATGGGATTACAGAATGAATAGGTGAGTAGGGGTGATAAAATTAGTAGGGGAATAACACCTGATAACATTATTCATAAATTATAGACATACAAAAATCAGCAAACGCCTTTTTGTTCCTGTATAGGGAGTAGGCGAGGCCGTTTTTTACTCCCTATACGGGAGTATACTTGTTAACTGGCCTACTCCTTATACGGGAACAAAAAGGCGTTAGCTGATTTTTTTTTATTATAGACATATATAAGACATGAATTATTCAAACTGATTGAGTAGTATAGAAAACTCATAAAAGTGAGCAAGAATTTATTGATCTCTTGGAAGACAACTCTCTAAATCAGCATGTGAAATAAAAAAATAAAAATAATAATAAAAACAAACTCAAAACGAAACCGTGTTTGACTTCATCACATCGTCAGAAGTGGTATTAGTTGAAAATGACTAGTTTGCCACAGTGACATTCTACACAATGACCTGGGTAGCAGCTAAGTGTGTGGATGTTCCAATTAGGATCGGTTACCTGCTGAAGTACAAAGTTGAAATTATTCCAAGCTCAGAAGATAATATGTTCTGTCTCGGTAAGTTACTGAATGAGAGAGATAAGAGAAGTATGGGAAACTTTGAAAAGATGATTAAATTATGCAGAATCCGAATACGCCCTTAGAGTTCAGAGAACACTAAGGTATGAATCAAATGAATGAATGCAACGATACTGAGCCAAGAGATTAATAAGAAGATGTCGAAGGGATTTCATGAGAATAACAGTGAAAGGAGTTATGAAACAAAGTGCAGACCAGAAAAGTAACGAGTGTTGTGCGGAAAGCTAAACCAGAGTATGTAAAGAAATTGGCTATCCAGGCTAAAAGCAACAGAAAATAATTTTATTGTTATGCAGAAAATAAAAGAAATAATGAATGTGGAAGATTTAATTTTTACTGATTGCGGATTATACACGTGTGTGAGTAGCAGGTGCAATTGCTCGAGTAATGAGCTATGATCTATCAACGTAGTATATGTAATTAAGCACAGAGAAACTGAAATTACATGAATATATAGAGTTACATGAGGAGGTTTGGCAGTGTTGCATAACCTGGATAACAATTTGGCAATAAGGATGGAGAGGATAATACCATCGTGTATACTAAATGAATGTTCCAAACTGGTTAGGACCATGACATTTTTATGTAATTTGAGTCCCAACTAACGAAAAATCCCACAGGAATGGAAAGAATGTATGAGAATCTCATTGCACAAATGTTATCCAAAGCCCGATGTACAATATCAATGTATCACTATCTCTGGTGTGGTTGTGATAATATTAGAGAAGATAGTAATAATTCGCATACAGAAATGGGTTGACAGAAAAACTATCCTTTGCAAGGAACAGCATGGGTTTAATAAAGGGAGATCGTGTTTGAGAAGTTTCTCATATTTTATAATAATGTTTGGCTGAGTTTACAGGGAATGGATATACTAATGGATATAATACTGTTGAACTTCGCTACGGCATTTAGACAGGAATCCCCACGAAAGGCTATTGCGTAAACTAGAATATATGATACAGAAATAAATACAGGATTTAGATAACTGGTTGGCTAACAGGCGATTATCAGAAAGTGGTAAAAGAATCAAAGTGATTTAAGGTGAGCAGTGATGTATTTTAGTGACCAATCCTTTTATCATTGTTTTTCAATATATGCATTTCTAATATTGGGAAAGACCTGTTCAATTGTTTGCTGATGATGCAAAAGTAGGCCAGGCAATTGGGGATGCTACTGATATACAGCAATTAGAGAATGATTTCAATAGGCTGGAAAGGTGAAAAAATGGTTGTCAACTCAACGTTCGAAAGTGTCAAGGCATACACTTTCCATACTGTAATATGCTTGGACAAATTGATTAGACCAAGAATCTTGAAGTTATGGTGGATAGAAATTTGACCTTCAAGAATCACATAGCAAGAACTGAAAATACAACTCCGAGGATAGATGTGGAAACGATAATTTGAATGTAAAAATAAGCAAGTCATTTTTCACTTTATTGATATACGACTTGACATGAACTACTGTGCGCAGATTTGGACGGCTAGGTTTCGTGGCGATCAACAAGCTGTGGAGATGGTGAAGAGGAAAGTTAAAATGGTGATACGGAATGCAAACTGCGGGGCAATGATAGTATGTGGACTGCAGACGCTAGCAGAAAAGAGAAAGAGTCTGATAAAAGTGTATTAACTTCTGAAAGGGTGTCATAGGATATCGGTTGGTGAAATATTTATATAGAAGGTGGAGAGAGAACAGGTGAACACCGTGGAGGTTAACGTGTGTGAGGGTCGAGAAAGGGGGTTAGAGCTAGTTTTTTCTGTCACAGAGAAGTGAGTGGATGGAACAGTTTACCTGTTGAAATTGTGAGTGCATCTGGCTTGAAGAGTTTAAAGAGAAGGTATGACAGCTAGTGTAGGTGAAATGGACTCCGCTTAATGAGTTTTTGTTTTAATGGTAGTTACTGATAATAATTATTATTAAGAGTATAGTTGTTTTCCTTTTGGATCTCGCTACAGTTAAAACTCCTATTGTAGCACCAGTCTGAATGAAAATTAAAGACAACAATGCATATACAATTTGGTCGTTTGTGGGTTAACAACACATCAGAAAATACAGAATGATACCTCTATAATCTTAGCAAAATTAATACGATTAAGCAGTTTTAGTTTAAATATGGAATCATCTAAATAACTAGAGCATTTTTGCCAAAAGGCTTTATAAAACGGGTATTTAATAAAGTGATATAAAAGTACTCCATTATTTTAAATGTGGTTATTACTTGTGATTCTGTAATCAAGCATAATTGCATTATCATTACATAAAAGTCTAGCTTACTCCTTTTTTATATAAGTGTTTCCCTGATTGTACTTTTTTTATTGACTATGATATTGGATTTAAAAAAAAAATTAAAAATCAAGTTAATATTGTTTAGAATATCACCGTCTTTCGTATACAGGCTAAGAGAAAAATCAAGTCAGGTTAAAACGAGTGTAACATTAGTTTCGAACAGTGAAGCATGCAAATAAATTATAAACAGGATAAGATTTCTATAACGGTGGATAACAAGAATAACTTAACGATTCCATTAGCTCATCAACAACTCAATTAAATTGCAGAGTTATTGCTGTTTGGTTTGATAGAGAAGACATGAGCTCAATGCAATCCCAGTTTTCTAGTAAAACGCAACGAATGCCTTTAACAAACAATAATAAAAAGAGCTAAGAAAAAAATCTTCTAATGGAAATTTGAAGGTTGTTCGCATTGAATCATCAGTCGAAATGTAAACACTGCAATACTAATTCGTTTTCTATTTAAGTTTCTAAAATTTTGTTGTTTCTCGAATATATTTGAGTTATTACACAGATAGTTACATCAGCAAAACAGTGTTCTGCGCAATGCTTATTCATAATATGCTATAACATTCAAAATTCTATTGCTCTGGTGCTCACTTGTTGATCAGAAAACACTTCAAAATAATTTACAATAAATACTGGTACGGCATGGCACACAACGCTATTTACAGTGATACTGGCTAATGACGATATATTACAGACGACATCTTGAGCTAGGGTGAACACACCGCATTAACCACTGAGCTCATTACTGGATCCAATTCGTTCATAAAAAATAATCACAGATGATACGATTATTCTTGGATTAATTCATTCTTCGATAATCATTCATTCGACCAAGTATTATTTAAATACCTAAAAACATGTGCGTACAATATGAATCCGTCATGTCTGTGAACCTTTTTAAAATGTACCGCCCCTTTTTTAAGTATAAAAATCACGAAAGAAATGGTATACCCCCCCCTACTGTTCATGAAGTCGAGGACATTTTAGACAATTATCCATGCTTTTTTGCTTCCATATTCAAAGGCAACTTTCTTTTTCGTTTTCCTGCATCTGCAGGTAGGAAGATGAACTGAGAAGCCTTTCCTGTTCATAACCATGAGGAGCACTCTTCTCACCAGCGCTTCCTTTTTCTGCACTCCTGGAATTATATGTCAGTAACTTGCCATTGGAAAAGCAATGATCCATCTCTAGTACCACTTCTGTTGTGTGAGTCACAGAATCGCACTGAAGTTTCGGATCTTCAAAATTGGTAAATTGAGCCGAGACTTTTAGAGATGTTGTTGATCCACTTTCACGTTTGCACTCATTCCTGGGAATATTCGGAGAGGGACTGCTACTACAACATACATCTCTTTTATCTGGAACAGAAGAAAACAAATAGGCCAATAACTACCATCCATGCATTGATCTTTGAATTATGTAGTTTATATATATATACACACACGAAGCAATAAAAATATTCAAGACAGTTGGAGTAGAACAACAATACTCAAGTTTCGTTTACACAGTGAATGTGGAAGAGTTTATGAATATTTATTAGCAATCGTAAATGAAATGATTCTTACCAGAGGCCGAGTGAAGAGAGAGAACCGAGCTCCTTCCTTTACTCAGGTACGTCAAAGACTGAGTGAGAAACGAATTGTTAGATCGAATAGCTTGATCGGGTTTCGTATTCCACCTCTGGATTACCTTCCGGAGTTCGCTTTGAACCTGAAAGCCAACATTAACGATCGCTTTTTAATAATGGCACAATAAATTCGGATAATTTAAAATTCTCCTTGTCAGTTGTTTTATGACCTTTCGTTTATTTATTTGTTTTTCATAAAGTAGTTTATGCAAATAGGACTGATTATATATTTTCTTAATTTCATGTTATTAGAAATTTCAAGATATGAGGAAAGCGCAAATACACTAAACTAGATTTTTTTTTTCAAAAATGCAAACCTTCCCTGATTAATCAACATTTCTTAAGTTTGCAAAAATGATTTTTTTTGCAAAAATTTCACGGATATTTTATGATTTCGACAATAAAAAATTAAAATGGTTTCTCCTGCAAATTTATTTTATTTAGAAACAAATTTTTATAGCGCAAACATTGCTGACATCTCATTGTAAAGTAAACCGTTCATAGTGAAAAAGAACTGACGATGTTTTACAATTCAAACGTTTTTAACTTACACTTTTTTGTGGTTCTGCAAGCATATTAGGAAGGGTTTCCTTAGGAAATGACATCCTAGATATACGTTCCCCATGTGTGTGTGTGTGTGTGTGTGTGTGTGTGTGTGTGTGTGTGCGCGCGCGCGCGCTTTTTTTTTTTCCTTTTCCCTTGGCCAAGGATACTACGAACGAGTACCTTGAAGTAAGCATATTGTGGGTTTTCTGTCGATGAGCATTCATCGTTCTTTTAGATGTGTTTCTCTCAAATCACGAATGCTTTCTCATAACTACGATAACCAAAATGCTCTATTGCAAGCTTTTTTATTCTCTCTTGTAAACAGCTTTTCGATTTTAAATCAGTAGAATTAAAGCTATTCAAACCTCTAAATTCTAGGATCGTCTTCATGACGAGTCTATAGTCTTTAAGTTTATTAAGAGCAGTCCTAATTTTACCTGATTTGAAATCGAAAATCTCTTTAGGTGAAAATAGAAAATGTATGACGGAATATTTTTTGTGCAGCAGTCATTGAAAATGAGAATAGCACATGTTTGGGATTGAAGTATTGGAAAACACATCTAGAAGAACGATAAATGCCCTTTCAGAGATAATACACGGTACACCTGCTTCGTAGTATTCGGTAAGAATTCTGTTTAGCTTTGAGGAAAGGGGGGCCTCGGTAAAAGGCAGAAACCCACGGTGTACATGTTTTGTCAAGGAAAGGAATTTTCTTCGAACTTAATTTTTCAGGTTAGAAACAGATGAATTCCATCGTAGTATACTCAGAAAACCACACATCAAACCCACGCTGGTTTCGAAATAGGATCTATAAAGACTATGCAATATAATTTAATTGCTGTAACTTGGTTTTATAAAGCATTCATAAACAATTTTTTACACGTTATTAAACAAGTCACTTTCACTTACCTCGCCATTGAAGAAACAATAAAGAAGAGCCACGAAACACCCCTAAAAGAAAAAATATATAGTGAAACATAGTGATCGGCTTGAGATTTGTTTCTATATAGTAAACTATTACTGATTATAAATTTAAAGTTTTGTTAATTCACGGTCTATTCTGTTAACTTTATTTTTCAGCTAGTCCGATGAAGGTCAACTAGCTCAACTGCAAATTATGACTGACTGAGAGAGCAGGTTATTAGGTAGGGAGCATGCTGAGTGTGGTTTTTGCTTGTTTTGGACCGAAAACTCTCTACCACTTTTGTACACGACTTCAAATAATTGTTGGCAATTCTACAGTAATAGTTTCATCCTGCTTCTAGTCAGTGATGATTTTGGGGTGAGGGGGAGCTTTATGTCTTGAAAATATAATTTACATTAAGAAAACACTTATAAATTCAGTAATATTTGATATATAAGACTTAATATATTTCTTAACTGTACTAATTTTTTTGTAATGTGTGTTACAAAAATATTCGCCGCAGCGGAATGCGGCCTAGTTGCCAAACGATAAAATATCTGGGATGTCATTTAGGAAGTTCTATAATGGTTCAGTTGTCCAACAATCATACACTTTCGTATTCCACTAAATAGCGATAAAATAGAAATCATGCAATGGCTTGAGTTCATTAAGTATCAGTGGAGAGGGGCGGGTGGGCGGTCCTCTAGTAATACCGTTAACATTTACAAGACGGATATATTAATGCAATTAAAATAATGGTCATATTTTCATTATTAACAACACTTCCAGTTTGCATGGCGATAGTGATTTTACTGGGATTTCAACTTGTCAACTAATAATGATCAACTCACTCGACCAATTAAACACGTGCAACCATTCTATAACAGAAGTTCAACGCGAGGCTCACCTGAGAGGAAGAGAACAGCTGATCAATGTACAACCAAACAACTTCCACCATATCGTTAATTCCCGAAGCCAGGGACATCGCTAAAAGGACGGCATAGTGAACTCCAAACAAAGGAACCAGGATCAGAGTGGACTTGAACCACTTCCTGAAATGCAGTGGAAAGTTTGGCTATCAACAACCTTCAAAACAAAGTAATAATTGGTAGTTAAAGTGTCCAAATTAACACATCAATGAGCAAGGGATCTTAATTTAATATTTAAAAAGTGTGCTCTTTTTCATATTTGGATAATAATCTAAAATATGTTAATAGATTAACCGAAATAGATAAAATCATAGCGATTTCTCCTTCTCACCTGTATCGATACCGCCTTGTCTGTAAAGTATTCGATGCAAACATCTTCAGGAACAACACTCGAGTGATGTTGACGAAGAAGATGAAGTTTACCTAAGTAAATTAAAAAAAAAATTAGCAGACTTGTCACAAGATACTTCAATGAGCTAAAGTCATTTTTAATACCTGATGCGTATTATTATAATAGGAGTCACAACTTTTATAACAACACACCGTGCTGTTCTTGTAATTTGATACAATAAAATAGACAAGGCGGATACGTCCTCGACAACAATAAAATGAAATTGACAAATAGCATTTCAAAAAATCATCTGCCTTGGACATAGTTTATATAAACACCTTCAAAACAATTAGGTTTTTTTTTAACATATCAGTGAACTGATTTTGAAAGAAGGACCTCTGAATATAAATTAAAACTCAAGAAATTCTGCAGTTGGAATATAATTTTGCTAAATGACAGCTCGAAATTCAGGTCGCACTTTTTTCACTTTTAAACTTAATTTTTAAAGATGTACGTTATATGCTCTGCTTTCCACGAAAAGATTGGGGGGGGGGGGGATTATACTGGAAAATGCGCAAGCTCTTTGCTTATAAATGAATAACTAAATCTTGAACTCTCAATTATTTATGTATAAACACGATTCACGGAGAAAAAAAAAAAGGTTTTTCCCTACTTTTTCGGTTAACTCAATAAAACTGATTTCGTAATTTTTCACTTACCAAAATGGACGCTGTGATTGGCCCACGGATGATCCAAAAATATCCTTGGTTCACATTGGTCGTCCAACATCTGTGGGAAAGTAAGAAATCGGTGTTGCGTTACACTCCTGTGTTATTTTTAAGAATATCAAAAAATAAATTTATGAAAATAAGAATGCGGAATATCTTTTTTATGGGGATTTTTATAGCAAATCGGTCTGCGACTTTGTGAGACTGCTTTACTGTGATGAGGTAGTGTCGAACCCACAGAAGAGAGACAGAGAGAGAGAATGTCTACTTTTTTTGACAAATTTCAAGAAGCCGCTGCCTTTTATATTCGTTTTATTCTACACTGCTTCTGTGTATCCACAGATACCTTCAGGTGGGAGTAAATTGGAAATAAAGGAAAAGATCATTTACTTCCGCTATTAATACTCTTCTCCTTGGCTTCCCGTGTTAGGCAATTGATTCCCTGTAACGTTTTCAAGGGTTTAAAAAGTCTCCTGCCCATCTACTCCGGAGTAATCCTTTTGATCGGCGTCCCTTTGGTTTATATTTCCAGGCAATATTGGCCATCTGTCCTCATTCATTCTTTCTATGTGGATTTTCCAGTTCTATCTATAGTTTGTGATGTCTTCTGTTATGTTAATGGATAACTGTTTTCTTATTTCTTTATTTCTTATCTTGTCTATTCTTTTATAGCCAGCGAGCGGTCTTAGGAACTTCATTTCTGCAGCATCCACTTGTCTTTACCTCGTTCTCCCCAAGTCCATGTTTCACTGCCATATTTCAGAATTGGTTCGGCTTTTATTTTATATAGTTTTATAATTAGGCGTCTGTTTACTGAAGTGTGTTCAAAGTTCCAATGAGTGGCAGGAATTTTTGCTTTTCATAAGCAATGTCGATTTTTCCATTGGGGCTTATGTAATTTCCTAGATATTTAAATTTGTTCACTTGTCCTTTTACTTTGTTGTGGATGAGTAGTTTACATCTTTTAATTTCTTTGCCTTAAAACTCTATTGATTTTGTTTCATTTATTGAGATCTTCATGTCAGACTGTTCTATTGTTTTGTTCAATACGTGTAGATTTTTCTGTAACTGGTTTTCATTCTCAGCAAAAATAACTTGATTGTCAGCATACAAAAAAATGGTTAATTCTTTATTTTCTATTTTAATTCCTATGATTTTGTTAATCCTCCATTCTCTTGAAATGTTTTCCATATATATATATATTGAAGTGTCTTGGTGATAATCCACTTCCTTAATGAGACTTCTATTGGTTTTAATTTTTTCGATTTCATTATTAATTTTAATTTTATTATAGCTTTCTTCCATTATATTTGCTATTGCTTTTGTGGTTTAATTGAAGTTTTCAGTTCATACAGTATATTGATTATTTTTGTTCTGTTAATTTGATCATATGCTTTCTCATAATCTAGGAAGGCCATATATGTTGGCTGGTTAAATTCTATTCTTTTTTCTATAATTTGTTTGAGAGTAAATGTGGGATTTGTTCAGGATCTTCCTTTCCTAAAGCCACATTGTTCTTCTCCGATAATTTCCTCAGCCCATGGTTAATTTACTATTAATTATATCTAGATATATTTATATATAGCATGTATTTAATAATATTAAATACATGATATTCCTCTGTAGTTTCCAATCTTTCCGGTTTTCTTTTTTGAATATGTTTATGGCGATTGCTGTCTCCCATTCTTGTGGGATGTTTGCTTCTTCCCATATTCTGTTTAGAAATTTGATTAATGATAATTGAAATGGTTTAGAGCTGTATTTGTATAGTGTTCTGAATTTATTCCATCTTCTCCTGTAGCTTTTCTATTTTTTTTTTTTTTTTTTTTTTGGTTTTCCAATATTTTCTTTAGATCACTTAACTGTATTGGTTCTTCATTATTTTTTTGACTTATTACTTGTTTTATTTCAGTTTGATTATTCTTTAGAAGCTGAGTGTAGTGATTTGTCTATTCTTTTGTGGATTATCATTTGTTTCTTGAGTCATTTTTAATGATTTTATAGCTCTTTAGTTGACGTCCATTTATGTCATGTTCTAATCTTGATACAAATATTTCCCAGTCTTGTCTTCTGATTATCTTGTTTTCTCTTCTTGTTATTGCTCTGATTCTTTTCTATTATATTTCATTTTCTATGATTCTGTCTTTTAACTATTTAAGGTAGATTTCTTTTTTCATTCTTAATAAAGATTCTATTTTTGGTTTCCATGTTCTTAGTACTTTCCTTTTCTTCGCGGTTGTGTCCCTTTGGCTTCATATGCTGCTTGTTTCACTATTTGTTAATGTTTTGCCATTCATTTTCTATATCTGTATCTTCATTTATTTTCTTTGTATGATTTGCAAGTCTTCTTCGATATAGTGCTCTGATACTATCTTGCTGTAACAGTTCAATCTTAAATTGCTCCTGCTTTTGTTTTCTTGTATTGTTTCTAGTTCTCTGGTTTGTTAATAGTCCTGATTAATAAATAGTGGTCTGAATCAATATTGCATCCTCTCTCTGCAATATACTATATACTCTGCAATTTCTTACCAACTTCTTTAGTTTTTCACCCACTACTATATAGTCAATGACACTTTTATATCCTATGGCTTCCCATGTATTTTTATGTATATCTTTATGTTTAAAGAAGCTGTTGGTAATTTACAAGCTATTATAGGTCACAAATTCCCTGAGTTCTCTTCCATTGTTATTTATGGTGTTTTCTCCTTGATTACCTATTAAATCTTTAAATTTATTTGATCCAATTCTAACATTGAAATCGCCTGCAATAATTAAGTAATCTTGTTTATTTGTGTTCTGAATTACGTTTTTATAGAATTCTTCTGTTTCAGATTTTTTCCTTCTTTGGGTGCATATATTCCTATGATTGTAATAAATTTCTTATTTAAGTCTAGCCGTTATTATTCTTTCAGAGATCCAGTTCTATGATTCAATTTTGTCTTTCCATTTATTGCTGATCATGATGGCTATACCTGCGGCTGCTCGTTTTTCGTTGGGTATATTAAACTGCATATTAAACTGTAGTTCTGAAGGTAGAGCTTTTTGATTTTTTCTCTGTTTCTGAAATTACTGCTACTTCTATTTTCATTTCTCTTAGAGCTTTTTGTATTTCTTCTATCTTATGATTGATGCCTTCTATGTTTACTGTTTCGATCCATATTCAGTTTTCGTAGTCCTTTTTTTCACTCCGTTTCGTTATCCGTTTGGGCTGCCGGTTTTTTATTCCCTTAAAATATCCGAGTAAAATGATTTTTCAGCTGGGCTGGTTACCAACCATCCGCAGCCTATTTTAGTGATGGGGCTGCCAGCTTACGGCCTCCAGACATGCCCGCTTTGGTCCGGGACTGCTTATTGGGTATTCGCAGCCAACCACCATCATTTCTGATGGCCGTTCCCATATCCGCCACCTGGGGACCCGCTCGGTCCCAGTAACTGTACTGCAAGGGCATTAATACTATTTTGCTAAATTACAGTTTAAGGAACGCTATATAAAAAATTATATAATATCTAGACTTTGATTTTTATTTTATTTAAGATTCTGGAAAGTGTCCTGAGAACTACCTCACATTCCTTAAACGTCTACGGTGAGGAGAAAAAAAATCGCCACTTGTCGGTCAAGCTGTTAACAATCGTAGCTTTTCCGATAAAAACAAATTTCCTGGTTTGCTAACATAGCAATTGCAAGATGAATCTAAGCAAAAAAACAATGATACATTTAAATAATGAGTTTATTTTCGACTGTTTCGTAAATAGTTGATAACCTGCTCCCGTTTGTATAATTCAAGACTTACATAGTGACAACTGTTGCCTTCCATACAATTTTTTTTTATACTTTTTACTATGAAGAGGTCGTGGATATTTTGGAACTTGTTCCCTTTGGAAAACTGTTTTAGATGAAAAATGTATCTTCACTTATTTATTTATTTTGTCCATTCTTCCATCGAATAGCATATATAACCTCATCTACTGAGTGGAAATATTTTAAAGAAATTTGGTATTGGGAATATCTGGGGATGGGGAGAAGAATTCAAGACTTTTTTTTTTAATTTGTCCAAATTAGTTACGAAAAAAACCAGTAATTAAAGCGATATCTTGTCACTTGAAAATGTTCAGGGCTATTTCTCTGTAACAAACCATTAAATGCCATTCCACTTAACTAATTTAATATAAAGTGTGTTTTAGATGTGTTGTTTACAATGTGAGAAATAAATCGAGTAAAATAATTATTTTACTCACTTGATCTGACAGATCATCTGTAACAATAAATATTATATTAACTGTTCTGCTTAAATGATTAAAGATTGTGATGTTTCGCGTAATTCAGTGTGGCCAAACAGGAAAAAAGTAAAGTACAGACTTACAGAATATCTTCCAACGTAGCTCTTACAGCAATCCACGGGACAATAAAAATTATGGGGACTCCTGAAAAATAGAAAATAGAATGAGGTGGAAGCGTAATAATAACAAATGTTAAGAATAAAAATAATTCACTTATTAAGATCTCATGAATAATTCTTCTTTGAAACAGAAGGCGAATTAGCAGTTACTTACCCCACCCCAGTACGACGTACCGCAGTATTCTGCTGGTGTCCGTGAACATGGACAGGAAGACCAGATTGTGCAAGTACAGACCCTCCATTAAGATCCAGCAGTAATTGGCCAATAAGAAATAATGCCAGAAGCTTGTAAACACTTTGCACTCCACATTCTAAAAAGAAACACCTAAGACATAAAACGCCGTTTCTAAGTGGTGGCTTTACAAGAAATATTGCAGCTATTAACAACTTTGGTCTGAAGTAAAAAATAATACGCGGAATTTTTAAGTACCAAGCGCAGCCTCTGTGGCTCAGTCGATATAGCCCTGGATTCGATTCCCGTCCATGACGCCAGGAACCCTTATCTGGTCTCTTTCCATTAAAGGTGAGTTATCCCGTCTCATACGGAAGTAGGTGGCTTTTTCACCCTTAAACTCGAGTTTTTCGCCCCTCAGAACAGACAAACTTGCCCTTGAACACACAGATCAACAGTCATAAAAGACATACTTAATCCCTCACTACTCAACCAGTCATAAGGGACGGTCGAGGAAATGGGAGGAACCCCATACGAATAAATAAATAAAAGTACGAATAATTTTAACCAAGTGATTTAGTATGCTTATTTCATTCAGATTGCATGTATATACTTATTAAGATCTCATGAATAATTTGAAACAGAAGGAGAATTAGCAGTTACTTACCCCAATCAAGTATCGCAGTATTCCGCTGGCGTCCGTCAACATGGACAGGAAGACCAGATTGTATCAAACAATTTATCAAAAGATCACAATAGCGCATGTCTCAGAGAGAGAGAGTGTTTGTGTTCAAAATAGTAACAGATTGTAACAAAACAGGTCGTTATATTCTTAAAGAATCAGCCCATCATCCTTGACAAAAAGCAGGAATCATAAAATGTCTAATCAGAAGAGCCAGAACTAATTGTTCTACTTCTAATTTTCTACAGAAAGAACTTTCTACTATCCAACAACACATGAAACGCAATGGCTTTTCCGAAAAGAGTACACAACATCTTCTCGATTCTTATAATCCACCACTAAACAACAAAGATTCAATACGTCGAGTTCCAATTCCATACATCTCCGGAATTTCAGAACCTATCTCAAGAATTCTGAAGAAATATGAGTTAACAGCTATTTATTCACCTATTATCAAATTATCTTCCCATTTTCCTTCTCCTAAAGACAAATGCTCAACTATTTCTCTTCCTGGACTTTATCAAATTCCCTGCAAATGTGATCTCTCCTATTTTGGACAAACTGGACGCTCTCTAGAAAAAAGAATCCAAGAACATCAATCCTCCATTCATCACAACAAGCCCGAAAAATCTGGATTGGCTCAGCACACTGGATAGAAACTAACCACAACATCCTTTGGTCAAAAACTCGCCTCTTACATAGATCATCCCGCTTTAAATGTGAACGTTTATTCATTATTCAAAGAAAGCGTGGAGGCCTTGCTCCATCGTCCTAACCTGCATCGAAATGATTGTATATCTGTATCAAAAATCTGGGAAAGTTTAATCAGGATAACTCATTAATTCATATTAATTGTATGTTATTTAAAATTATTGAAAATATTAATTAATCTTTATTTCAATCATGTCTCTGGTTAAAAATATTTCCTTTAATACTTAGTGATATAACATCACGCGGCTTGTTCTATTTTTAAATGATCTATTGTTAGTATTCCACCTTGTATTTTTTAAAACTGTTCTTGTAGTGCCACTGAAGATGATCTGCAATTTTCCGACCGAAATATTTGGCTAATTAAATATCTTTTTTGTGTTTACATGCTTATATTACACAATCTTTATGTCACAAGTATCCTTAAAATATCAAGTCATACACGACTGATAGTCGTTAATTGCTATCTGATTTATGTTGAATCAGAATCCTATCACTCACTTCATATACAGTATTATACATTATATATGTGTACGTTTTCTGGCACAACTAATTTATATCTAAATTATATGTTTAGTATCAAATATAAACAGATATAAGGTCATTTCTCAACCAAGATGCAACTTATAATTCACAAAAATCAATCTAAAATGAAAACGTATGTTAACAATTCTTTAATAAATAAAAAAAGGCCAAAAATATGAAGAAATTACGAAATGACCTTGCTAGATTTCAGGCAGCTGGATAAATTCCTCGGTGAAAAATCGAGGTTTTTCATCGAGGAATTTATTTTATTATTTTACTGGAAAGGGCCTGTACTTGACAATTGGAGCCACGAAGTCACCCTTCGTGGGCTCTAACTCAATCAATTATACATACGTGAATTACAGTTTCAGGACTTGTTCGCCTGCAGTTAT